>NW_024539551.1:0-514553 GCF_016647785.1 Suillus fuscotomentosus | reverse complement strand
CCCCTGGTTTCTTTGCTTTGGCATGGTTGCGGAACCATGTCTCATATGTCTGAATACGATGAGGAGCGTATCATATACCAAAAAATTAATGGCCACGCACCGCTTTACGAGCCTTGAACAGCACAATTGACATGATGGTGCTTTCGTCCGGGCTTCCATTGTAGCTGCTTTCAATATATTCTTGCGCTCCGATGTAGAAGCAGAGCGCCATTGCTCGAGGTAAGATTGCAGGACAGCAACCTCTTCTTCATTTGCTGGAGGTTGTTTGTTGGACTCTGAATCAGAGGCAGAGTTGTGGTCGGACATCATTGAAGGACAAGGTTGTTTGAATGGGGTCTTATATTTAAAATCATGGGGGAGCAAAAACTTTACTTAATTTGCGCTTCATTTGGCTATAAGCGAGCCAGCGTTAGCATGCAAATTTTGCTTGTCCTTAAATTCACTACAAAGTCTCCAGTCACCACATGGGCAAGTCTAGGGCAAGGACATTGGCTCCACGGGGACACGGCGCATATGGGTACATGGAAAACAACAGAGACAAACTCGCGGCTTGAAAGGGAAGGTGGTGTCCAGTCAAACCCCAGTCAGCCAAGCCCATCCGTGCAATCATCTCCAGCAGAAGTCTCCCAGAAAACATAATTCTGACAGGGCATGGGATCAACGTCAACCGATTTCAATGCTGACTATGAGGACTTTGGTAATAAGGAACCAATTGGTGCGCTCAACTTACCGTTAGGGAGAAAGAAGACAAAGGTGCACTACAATGTTCCTGCCATATGTTTTGCGCTGACCGATGTCCTAGAGCCCAAATGATTATCTCCGGGAATGGAAATTTCGGACTGATGATTACCTCCGGATCCTCCATAAACGAGAGGCTCCACCAGCAGATAAATCATGCTGCCTGTGCAGTGCTGAGTCAACTGTGTATAGGTGCCACGACTGTCTCGGCGAGCCATTATTTTGTTTGAAGTGCTGCAGAGATGAGCACCGGAGACTGCCCTTCCATAAGATAGGGAAATGGAATGGAGGATTTTTTGAGGAAACGTCTCTGACTAAGATGGGCATGGAAATTTATTTGGGGCATCAGGGAAGCCTTGTCCAGTACTTGGGGAAATCCACGAATGGGAGGACACCGACGAGCCAATATATCAACCGGAAGAGGACCTCCCTACCATACTCGAACTTCCATTCTTGAACAGCAAGCAATGCATAACCATTGTTGACAAGTCCGGAGTACATTCGCTCATGATACGGTTTTGTCGTTGTCTGAATGCTTGTACCACCGACAAGCAATTATTTGAGATGGGCATGTTTCCGGCATCCTTCACCTGGCCGAAGACCGCATTTACCTTTTCGGTGCTGGATGGTTTTGCCTTGGACAACTTGGAATGCGGAACTTCGGCAATGAATTACTACAACAAGTTGAGAAGAATGATGTCAAGTATATTTCCGCAACTAGTCCCTGTAGGTGTTGCATATAGAAATTCAACATCATCAATGCTCAATTTCCCGCAGGACCGTTACAGAGAACTGATGAGGGTAGCACGGCAATGGCGACGGCTGAAGCTGCTCAAATGGAATGGGTTTGGTTATGAGAGAAGAAGGCCGACATCCGGTGAACTCGCTCTCTTTTGCCCGGCTTGCCCTCAGCCCGGCATTAACGCCCCACTACCGGCCAATAGGCACCCCAATGATCCCAGTTGGCTATATGCCCGATCACTGGTCATGGACGGCAACTTGAAAGCAGAGCACCTTCATCCTACTCACCCGGAAGATGAAGTCTGGTTGACTGTTGACCAGTGCTTCATGGTTTCCAAAGACCGATATAAGGCTCATCTAGCCATTGCCAAAGACGTTGTTCAACCGTCCGAGTGCAACAATCACCGAGCTGTAAACCAGGCCAATGCGTCACGACACAAACTAGAAGCTACCGGGATAGGCGGGTGTGTGTGCGCCCGCCACGGCTGTTTTGTACCTCATTCGGTTGTGGATTTTCAAAAGGGCGAACGGTATGTTTCAGGATTCCACCGATTTTGATTCACGAGGTGACTTCCGTGATTAGGCAAATGAATATGGACTACGCCCTATGTAACACGTTAAGCCACCGCACAAATGGGCTCAGTCAAGCTTTGACATTTTATGACATTAATTGTCAGTATAACAAGCACTTCCGGCATCGGGTGAACGAGAGCCTCTATTTGAGCCTCCCTTCTGGAATGGAGATCATACTGGGAATTGGCCTCTGGCATGTTCATGGACACCAAGACAAATGCTATGTTTGGTATGCATCAATGTTTATCACCGGGGCCGCTAGGATCGACGAATATCATTTCTCCCGCCGCGAGAGGGATGTCGACTCCCCATCGGCAAGAGTGTCTTGATTACCAGATGAATGACTCTAATTTTATGAAGATGATTTGCATGAGTTGAGCTATGAATCTCCTTGGTGAAGATTTTCTAATGGCATTGATATAGGCAGTTTTCTTTGCCGGAAATATAAGGAAGCTATGAAGGGCGTCGCAGAAAGTGCCTCTGCTTTTGACAAGCTCAATGAAACCACCGATCCTATCATGATTGCAACATGGGAAGAACAAGACCGATATGCCCATTCATGTCGAGTCGCCGATCCATCGGCGATGGTTGTATTTGAAGTTCAGTTAAAGAGGGGTGAGTTTCTGCTCTCTCAGCTTCCGCCCCACAAAACTGATTGCATGGACCAGCACCAACTCGGAAGCAGCAGGAGCTAGCTTTGCTGTCCTCCCGGGTAGGCCGATTGGGTGGGAATCTGCAACGAGGTGCTGCTACATGGATTGCATCCGGCATTACCATAGAAGAGATGCAGATCGTGCTGACTATGGATACTAGGAGGCTTGGCAGACACCCCACGGAAACCCAAACCTTGGATATATGCAGACGTTCGACAATAGATGAGTTTACAATGGTGGCAGCAACACATCTCGGCGAGGGCTTTGACATTGATGATGAAATCAGAGATCTTCACTTGGACTTCATGGATGACGATTCAGAAGATGAAGGGATTAACGGCAGTGATACAGAATCCGAACCCGAAGCACATGGACGTCGGCTGCGGGATCTCTTCTACCCCGAGAAGACCGTGATACCTCTGCCATCCAATTTCGGCGTAGCACGCTGTGCGGAGCTGGGAGTTGAACACCTCATTGGTCAGGAAATTGCACTTCGGGAAGGTCAGGCCAACGATGCCTTGTAAGCGATCAGAATGCATCTAGCGGATAAGGCTGTGCTCTTTCGTACCGCCGTGCGTCCGGCGAAATCACAAGCCAAGTCAACGAGGGCATGGACGCAGGTTCATTCAGTTGAAAGGGTCATCCGACTCAACACGATGATTTATATGAAATGTCGGTGTAGGGATTCATTTCTGGTTGGGCTTGTAGAGACTGTTTTACCTTACCTTATGTTGGCACTTTTGTAGCTTACATAATCAATCAATCTTTTCACCAGTTACCAGTATGAGTCTGAGAGATCAGCAAGTTTTTATGATATTTCCTCTACTCTGAGCCTTGAGCCTGGTCCAGAAACCCTTTAGGGTCGAATAGCAGCTAGGTTCTGCAAGACCCAACATTGTTCAGACTCACCATCTGAATTGTTGTACCTTCAACTGGAGCCCACCGCGAGGGTTTCTTGTGTTTCTAGGCTCTTCCAGCTCTCCAATCATCCCCCAAATTCGCCTATTATCCAACCACAGTCATTCCTTACCAGCTTCTCCCATAATCCCCAGTTTTCAGCATTTTGTTCTCCTCCCCAGCGCACTGATAGGTGTTTTTCCCACGCGTTTTTCGAGCGGATCTCTCGCAAACTTAGGGTCGTATTCCCCTCGTCCATCCGGTCATTTTGAGCCCTGGTTCATCGAAATTGGAGCAGTAGTTGTGGAGATATTGAGTTTTTGGTGTTTTTGAGAAGTTGAGGGGAGATAAGGGTTTTCTGGGTGCTCAAAGGCCTGTCTCATCTAGCTCTTTTGGCCATTTACCATCCCTCAGTGGCTCTGTCCATTGCCCCAATCCGCTTTTTGATAGGACCAGCCCTTGTTGCCCTGCACCATACCCCTTCCTCCTCCTCCCTCTTGCACCTCCGCACTTTTTCGCACTTTCACCAGCCCATTTCGCATCAGAACCCCATCGACCCTATATCCGTTTTGAAGCCCTCGTTCATGGCTTTCATTCGCGCATATCCGCGCCTTCGCGCGCTCAGCCGTTCGCTCGCTATTCGCATTCGCGCGTTCCCCCCTAATTTTCGCCCCATTTTTGCGCCTTCTTTATATCTCGTCGCCCTGTGATCGCGCGCCCATCGCCTTAGGCGCGTTCTGACCGCATTTTTCCGCGCTTTCCATCCATCCGATCAGATTTCTGATACGCCCGCCTGCGCCCTCGCTATCCGCACTTCTCGCAATTTCCGCCCTTTTCCACCATTTCCCTCATTTCTCACTCAGTTCTCCACCAAACCTAGTCAACCCTATACTCATTTCGAAGCCCTCGTTCGCCTCTTTCTATCCGTCTACTCCCCATCGTCATCCATGCAACCATCATCGCATTTTTTTCACTTTAGCATCGCTGCTCCTCCAGTACTAAAAGCAAAGTCTGGGGATTATCGTTTTATTCCATTGCCTGACCCTCACTCACTGGCGCAGTTTACCTGGCATACGCGTCAAGGAGACAAAAGGTGTTTGAGGACCCCCAGGTTAGTTTTCTTAAGTTTAGCTTAGCTTTGGTTTGCATAGGTAGATGACTGGGGACAGTCATGATTCAAAGTTCCCATGAGATGTAGGGATTCATTTCTGGTTGGGCTTGTAGAGACTGTTTTACCTTACCTTATGTTGGCACTTTTGTAGCTTACATAATCAATCAATCTTTTCACCAGTTACCAGTATGAGTCTGAGAGATCAGCAAGTTTTTATGATATTTCCTCTACTCTGAGCCTTGAGCCTGGTCCAGAAACCCTTTAGGGTCGAATAGCAGCTAGGTTCTGCAAGACCCAACATTGTTCAGACTCACCATCTGAATTGTTGTACCTTCATCGGGCACAACTAGGAAACCTAGACGCTCATGGCCTACTTAAGAAGTATCTCCGGATGGAAAAGTGCCATCTCAAAACCACTGCTGCCATGGCGGACCCGAATGCCTGGGGGCAGCGAAATGCAACTCTCCCGTGGTTCTGGTCGCTAGACGTACAAGGCGATTCTGTCAGCAGCGATTGGATGAATGAATGTACGTCAGTTGTAATCCGGATATTTCGAGCCGAGGCTCAAGACACGACAGTTTACAGGGTTCATTGGCTTCGCACGAAAGCATTACACGACCGATGGGCGGAAGAACTCATACTCGTTGAACATGAAATGGGGTGGACTCTGGAGTTTTTCCTCTTCAAAGCAAGCACGTGGTTGACAAGGCTCACATCGAACTGCGAGGCACAAACGGAGGGACACAAGTGTTATGTGATTTGGTAGGCCCATATGTACCAAGAACTTGCTAAACACGCACAGGCTGGCTTTATAAAGACAAATCCAACCTTCCAGCCAATTTCTTAATATATAGTCATAAGAAGTTGTTCATAGACCTGATATCTCATAGACAGCCAACTTTTTCGTAAAATGGAGCATTCTCAATCCTTACTGAATTCGGTGACGTTGAGCGGACGCTCAGCATTGAAATTGATAGCACCGCAGTGTGTCTTGTTTTGGGTGCTATGCGTTCACCTAGCTGGGATTTATCTATTCGCAAAGGGATCCCTCCTCAATCGACTCGCACTCCCCGACATAAGTGTAGACGCCTTCACTTCACTCGCTGCCCACAAAAGAGCTGACCTGCTCGTCATAGACGCCCTACGCTTTGATTGAATGGCTGAAAGCCTGCCAGAACCTGTTTCACCTTTCCATGACAGCATTCGGACTCTACTAGAAAATTTTGGGTCCGGTTTTGGTTCGGAACGCAACAAAACCAAACTGGACCACAGAGAACGGTTCTCCATGGTCTGGTTATGGGTTCGGACATTTCGTAGAACCGAATCGCTGGTCCAGTTCTGGGTTCTCCTCGATGACCCTTTGAACCAGACCAAATCTGACCACGGCAGCACTACTACTGGGCTACAATTGCCAAATTAGCTAGCTCATTTCATACATAAATCATATCAGTAGTTATCTGTTACATAGGCTACTTGTTCGCCCGCACTTGTCAAATGCATTCACAACTGCTACTAGTAGAATAATTGCAATGCAGTGACAAAATTGTATAAGCTGGGCGGCGAATAAGTAATGGGGTTTTGACAACAAATAAGTTCTGGCCAGTGGATCCGAGCATAGGGTTTCAGAAGTATCACATGTGGAAATCGTGGGGAAAATGAGCATAAGAAGTTTAATCGCACCCTGACCAAGATGGGTGGATGCAGGGCGGCAGACAGTTTGGCTCGTTCAAACATGCAGTATCGGTTCATCCGGACATTGGTGGATGGATTATCAGTATTACATAGGACAATAATAGAACCACTCCCAAGTACAATACCGTTGCCACTGATCCACATGTCCCAATCCACAAGCCACAAGTCACAAGTCCCAAGCATTACTCACGACCGGATTGATTACAATCCAGACTTGTCGGAATTTTCTAAGTCAACTTCTCATATCTGCCGTATTTACCCTGTTCACCACCGTGTTTTCTTTCAAATCAGACATCATGGCCGTACCTCCCGAAGTAGCAAATGATGCCCTGAATGCCATGCTCGCTGTCGTGCAATCGCTCGCTCAGCGCTGCATCAAGGTGAAGAAGGGTGATCCCGAGGGCTTAAAGCTGTCGGACGAGATTGCCAGGCGTGTGGTGAGTGTTTGTTACGTTTATTGCAAATTCTCCGTGTTAAACTAAGACATTCGACACAGGCAAAAGACTTAAAACTATACAGTGGGAATGCTACATCATTCTCCCCACAGCTGCTCTCATTTGCCGCCGTTGTGAGACAGCACTCAAAGGGCGGGGCCTTTGAAAACGTCCCCGACTGGACCTCCGTCACCAACGACGACCCTCGGATAAAGAACCACCCATGATTCGAGAAGACCGTGGACTATCGCCCCCCCTCCACATTTAACATTCCCGCCATCGCGACATCGACTGATATTCCCGCCACCGTCCCAATACCACCGGCCCTCATCGTCCCACCATCGACTCCCTCGACTCCGCCTTCTATGCCATCCCAAACGGACCTGGATGTCATCGCTAAACTGGTAGACGAACCGAAACGACAGGTGTGAGCGGCCAAGAACCTGCCCCATGTCGGTCGTCCAGCACATCTGCCCCTAAGATGCTGACACTTGTATTTTCCAGAAGCTGAGAGGGAACAGTGGAAGGTAGCTTCCGCAGCCGGCGATAGCAAGAAGAGGAAGGCGGAAGATGAAGGGGCCAACGCGGTTGCCAAAAAGATGAGGAAGTTGAAGTCCGATGTCAAAAAGGAGCCAACCGGAGTCATCCATGTGAAACGAAGGGTATGTTCATTCATCTTTGGTTAGGCATCTAACAGCTTACCGATCCAGGAATCATCGCCTGTCGCTACTGACAAGGATGTTCTGCTAGTCGGAGACAAGGATTTCCTGGACGCAGAAACTTGGGTAAGTGATTCTCACATAAGCATAGTGCGGACATTGAGCCATTTTTAAGCCTGCAGAATGGGGCTCGGATTCTGATGTCGCTACTCCTTTGCAGGTAAGTATGTGTATGCATCGTTATCAACACAGGCTAATGAATTTGAAGCATTCTGTTCGTTACCACCCCCGGCACTGCGACAAGTGTGCCAAGTTGGACATAGCCTGCGTTGTCCTCCCCGACAAGAAATTCGGGTATACACGCCTCGCCTGCGCCAATTGTGACAACATGAAGATCGCATGCGCAATCGACGGCGTTGGTGTCCGACAGAGGTTGCAAGATAATGCGGCGAAAGCATCCTCTGACGCGTGCAAAACCCCCAAGACGTCCAAGTCCTGAGCTGTCTCCGAAAAAGTCATGGCGCATCCTTCTCGCTCTCAATGGAGCATTGCTGGTAGCAAAGGTACGTTTTCTCGTGGCCTCGGAACGAGTTGAGCTCATTGGATTTGGTAGGAGCGGAGAAACAGCCCAGGGCGGTCCTTCCGGGTCAGGCTCAAGTACAGCCGGAACACCGGCAATCGCCTGCGCCCACCAACCTGCTGGAACCAGAGCCCACCGCAAGAGACATCTTGCAGGGCATCCAGGACCTCGGTCAGAGGTTGGATCTCCTCGCCGCCAATGAGCGGGTAGACGTGTTGGAGGTCAGAGTGGGTTCAGTTGAGACCAACCTGCTTCAGCGGTTGGACGAGTTAGAGCAACGGCTCAACAAATCTGATGCCCGGTGGCAATCTTTGGAATCCCTAAAATAGATGGACGACGTTATGACGACTTTAAATAGTCACTAGTTATATAGGATAGATCTGATCGCGGGACCCCCGCATGTACTGTAGATATTCCAGAGGACTGTGTACTGTTAGAATATTGCATGTTCAGCCTGGCGCTGCATTTGTATCCGAGTTCAATAAGTTGAGTCCATGCAAATTGTGTATGTGGTATTGTTATCAGATCTTTGTCAAATCATAGTATTGCTTCATTCTAACTAAAAGTTGGGACCTGAGCATGCGCAAATCATCTTCACATGAGATTATTGTACCGGCAAGTGCATCCAGGAGTCCGGTGGACGAAAGCATGAGCCGGGCAATAGGAGTACCCTCTTGGTTCCGAGAATCACCATGATACTGGCCAGACGGCACCTGCATATATCCGACATAATTCAGCATCATACATGGAAGGTGCATCCGGAACTGATTGTGATCACCCACCATACCAAGTGGTGATGACCTGATATGTGGTTGTCTGATTGTATTAGCTTCCGGAACCAGTCATCACGGTGCAGTTCTGAATAGCGACAACCAATCTATTTAATACCGATACAGTGCTGAAAATTTCTGTTTATAATGAGACATATCCATTCGGGAGTTCGCATTCGGAGTCACCTTTGTAAAGGCCCACGTCACCATCAACATCCAGGACCACTGGTGCTCGATTATATTTTGCCGAGATTTTAAACTACCGACGTATGATGCTGACTACTTAGAGTCCAAAACAGCATGTTCGTGTTCCGGCCCCAACATTCCCAAGCCCCAACGAGACCCAGATGCATTACTTACTTGCTTGGCTGATATATGATATTACTGACTGAGCGCATCCGTCAACATGTCCCGAGCATCAATGTATATGCATTAATTAAACTCATCGATTGTGCTCAAAACGACTAGCTGGGCCCTTCCGTTTTCCCTGCCGCAATGCAATATCAATGGGTGGCACATCGTGTCGCTTGAGCCTTCCGGAAGTTGCCCAAATCAAGATACACACATACTGGCCTACAATTTACCCATTGGGCCTGATCCGCACGCCGAATTGGTACCAGAATGACCAGTTGGGCTCCTCCGGGTGCTTGTGCACTGGGCTGATCTGCACATAGAGTTTCTATGCACTAGGTTCAGAACAACCGGTTGTGCCAGATACTTCTGCATTGGACCGATCCGCGCTACGAATGTATATGGGCTGGGCCAGTTGGGCCCCTCCGTATCAGCACTCTCTGGGCCGATCCGTACATTGCATTTGCACTGCTGTCTGCAACCGCAACAAGCCTTAACCCACTTCTCACCCATGTGGTTTGTGTCCGATGCATCAATCGCATAATCAGGACATCGTCGGTTGTGTTGACTTCTAGCTGGAGATCGTAGTCTTGTGCAAAAGATCGCTCGGACATCCCGATGCATTCCAGACAGCAAACATTATAAATAGAGGAAGGCATCAAGAGCAATGTCTGTGACAGTCCGAGGTTCCATTGATGGCGCCCTAGCCGATTATTAATCAATGGCCCAGCGGACGTATGAGCGGGACGGAGGAAGCATAATTGGCCCTCGTGCAAACAGGATATCGGACGGGTCCGGTGATGCCAACCCTTCGTTAATGAAGGGCATCTCGGATGGCCCAGCGAATGTTCATGGCCCATCAAATGGCGTCAGCCCACGGACGATACGCTATATTCCGCCAAGGTGCAAATAGGATGTCGGAAGTGCCCGGCGGGCCTATCATTGGGACGTCGTCAGAACCCAGGGTCGGTAAGGGTCTTTGCCTATCTGCCGCTCTGGCCAAGCACAAACTACATGAAGGTTCTGTCTGCCACCCGACCAATTTGTTATCTTTGCCCGATGGGCCCGGAAATCATTGCCATCGCAAGGGATGACAGATGGTCCATCCGTAGCCCCTTTCCATCATGCAACATACATGCTGCACACATCCGTCACCATTCTCGGGAATACACACAAGTTGAGTCCACCCGTTGCCTTCGCCGAGACCAAATCTACGGGCTCCACCATTCTCGGCGATATACGACGAGTGCTGGGCCCATCCGTCGCCCTTTCCGATTCCACACTCATGGGTGGAAGGGTCTCTTCCTGAGTCCCTTCCAAGCACATTCAGCCCATCAGCCACCATTTTCGTGAGCAAATAAGTATGTTCCCCGAAGTTATTTTACCCATGGGGGACTGGGCCCATCCGTCACTGTTTCCGAGACCACATCTGCATATGCACTGGGCCAATTTGCCTTTTCTGAGATGAAATCCACGGTGGGCCCATCCCTCGTGATTTTCAAGATTACATGCAATCTGCTGGGCCTATCCTCGGGCATTGCAAGCCCACCCGGTCGCACATTTTGGGCCCATCCATTGCCCATGTTCCCGAGCATGCCTACAAGCTGGGCCCATCCATCACAATTTTCGCAAATCCGCCTGGCCCATTCTCACCCTTAGGCATGCAGGCCCACCCGGTCACACATTTTGGGCCCATCCGTTGCCCTGTTTCCCGAGCCCATATGTACGCATACATGCGGGCTGGGCCCATCCGTCAAAATTTTCGCAAATCCGCCTAGCCCATTCTCACCCTTAGGCATGCAGGCCCACCCGGTCATGCATTTTAGGCCCATCTGTTGCTCTGTTTCCCTAGCCCATATGTGCGCATACATGCGGGCTGGGCCCATCCGTCAAAATTTTCGCAAATCCGCCTGGCCTATTCTCACCCTCAAGCATGCAGGCCTACCCAGTCACACATTTTGGGCCCACTCATCTCTATGGACCTCACACCTCAGCCCAACCGCCAGTGTCGGTGATTTCTGTACTGTGGGCCCACCCGCTCCCACCCACCCATGGGCCCACTTTGGATGGCCCGGTTACCTGGGCAGAATCTCAACCTTTGGCTGTCCGACTAAGTCGGAAAATGTTACTGAATGGGCTCTTTGAAGTTGACTTTTAGACTGTCTCAGATCTCAGACGGTATGATGAACCTTACCATTGCTGATTCGCGTCTCCTAATACAAACAATGTAAATATGACAGCTATTTCTTCTCAATCCATCTACCGACTGCTTTCCCACTCAAACTTTGCACCATTTGGCGCAGCTCTGAGTCTCAAATTTTTCAAACTTAGATCCTGCCAGTGCGACTGCTGCAACCTGAGCGGATTCAATCACACCTACTAGGCCTATCACCTGTAGTATCTTATAGGGAGATGCAGTGCTTTTCATCCCTATCACTCGCTGAGCACCCTTGTTCTACTTGTCTAAGGTAAATGGCCTCGTTCAAACTATCATGATGCTCTTGTTTCATTGACACGTTTGTTACAAACTTGAAGCTCAGGCTCTCCGCGACACTCATTCACTGTTTGGCCATTTGCTTTTGGCTTCATTCCTCAAAGTTTCTCATGCCGAGGTTTTGAAGCTGTCAGAAAACGAGCTTAACGAAATTTGTATTTCTCTGGTCGATTTCCAGGGAGTCGCCACTTCGCTTCTATCATGTCCGAGTCTTTATCAGTAACAACGCTGTCATTTCCAGCATCTCATACTTCCTCGTTCAAGCTTTGGTATTCCTCGCGCACGTCTCAGGCACCAACGGAACTCAGTGGCCGTAGTACTTTCGCAGATAATGCCGATCACAGTCTTGAGGTGACCGGCTTTCGCTCTGGGATCATCACGGCAGCGTGGTAGAAGCTTCCAACAGTGTGCTCACGTTCATGTCGAATGCAGTGGAGGCCTTTCACATAACGTTTCCTATTGATGTATGGTCTCTACAGCGTGTAACCAAAGAGCTTCAATCTACTTTAGGCTTTCCTGACACAAGGCTCCTTTGGAGTGTCGTTTGTGTTGGCTTGAGTACAACCGATATCTTGGGCTTCATTTTTGGTTTCGAAATCAAGGTGAGAGGCGATTGCGCACTGGTCACCTTCAAGAAAAGCTAAACGAGAACTATCAGAACGATTGTAATTCTTCCCTTCACCTTGTGGCTATGGATACACAGCACGTCACCGTTTCAGATTGCCCTGACGTCCTGCAGGATTTCTTGTCCTTTCTAGATGATCTCACCCAACTAGCATGCACCGTACCATTGTCTTCACCAAAGGTGTCAGTTGGTTCTACCGTTCTTGGCTGACTTGTTCCCGCAGGAGACACTTCGACCTAGGATGCAACTTGTTTCTCTTTGCGTTTCCGTCGGCCTGTCCTTTTTACCCCAACTGTTGACGTCCTGTGTAAGCACCCCTCGCTCTCACGGGTAGATGCTTGGATCGAGATCCCAAGTGTCAGGTAACTCGGCCAGTTTCGATACTCTGATCGAAGTCTTACTGAAGGAAACACGGTTGCAGGGCACTACCTATGCCCAGCGTCAATCTGTCTTGAACAAGTTATCTTCTTCGGATGAATTGCTTCACGCCCGCGGAGAAGATACACTTTCAATCCACCAAGGTGATTGCTGCTAGTCTTGACAATGAATTCCGCCTCATACCCAGACTTAGTCCCTCGGAGGTTGGTTCGCAGAAGGATCTTTTCCAGTCGTTCGTTATATTCCCTCGTGGGCTGGCAAATGCAGCGCACTCTACCCCTGCGCAGACCCGAAATCGGATTGATTTAAACGCCATCCTCACTCGTCCCCCCAGAGTATTATTTTTAGACACTCACAAAGCGCAGGCAGTGTACAGAAAAGAAACTCTGCTTATGCAAGCTACCACCGTTACCACGTCACGCGACACCCAACTGAGAAGGACACGACCCCAGACAGTAGTAACGGTGTAATTTACACTATCAATTTGTATTGTAAGTGTAAATTTTAAACACCGAATGCTCCGATCAAATCCTCATTTAAATATTTAAATAGATCTTGATTGAAACGTTTCTACTTAAACTTATGAAAATGCCATCATCATCACCCCAAAGCGCCCAAGACTCTACTCACGTCAGCATAAACGACTTCTCCGAAGTCCATATTCAAATTTCAAACATCGAAAATACTGAGCGAAAACGAGAGAAGCAGACATATATGGTACGAGAGTCTCGTGGTTTGGCTTAGCAGCGAGCACTGAGTTTGTTTCAGATGGCACTTGACGGAATCGATGTAGAAGACGATGAGCAGGATACCATATTCACCAAATTAAGCATTGACAGCGTGTATTCAAGCTACATCGCCGCGCGGACTCGTGTCCGCCAGTACACTCAACTTCTGTTACTCTTGAAGCGCGAGGAAGATGCATGGGCGCAGAGAGTTACGAAGGCAAGTTGTCTGATGCCGGAGTACAAACCTGTAGGGTGGGTGGCATAGGGGTGATTGAGGAGGCTGCATCATATATCTGTGACTTCCTAGCTTATTTTATTTTACCAACTCGCTTATCTTGTATGATGTCACCTAAAGTACAGCACCATCTACATATATCTCGTTGTCAACTATGTCCTAGACTTGAAAATTCAAGTCCTGCTTGTGTCTTATTCCTTTCGAGTTTCCTCGAGGCCTCATAGCAAACTGGCCGCATACGCAGTATGTAGCTTCCTACGAGAAGTGCAAACATTCCTATATGATGATATATATGGCAATGCCCAACAAGGAGACATAGTAAGTTTGTTGATACATCGGATGGGTACTAGTCGTAGTACTACCCTTAGTATGATCACAACTTCCGTGGAAGGGTAATGCGTCTCTCGCCATCATCCTGGATTCTGTTTGTTACTTTCATCCTGTCAATGGTGTCCTGCGGTGCACCGCGTTGCTCTTGGGAGAGAGATACGGATTTTCGTGGACTTAGCAGGCATCGTTCTATCTGCAAGCATTACCGCAAGGAAAGCACATTAGCTACCGAGAGAAGGCGAAACCGGGCACAGGAATCTGCCCAAACTTTGCAAAGGTCCTTACAACTCACGACTAGTCACGGCAGCGGTGCTCCTAGGGTAAGTCACTATCGTATTAGGTCGCTCCAACACCCTCGCCCCACTCACTACCCTCCAATCCGTATCAGCTCGGACCAGTTCGATTCACCAAGAACGGTTGTTTGAAACCTATAGCCCATTGCGAACATAGGGCGTTTGGCACCCTACATCAGCCTACCAACCCAGCCAACACTGCTCATGTCAATACGGCGACTGACTCCGACGTCTTGGATGTTGCAATGGAGGATACTGATGAGCAAGACCATGACGCCCCAGGTGTGCACTTTCCTGTCGTTCTATCATCATAGCACTCATTAATCACTAGCAGTCACAGGTCAACGCCCTTTGCAACGCAAGCTCAGGCCGGTTCCAAGAGATTTCCACGATCTTCTACCCCCCGACGAAGATACCAACCTCTCAGATTCTTTTGGGAATAACGGTCTGTCTTCTGAGACTCAGAGCACTCCTTGCAGCAGGATTCGAAGAGTCCTTTTGACTCTGCGCGATTCTCTTCAAACCGTTTTCAATACAATTGGACTCTGTCGACAATATCCCAGGCGTCCCTCATTTGAGCCTGATAAATACATCGCTTCTTCGTTACTGGCTACTTCGAGTCCAAGAACCGACAATACCTCGAAGCCCGAATCATCTCTCGCACCACCACATCCCTTCCCTAACATGACTGTCTACCGCCTTATGGTGTGGATGAACTCCGGCAGTCATAATAAATCCGAAGCTGAAGTATCACGCCTCGTTAAAGACGTGATCCAGGCGAAGGACTTCGATCCGAGGGACCTGGATGGGTTTTCGGTCAAGAAGAGCTTGCACACTTTAGACAATGACGGAGGAAAGGGGACTGTCACCTTTCCAGATGACTGGTTAGAGACAGGTATCACCCTTGACATACCTACGAAGTCCAAGGACGAGCCATCTAGGTCGTTTAACATCCCGGGGTTTCATTATAGGCCGATCGTAGGAGTGATTCGTTCTGCATTTGCTGACATCCAGGCCAACGCGTTCCACCTTCTGCCCTTCAAGCGCCTGTGGAGGGATCCTCTGGACGACCATCAAGAGCGCATATTCGACGAGCTCTATACCTCTGATTCCTGGTTAGCGGCCCAGGATGACCTGCAGAGACAGCCAAGGGAACCCGGCTGCTCACTCGAACGCGTTATCGCCGGGCTTATGTTCTTTTCTGACGCAACCCATCTCGCGACCTTCGGAACAGCCAAGGCTTGGCCCCTTTATCTCTACTTCGGTAATTTAACTAAATATGCGCGTTCCGCACCCAAATCTGGTGCATGTCATTTGGTCGGATTTTTACCTTCGGTAGGTTAACAACCTTCGGTGTTGTACATCTCTCACGTTATATTTTAGCTTCCGGATAGTGTCAAAGACGTCATAAACAGCTTACCTCGGATATCAAAAAGCGGTATGGCGGCCCTGCACACACATTGTCGGCGTGACTTGTTCCATGCATGTTGGAAACACCTACTAGATGCCGACTTCCTTGAAGCATACCGTCATGGGATTGTACTTCAGTGTCCCGACGGCATATTAAGAAGGGTATTTCCACGCATATTCACTTACTCTGCTGACTATCCAGAAAAGTGCGCTCGTTTTTTGTCTCATTGTTTAAATATTAATCAATGTTGCAGGGTTTTGATAGCGACGATAAAGGACATGGGCTCTTGTCCGTGTCCACGCTGTCTCGCACCGAAAGCCTCATTCGATCTTATGGGCCTGTTTAAAGACATACAAGGCCGTGTAGCTAACATCAGGACCTACTGTCTGGATAATGTAACGAGAGCTCGTGGATTCATCTATGGGTTAGGACATACTGTCGACGGCTCAAAGGTGCAGGTAACGCTTGGAGAAGGGTCATGGGTGCCTACCATGGTGAGTGCCTTTGGAATCAATTGCTTTCGTTAGTACCTGACTTTGGGCTAGAATGCGTTTGCGGAAAAACTCGGACCCCTGGGATTTGACACCTTTCGCATGCTCGTCGTCGATTTCATGCATGAAATCGAGCTAGGTACATGGAAAGCCCTGTTCACCCATCTCATACGTCTACTCTACGCACTCCCAGGTGGTGAAAGGCTAGTTGCAACGTTTGATAACAGGTATGTTACATGACATTCTCTTAACCTATTTCCAAGTAATGGTATCGAATGTAGATTTCGCCAAGTTCCGTCCTATGGCAATGGGGTCATACGCAAATTCGCCAATAATACCTCGGAAATGAAACGGCTCGCAGCGAGAGACTTCGAAGACATTTTGCAGGTTTGTCCTCTCGATTCAGTTGCCACGTATTTAGTTGACTTTTATCTCAGTGCGCCATGCCGGTCTTTGAAGGGCTATTCCCAGAGGACCACGATGCAGTCGTACAATCACTTTTGTACAAGTTTGCCCAATGGCATGCCCTTGCCAAACTAAGGATGCACTCGGAAACGACCTTGTCCGCCTTGGATAAAACCTTCAAGCACCTCTCTAGTCAATTGCGCAAGTTCCGGGATGTTACCTGCACTTCTTTCACTACCTTAGAGTTACCGAAAGAGAAGGCTGCCCGCGAGCGCAAGGCTGCCCGTGAACACTCCGGTTCTAATAATTCAGGTGTAGGAAGTGGTGGCCGAAAGGCCAAGAAGTTTAATTTGAATACTTACAAATTTCACGCCATGGGAGACTATCTACAGTCTATCCGGCTTTTTGGGACCATAGACTCCTTCACTTCACAAATCGTACGTGCTCCGCTACTTATATCTTATCATCTCAATCTGATTTTGGGCCAGGGAGAATTGGCCCATAGAGCGCTAAAAGCGTTCTATCCACTGACCAATAAACTAGATACCCCGGCGCAACTTGCCAGGCATGAGTATCGTCGTCGCGTTCTTCGGCGAGTCGCGGAGGAAGGCTGCAGTTCATACGCTAGCCAGGAGGCACCGGTCGACTTGCCTACAGGGCTTCAAGATCACCATACCATACGGAAACTTAGCTGCAACAACCCGTTGGACATTTTCAGATTCCTACGAGGTCATGAGGATGATCCAGCTGTCACAGTAGGTGGTGACGTCCTCTCATGGTTCATCTTGCTCACGAGGTACAGGGATTTGTACCGAAACTCAAGGACCATGTGCTGTATCGACTTCGAAAGTTAGATGTCAGCTACTGTGACCATGCATTCACAGACGAGGAGCGGAATTCGGTCATAATTTCAGATAATAGGCTATACCCCGTGCAAACTATGCAGGTACTTGACGCATGTTGTGACATTTGCTGGCCTACCATCGTTCACCCCACAGGTCCATTACACTACTTACGATCTTAGACGAGAGTATGACACTATCAATCCTCAGTACTCACTGCGATGTCATGGTATTATCTGGCGAAACAAAGCCTCAACATGCCTACTGGTATGCTCGAGTTCTGGGCATATATCACATGAATGCATGGCTTAATGCCGAAGGTCGAGTCAAAAAGCACCAAATTGAGGTTCTTTTCAGTGAGATGGTTGGCACCTTTGAGCGACCATCGATCAGGGATGAACTGCGCTCGGCTTCCGAAGGTCACATTTGTCGAGGAATCTGACCATGATGCCTTTGGTTTTCTGGACCCTGGTCAGGTCATCCGGGGTGCGCACCTGATCCCAGCTTTTGCTTCTGGCCGTGGAACCACCTCCCTTCGCCATGGAAAGTCATTCGCACGTCAGTGCGGCGAATTAGATGACTGGGAAGCTTACTATGTTGGCATGTAAGTACAGCATCCCATACTGTTGTCCTCACTCAAACTATGGACGGCTCAGATTCGTGGACAGAGATATGTTCATGCGGTACACGTACCATGGAATTGGGCATCCGAAATTCTTGCGGGAGATAGCGAAGGCTTGCACGGATGAAGGACCCGGGGATGACCTAATGTCAGAGGAAGATCAGAATGACTACGACAGGGACTGGGAGAGCCGTATTGCACCCCTTGAGGATGGAAGAGATATGGGTAATGGCGATGGTGGGGCTGATGACAATGACGGAGCAAGGGGGGGATGTGACGATAACGGGGAAGAAGACTCAGACGCCAATCCGGACCAAGACCAAGATGAAGATGAAGATGCAAACTATGACGAAGACAAAGGAGTAGAGAACGCAGAAGATTGGGATGCAGAAGATCATGATGAATATCTGTATTTCTAATTCATGGTGTTTAAGCTCAGTAGGTGCTAGAGCTTTTTGTTTTCGGACGACCTCTGAGATCTGAACGTTCACCATGGTTATTATCATGTACTCACATCGCTGACACCCGCGCGCGCGCTCACCCCCAGTCAAAACCCACAACAGGCTCAGCCATGCTGAGTCACAGAAATCCAGAGGGGAACCAGGCATATCCACGTGTAGACACATTTTGGCTGGACACGTGTCACATGATGTTGTACGAAAACGGTTCCAAGTTTGATGTAGTACTAGTTGAACGTTGAACAAGACTCGGAGTCGATACCTACAATCTACAATCTTTTAAATCTCATAGGCGTTAAGTTATTAAGACTCTTTCATCACCTCTTACTCCCTGGCGAACTTCTTTCAGGAAAAAACTGAATCACGCCCTAATCATCTAGACCTCATTATACTGCGGCTATCGATGACTGTTCTCCTCTACCCACACACCCTCAGGCTCCAGTCGACCTATCATCTCATGTCCCCACAATGCACCTCCTCATCTACGCATATATATCATCAAAGTCTTCGTCATTTGTCCCAAGAGATATGTTAGCGTTCTCTGCCGAAGGCATACTCAAAACAGATGACACAGGAAGTTGTTTCGATGCTGTGTACTCTTCTCAGCTCTTCTCTCTCCAATTCCCGCACCATATCCCATATCTCTTCATCCTGGTTATCGACTACGATGCTCGATTTACTACTCTCCGGAGGTGGAGAAGGGTTGGGGATTGAGTCATCAAATATTTCGAGGTCATTCCACATCGCCTCTTCGTCGATGTCCATCCCATCTGCAACTTCAGGTGGCAAAACTTTGTATTTGGCTTTTGGTGCGGGAGGTTCAGGCGAAACCGAATGTTGTGCTCTAAATGCAGCGAGGTGTTTCTCCTCTTCTCTAACAACAGCATCGATATCAAAGTCGTCATCTTCAGCCTCTGACGATGAGGGTGGAAGGGACGGGGCATGCAAAGAGGACGAATCGTCATTCACGTCTGCACCCTCAAGATTTGGATCGGTGAGGTCGATAACTTCGTCAGTTTTTATTACAAATTTAACTTATCATATATCTAATATATTCAATAGGACGTAATCTTCTCTTTGACGCTGGTCTCCAGTTTCGTCCTACATATGGTCGACGTAAACACGATAAATAGTGTTTCTGTATTGCACAAGAACTCCAAACAGGCTGTACCTACATTTCCTTTGATCTTCAATGGAAACCCCACAACCTCCTCTGTTCATGCCCAAGGCCTTATACCACAAGTACCCAGCCTCACCTAGTAATGCTCCCCTCTCCGAGCACCCACATTCCGCATGCCCTGCCACATCCATCACCTTCTCACAGAATTTTTCTCGAAGTATTGCTCTTTGTCATACAACCCCTTACAAGTATATGCGGCACCTATGCCAATCCTGCAACCCTCCAGATGCAAATTGAGCAACATGCAGCTCTGGCTGTTCATCTCAGATCCCTCTTTGATCTGGAGCTTATTCAGCAAGAGCTTCACCACCAACTCTTCGATTCATAAGGACTTTTCATCGTCATTGGCCCAACTCTCAAAAGCCACTGTGCCCCCATGCGCAATCGTCTCGTGGATGCTATAGTTGAAGCAGCCAAAGCTTGCACCCAAGATGCGGTGGCAGTAAGGTGGACGCGGTCAAGGCGGTTTGCATGTGCCTCGATATATTGAAACTCATGAAACTAGTAAGTTTCTCCCAATCATCTTTCTTCCCTATGCTGAACGCCTTCTGCTTTGGGATATTGCGAACCATCAACTACGAATCCTTCACCCGTTCCTCATAGAAACCGCGGCTAGACAGACCATGATCTTCCTACTTGAAGCCTTTTTCAACCTGTCGTTCCTCAGACATCCAGAATACTGACGCCCTCAGGCTCTTTCAAACTGAGCATGACACTGAATCCTCGGTTGGTAGTCGTAGCAAATGTCTTCCAAGTTTCGAGGCGCAACGACATCACTACATCAATCGGATCCGAGAAAGTTTGTGCTAAAAATGGGGAGGCTTTAGTGCAGGTGGTAGCATGTACAGTCAGTAAGTCACATCTCAAATGTTATCAAACTGTATCACTCATGTCACTTCGAGACATTCAGGAAGCAAAAAACCGGCTAAGTTAGCTCTCAAACATTGATGAGTCATAGTAGCTTAACATGATGGTCCTCCGAGTCCCCTTTCAAGTTGCACTTTGATATTTTACCAAGTCTATTGACCGATATTGCCCATATCGAGTCGCAACTTCAAGTCGAATGTATATCGTGGCCTGAGTGTAACTAACTAATCATCATAATGTCTCAAGTGCATCATGATGCCACTGACTCGCGAGATTAACACTTGATAATGGAGGAAAATAACAATCAACACTGCCGGGAGTACAATACATACTGCGATGGTGACAGGTCGCAATTTTGTTAGGAATTGTAGTGCTATTCTAGATTAGTTGACAAATGCAAAAGGCTCTTCCTATGGGAAGATGTTAAATAGTAGTTTGATCCAATGTATAGACGGCGGAAAAGGAGAGTCACGAAACAGGTTGAGAGGTGTGCGCTGTCATCCCTTGTTACTCTTCACGGCCACAAGTCAGAACATTGTTACAAAATCTAGTGCTATTCTAGATTAGTTGACAGGTGCCAAAGGTACTTCCCACGAGAATGTCGTGGATGAAGTTGTAGTGTAAAGCGTAAGTAAGGCAAAATGGCAATGGCCAAAATATTTGGCATTAGTCGGCTTACCACCCTGGTCAGCTGCAATGGAGGAACATCATAACCTTGTTGTGCACTGCTCATCTTACTCTAGATCTCCGGGCTATGTAGCAGCAAATCAGATTTCTTATGGTATACATGAAAATATTTAGCAGCGGCAGAGTTCTACCCCTCTACAATTCGCATGGGTACAATATCAAGGACTCATCGGTTTACTGATGATTGTGTGGTGGATTATGCCAGGACTCCAAAGGACTCATCGGGAAAATTGTGATCATAGCGCAATGTGACACGCCTCTCGTGTGCAAACTAACACATTATTACTGAGTAGTATTAGCTCAACTTTTATGGCCTGGCGCATGATACAGACACCTCAGCATACTACTACTGTCGTGAAGGAATGTATTCCTCACTTCCACAAGAGATCACATGATCACTATCAACCTCCGGCCAGCTGGGCAGCACGTCGGAATATCACTTGACCTCTGAGTGAGTCACCGGTCTATCAAATAAGCTCCATTGCTTCAATGTTCGCCGTCTAGGGTGCAGTGAAAAATTATCCAGCCAGTTATTAACTGGGTTATTAACCCAGGAGGATGGCAGTTAATTATTAACTGACATTTTTTAACACATATTGACAGTCGGCACGTGATTTTTTCGTTCAAGCTAACTTGTCGAAAACAGGTGTTATTAACTATTCTTGATGAAAAAACTTCTGTGCGCTGGGCAATTTCACTTCCAGACCCATTCGCCATCAGCATCGTCGGCGTCATCAATGCAAGCCACCATTTGCTCTCTCTTCTTACCTTTCGACACACTCCCTTGGGGTGGATCATCAGCGAGAATTTTTGTGAGTTCCGGCACGTCTAAGTCAATGTCTTCCTCGGCATCGAAAGTGGAATCATCAGGCATGTTTTCAATTTTGTCATCGAGCCAGGTATGAGTATCTTCATCAAGTATCTCCTCGTGTTCATCACCGTTTTCGATAATCAACGAACTTCCTGTGATACTGTGCGTCCGCGAAGCAGTGCTCTTTCCTTTGCCAAAAATGACCTGCTCAACATCAAAAAAGTCCAATGTGGGTTGCTCGCGCAAGCGGAATTTCTGTAAATTCAAGGTGTTAGAAATGTGCTGTGTACAAACGATATACTGACCTCGGGATCATACATATGCCATTGTCTGATCTGCGTCATATCTACGAGTGTTTGGACTTGCTGGCGATTTCTGAGGGCCGAGTTCATTCAGGTGAAAATGGACATGGTACGTTCCTCAGGCATGTCATTCGGCTTCACAGAAAATATCTTCTGTGCAATGCACTAAGGGCCAATAGATTAGCACAAGATCAATGTCAATGGACGAGCAACAACATACTACAAGGACAGCACCTTCAGGAATCCGAGTGAGATGTGTCCACCATGACAAGATAGATTGGCCAGCTTCGACTGGAGCATCAAAGGGATACTGAAGGCGGGCATAACGGTGCAACTGACGGACAAAAGACTCCTGTACCTGCAAACGAGTAAGACCCTTCAGTGTTGGATTGTCTTTCGATTTCCATTCTGGCTCAACGACTGTCTTCAAATACTTCATAACACGACCAAAGACCCTTTGATTTGGAACTGTCTCCTCTGGTGTGCGTGGTATGAGTGGAGGAATTGTGATAGTGGGTGCGAGGGGATTGAGAGACCTTCGAAGCATGTCACAGCCGACATAGCCTGTATGTAATGTGACAATGTTCAGAAACGGAGACATGCAATTAGAAGGGGACTTACGAGGATCCAAAAAGAATGCAGCTATATAACAATCTGCAGGACCCTCCTGAATAATCTCACGGAAGCATTTATTCACGACCGCGCGTATCTGCTCTTTTTCCTCATTGGTAAAGCCATGTGAAGAGTCATCAAACAGCTGCTTGAGCATGCTCGTGATGGCGAGAAGAAATTTATAGACATCAGACGGATCCGATGTAGAGAATTATGCCTCTCATGGCGTGATATGGTGCTTTACACTAGGAAGTACATAGCACGAACTTGTAGCGTCACTCTGTGCACTACCCACAGCTATCTCTATATGACGCGCAGCTTTCCCGCGCAACGCGCGCCATGCGCGCACCATTCCCGCGCTTCGCGATGTATACGCGCGCGCGCGTTCCCGCGCTTGCGCGCCCTATGGCGCCAGCCATCCAGAAGCATCCATCCACTGTCCACCAAGCTCCCTAGTGCGTATATTTCCATTTCCTTTATTAGCATAGTTCCACCTTTATTTTTATCATGCATTCTCACTCATATATATATTTACATACCTACTCGGTAGCGCTTCGGCTCCGCTTGACCGCGCTTAGGCGCGCTATATAAGCGCCAGCAGTACATACTACACTGGACCTTACTTTTCCCTTGAACTTACTAGTTATCACCCACTATTTACTTAGCAGTACATAGTAGAAGTCTATTGGTCTACACTTTGCATCTATCTTTTCTTATATTGCTTTATATCATCACTTAAGCTTAGTCTCTTTTATTTCCGCTTACGCACGCGCGCTTTCCCGCGCTTCGCGCTAATACGCGCGCGCGTTCCCGCGCCTTCGTACCTTGCGCGCACTTGCGCTTTCTCACGCTTCGCTGAAGCGCGTACCTCTAGATCTTCGCAGCACTCGCTTCCCCTAGGGTCGAACGCACTTGTCTCCTCAAGAATAGCAGACTAGGTAACGCGCGACCTCACAACATTTTATAGATACAGTTAGGAGCATCCTTGTTCCTCATTGTATTGTTGTTTCTACAACTGTTGTAGAAACTACAATACAATGAGGAACAAAAGAAGCTCCTGACTGTATCTGTAAAAGTTGTAAGGTCGCGCGCTGCCTAGTCTGCGTTACTTGAGAAGCAAGTGCGTTCGACCCTATAGGGGAAGTGAGTGCAGCAAGGATCTAGAAGTGTGCGCTTCAGCGAAGCGCGAGAAAGCGCAGGAGCGCGCAAGGTACAAAGGCGCGGGAACGCGCGCGCGTATTAGCGCGAAGTGCGGGAAAGTGCGCGCGCGTATGCGGAAATGAGAAACTAAGCTTAAGTAGTGATATAAAGCAAGATAAGAGATATAAGAGTGCAAAATGTAAAGGAATAGCTTTCTACTATATTCTGCTAAGTAGTAAGTGGGTAGTAACTAGTAAGTGAAAAGTAGGAAAAAGTAGGTCCAGTGTAGTATGTACTGCTAGCGCTTATATAGCGCGCCTAAGCGCGCTCATGCGGAGCCGAAGCGCTACCGAGTAGGTATGTAAAAATATATATGAGTGAGAAACTATGATAAAAATAAAGGTGGAACTATGCTAATAAAGGAAATGGAAATATACATACTAGGGAGCTTGGTGGACAGTGGATGGATGCATCTGGATGGCTGGCGCTATAGGGCGCACAAGCGCGGGAACGCGCGCGCGCGTATACATCGTGAAGCGCGGGAATGGTGCGCGCATGGTGCGCGTTGCATGGGAAAGCTGCGGGTAGCGCACAGAGTAATGCTATGAGTTCGTGCTGTATACTCCTTGGTGAAAACTACCATATCACGCCATGAGAGGCATGATTCTCTACATCTCCCAGGGACTTAAATTCTGAGTGTCCCCACTCAGCGCGCGCGTGGTGAGGATTTTGCGTGATAGTATGCGAGTGCGATGCATGTATGATGCTTGGGTTGTGGGGTGATGAATGTGCAAGTGCAGGAATTGTCGCGCGGATGTGCATGAAGCGCGGGAATTTGCGCGCATGGTACGCGCGAGGCGCGAGAATGTGCGCGCGCTATGCGTGAAGGCACGGGAATAAAGCGTAGCATGGCGAATTGCAAGGGTGACTCTGGGGTGAATAGTGTTCCATGGGTGTGAGGCGATGATGTGAGAGTGATATGGACATGGCGCGCGAGGCGCGGGTGGGATGCGCGCATATGGTGTGAAGCGCGGGAAAGTGCGCGCGCGCAAGGCGCGAGAAAGCGCGTGAGTGTCGCATGTGTTGTATTCTGTGGGGATGATGCGAAGTGGCGCAGTCCAGGAGCGATCCAATCCATGTCCAAACCAAGTCCTATTAGGCGTGCTAAATATTAGTTGCTAAAGGTTTGAACAGCATGAGTAAAACTATATGTGAAAATATGAAGGGAAAATGGTAAATGTTGCGGATGTCCTATCCGACTTGTCTTCTTCGTGCAGCTGTCAACATCTACACCTTCCTATGAGAAAGGCGCGGGAAGCGCGCGCATAAAGCGCATGTGCGCGCAAGGTGCGTGAACACGCGCGCGTGAGCGTGGGAAGACTGCGCGCATATGTGTGCGTTCTAAGGTAAAAAGGAGCATGGTGCCGCGTCATGCATGTGAAGAGAAAATATACTATTGAGCTAGGCGGGCACGTTCTATGATTGTTTTTTTTTTTTCTATGTTCTTCTAAGTGATTCCTATATGCATATATATCAGTGTGTTATTAGTTCTTTGGACAGCATTATAATGAGAGAAAATGAAAATGAAAGCGCTGGACGAAACCCAGGGTAAAACGAATGATATCCTATGAACAGCGATGGTATATCTTTCTCCTTTGATGCGCCGCTGGAGCGCTCGATCCTCCTCCTTGAGCGCGTGCGAGCGCGCGTGACTAGCGCGCTTCGCGTCTCTTGCGAGCTAATGCTTTACCCAAGGTAGGGTTGGAATACGCGAGGCTGGCGCGCTTGGGGGGGCTTGTGACTGGCAGAATGAATTCCTGCACAACGCGCTGCAGGTTGAAGGCGCGCCAATGGAAGGCGCTGCAAGGGGTGTAGGGGCGCCCTACAAGCTGATAGGATGCGCGCGATGTGCGCGCCTTGGGGTGATTTCGCGCGAATTTGATTATATTGGCCGAACACGCGAGGAACGGCCATTTCTCTGAAAATGGATTAGCGAGAGACATGTATAGCGTGAAATTAGGCGCAAATGTTGCGTGAATGGGCTGTAAGGGTGGTATATCAAGGCGCAGTAGGCGCATAGGTGAAGGAGAATAGTGCGCATCAAGGCGCGCAGGAACAAAATTGACATGGTAAGCAAAAGTACGAAGAATGCGAATAAATGTGGAGATTGCAAAGTTAAAGATGATGATAGGGGGGTTAGGCGCATATGTATGTGTCAGGCGCGCGCCTATGTCGCGCCTGGATGGCTGAATGGAATATGTCTTGAGTTGAATGAAAAATTTGTGATTTAAAGGGGGAGAAATGATAGAAATGCGATAGCGTGAAAACTCTGCTAAAATTATGAGTGCGCGAGGCGCGGGAATGCGCGCGCGTATTGCGCGATGCGCGTGATCATGGCGCGTGAACAAGGGGTAGTGCAAGGATGAAATTAAAGTGTTTGGAATGGTCATATAGCTCCTTAAGAGCTTTAAACATGAAAGAGACAAAAAGCGCGAAATGAGATGAGGGTAAATATACAATACCTCTAGGCGCGCGCATTGCGCATCCTCAGGCGCAATATGGTGCGCCTGAGTGGCGCCAGGGTCACCTGAGACATGCTCTGCTTGGTGGTTAGGTGGTATGATGCATGGATGCTTTACCGGCGCGCGATAGTCACTGGAAGCAAAAAGCGCGACATGCGCGCGATCATTAGTGACAGTTGGAGTTACCAGAGGCAAACTCTGGTTGATGCAAGGTGCAACTTGAGCCTCTGATGTGGTAGGAGGCTCCTCTATAGGTGCGCTAAGGTGCAATAGATGTTTAGGGTCATCCCTGACCTCTGATGATGCGAATGGCGAATGCGGTGATGGTGATGGTGCGATTGGCGAGGTTTCTTCCTTAAGCGATGCGATAGGCGGGCGCGTTTCAAGCGACGGCGTAATAACGTCCACAATGGGCGCGTTACTGTGCAATAGATATTTAGAGTCATCCCTGACTTCGCGCGATGCGATAGCGATAGGCGCGCGCGATGCGTTAGCGATAGGCGCGCGTGTTTCAACTGGCACGTTAGTGTGCAATAGATGTTTAGAGTCATCCCTGACTAACGATGCGATTGGTGATGATGGAGATTGCGAAGGAGATGATGCTGATGGTGAAGGTGAAGAGGCGCCTGCGGTGTGCTTCTGGTTGCGCTTAGCAAGCGCGCGCTCGAGTTCGTGATCTAAAGTGGTGCATTCTGGTATGGCTTTGCATGCTGGTGCAGTTAATGGTTGAGGTGCGCGTGATTCGCGCGAAGGCGCGGGAAAGGCGCGCGCGTGAGGCGCGTGAATAGGAACTGGTGGCCTTTTGTCAAGTACAGCTTCTGAGGGTGCGCGATAGAAGAGTCCAGCTGTTGCGTTAGTGCTAATGGTCGTATCCTGCGTTGCGCGACTCGCGTGGTATTGATCTTTGTACTTAGCCACTTTAGCTTGCACTGGCACAGTTGCTGTGACTAAGGTGGCAATTGGTGCTACTATGGGCGCGCTAACTGGCGCGCTTGGCGCGGGAAAAGCGCGCGCAGGTAATAGGAACTGCGCAGCTGCGAAGACGTCCATGAATGGGTATGGGTCGTATGGGTGGTGGTCAGGGAACTTGATCATAAGGCGCAAGCGGATTTGCGCCTGAGCATCGCTAGGGATTCCTTCCATGAATAAGCGGTCGCGTTCGGCCTTTCCAATACGGTCTTCGTCCATGAGTGGCTGCATAATCTTCCTGAATGCGCGCAGGTAATTGCTTAATTCTGTGCAAGAGGGCATTGGTTTGTTAGCGTATTCGCGCGCGATGGCGCGCAAGTCCGCGAGCGCATAGCGTCTTTTACCATCCCATCCAGGATACATTACCTTTACCTCGTCTAAGAAGGCGTCGTAATCGCTTACTTGCGCCTCAGGCATTCCGCCCCATAGTTCTCGATCGTCGCGCTCAAGGTAGCGGATAATACCTTTGATGCGGTCGAGTCCTTGGAGTCCTGCATCATCAGCGAGCTGCTCATAGGTGTCAATAAACTCGGCAAGGTTGTCTGTAGTGCCATCAAACTTGGGCGCGTTTGCTGTGCCGCGGATGGGCATTCTGAAGGGCATTGAAGTGCGTGAAAGGTGCGCGCGCAAGGCGCACAGGGGTGGGAAAGCGCGCGCGCAAGGCGCGAGAATGCGTGACTAGAAATTGGTTAGCTTTTGAATATGCAAAGAGATTGACCTTTATGCGTTAAATAGTGTGAAGTGCGAGAAAGGTGCGCGCGCGAGGCGCACAGGCGTGGGAATATTGCGCGCGCGCAAGGCGCGAGAATGCATGACTAGAAAATGATTAGCTTTTGAAATGCAAAGATATTGACCTGTATGCGCGAAATGCGCGGAACTAGATCTTGCTGACTGCTCCCCTCGCGGTGGGCTCCAGTTGTAGAAACAACAATACAATGAGGAACAAGGATGCTCCTAACTGTATCTATAAAATGTTGTGAGGTCGCGCGTTACCTAGTCTGCTATTCTTGAGGAGACAAGTGCGTTCGACCCTAGGGGAAGCGAGTGCTGCGAAGATCTAGAGGTACGCGCTTCAGCGAAGCGTGAGAAAGCGCAAGTGCGCGCAAGGTACGAAGGCGCGGGAACGCGCGCGCGTATTAGCGCGAAGCGCGGGAAAGCGCGCGTGCGTAAGCGGAAATAAAAGAGACTAAGCTTAAGTGATGATATAAAGCAATATAAGAAAAGATAGATGCAAAGTGTAGACCAATAGACTTCTACTATGTACTGCTAAGTAAATAGTGGGTGATAACTAGTAAGTTCAAGGGAAAAGTAAGGTCCAGTGTAGTATGTACTGCTGGCGCTTATATAGCGCGCCTAAGCGCGGTCAAGCGGAGCCGAAGCGCTACCGAGTAGGTATGTAAATATATATATGAGTGAGAATGCATGATAAAAATAAAGGTGGAACTATGCTAATAAAGGAAATGGAAATATACGCACTAGGGAGCTTGGTGGACAGTGGATGGATGCTTCTGGATGGCTGGCGCCATAGGGCGCGCAAGCGCGGGAACGCGCGCGCGCGTATACATCGCGAAGCGCGGGAATGGTGCGCGCATGGCGCGCGTTGCGCGGGAAAGCTGCGCGTCATATAGAGATAGCTGTGGGTAGTGCACAGAGTGACGCTACAAGTTCGTGCTATGTACTTCCTAGTGTAAAGCACCATATCACGCCATGAGAGGCATAATTCTCTACATCTCCCAGGGACTTAAATTCTGAGTGTCCCCACTCAGTGCGTGTGTGGTGAGGGTTTCGCGTGATAGTATGCATGTGCGATGCATGTACGATGCTTTGGTTGTTGGGCGATGAATGCGTGATCATAAGAATGGTATGTGTGAAGCGCAGGAAGTTGCGCGCATGTTACGCGCGAGGCGCGAGAATGTGCGCGCGCTATGCGTGAAGGCGCGGGAATGAAGCGTAGCATGGTGGATTGCGAGGGTGACTCTGATGTGATTAATGTGCCATGGGTGTGGGGCAATGATGCAAGGGTGATATGGATGTGGCGCGCAAAGCGTGGGCGAGATGCGCGCATATCCATATAGCGCGGGAAAGTGCGCGCGCGCAAGGCGCGAGAACGCGCATGAGTGTCGCATGTGTTGTATTCTGTGGGGATGGCGCGAAGTGGCGCAGTCCAGGAGCAATCCAATCCATGTCCAAACCAAGTCCTACTAGGCGTGCTAAATATTAGTTGCTAAAGGTTTGAACAGCATGAGTAAAACTATAAGTGAAAATATGAAGGGAAAATGGTAAACTTTGCGGATGTCCTATCCGACTTGTCTTCTTCGTGCAGCTGTCAACATCTACACCTTCCTATGAGAAAGGCGCGGGAAGCGCGCACGCGTGCGCGTGAAGCGTATGTGCGCGGGAAGATTGCGCGTATATGTGCGCGTTCTAAGGTAAAAAGGAGCATGGTGCCGCATCATGCATGCGAAGAGAAAATATACTATTGAGCTAGGCAGGCACGTTCTATGATTGTTTTTTCTTCTATGTTCTTCTAAGTGATTCCTATATGCATATATATCAGTGTGTTATTAGTTCTTTGGACAGCATTATAATGAGAGAAAATGAAAATGAAAGCGCTGGACGAAACCCAGGGTAAAACAAACAATATCCTATGAAACAGCGTTGGTATATGTTCCTCCTTTGATGCGCGGCTGAGGCACTTGATCCTCCTCCTTGAGCGCGTGCGAGTGCGCGTGACTAGCGCGCTTCGCGTCTCTTGCGAGCTGACGCTTTACCCAAGGTAGGGTTGGAATGAGCGAGGCTGGCGCGCTTGGGGGGGGCTTGTAACTGGCAGAATGAATTCCTGCACAACGCGCTGCAGGTTGAAGGCGCGCCAATGGGAGGCGCTGCAAGGGGTGTAGGGGCGCCCTACAAGCTGATAGGATGCGCGCGATGTGCGCGCCTTGGTGCGATTTCGCGCGAATTTAATTATATTGGCCGAACACGCGAGGAACGGCCATTTCTCTGCAAATGCATTAGCGAGAGACATGTATAGTGAAGAATTAGGCGCAAATGTTGCGCCAATGGGCTGTAAGGGTGGTATATCAAGGCGCAATAGGCGCATAGGTGAAGGAGAATAGTGCGCATCAAGGCGCGCAGGAATGAAATTGACATGGTAAGCAAAAGCGCGCAGAATGTGAATAAATGTGGGAAGTGCAAAGTTAAAGATGATGATAGGGGAGTTAGGCGCATATGTATGTGTCAGGCGCGCGCCTAAGTCGCGCCTGGATGGCTGATTGAAATATACTTTGTGTTGAATGATAGAAATGCGGTTTAAAAGGGGGGAAGTGATTGAAACACGATAATGTGAAAACTCTGCTAAATTTATGAATGCGCGAGGCGCGGGAATGCGCGCGCATATTGCGCGATGCGCGTAATCATGGCGCGTGAACAAGGGGTGGTGCGAAGATGAACCTAAAGTGTTTGGAAGCGTCATATAGCTCCTTAAGAGCTTTAAACATGAAAGGGACAAAAAGCGCGAAACAAGATGAGGAAAAATATACACTGCCTCTAGGCGCACGCATTGCGCGTCCTCAGGCGCAATATGGTGCGCCTGAGTTGCGCCAGGGTCGCCTGAGACATGCTCTGCTTGGTGGTTGGGCAGCGTGATGCACGGATGCTTTACCGGCATGCGATAGTCACTGGAAGCAAAAAGCGCGATGTGTGCGTGATCGTGAGTGACATCTGGAATTTCCAGAGACAAACTCTGGTTGATGCAAGGTGCGACTTGAGCCTCTGATGCGATAGGCGGCTCCTCTATAGGCGCGCTAAGGCGCGATAGATGTTTAGGGTCATCCCTGACCTCTGATGATGTGGATGGTGATAGCGGTGATGGCAATGGTGCGATTGGCGAGGTTTCTTCCTTGAGCGATGCGAGAGTGATAGGCGCGCGTGTTTCTAGCGGTGCATTAGTGTGCAATAGATGATTAGAGTCATTCCTGACTGCTGGCGAGGTGATAGCGATAGGCGCGCGCGATGTGATAGCGATAGACGCGCGTGTTTCAACTGGCGCGTTAGTGTGCAATAGATATTTAGAGTCATCCCTGACTTGCAATACGATTGATGGTGATGGTGATGGTGCGGATTGCAAAGGAGAATTGTTAGCATGCAAAACAGGTGATGAAGTAGATGATGATGGAGGTGAAGAGGCGCCTGCAGTGCGCTTCTGGTTGCGCTTCGCGAGCGCGCGCTCGAGTTCGTGATCTAAAGTGATGTAGTCTGGTATAGCTTTGCATGCTGGCATAGTTGATGCTTGAGGTGCGCGTGAATCGCGCGAAGGCGCGGGAAAGGCGCGCGCGCGAGGCGCGTGAATAGGAACTGGTGGCTTTTTGTCAAGTACAACTTCTGAGGGTGTGCGATAGAAGAGTCCAGCTGTCACATTAGCGCTGATGGTCGTATCTGGCATGCTTGGCGCTACCATGGGTGCGCTAACTGGCGCACTTACTGGCATGCTTGGCGCGGGAAAAGCGCGCGCAGGTAATAGGAATTGCGCAGCTGCAAAGACGTCCATGAATGGGTATGGGTCGTATGGATGGTGGTCAGGGAATTTGATCATAAGGCGCAAGCGGATTTGCGCCTGAGCATCGCTAGGGATTCCTTCCATGAATAAGCGGTCGCGTTCGGCCTTTCCAATACGGTCTTCATCCATGAGTGGCTGCATAATCTTCCTGAATGCGCGCAGGTAATTGCTTAGTTCTGTGCAAGAAGACATTGGTTTGTTAGCGTATTCGCGCGCGATGGCGCGCAAGTCCGCGAGCGCATAGCGTCTTTTACCATCCCATCCAGGATACATTACCTTTACCTCGTCTAAGAAGGCGTCGTAATCGCTTACTTGCGCTTCAGGCATTCCGCCCCATAGTTCTCGATCGTCGCGCTCAAGGTAGCGGATAATACCTTTGATGCGGTCGAGTCCTTGGAGTCCTGCTTCATCAGCGAGCTGCTCATAGGTATCAATAAACTCGGCGAGGTTGTCTGTAGTGCCGTCGAACTTGGGCGCGTTTGCTGTGCCGCGGATGGGCATTCTATAAGGCATTGCAGTGTGAAAGAGCGCAGGCGCGTGCGAGGCGTATAGGGGTGGGAAAGCGCGCGCGCAAGGCGCGAGAATGCGTGACTAGAAATTGGTTAGCTTTTGAATATGCAAAGAGATTGACCTTTATGCGTTAAATAGTGTGAAGTGCGAGAAAGGTGCGCGCGCGAGGCGCACAGGCGTGGGAATATTGCGCGCGCGCAAGGCGCGAGAATGCGTGACTAGAAAATGATTAGCTTTTGAAATGCAAAGATATTGACCTGTATGCGCGAAATGCGTGGAACTAGATCTTGCTGACTGCTCCCCTCGCGGTGGGCTCCAGTTGTAGAAACTACAATACAATGAGGAACAAAAGAAGCTCCTGACTGTATCTGTAAAAGTTGTAAGGTCGCGCGCTGCCTAGTCTGCGTTACTTGAGAAGCAAGTGCGTTCGACCCTATAGGGGAAGTGAGTGCAGCAAGGATCTAGAAGTGTGCGCTTCAGCGAAGCGCGAGAAAGCGCAGGAGCGCGCAAGGTACAAAGGCGCGGGAACGCGCGCGCGTATTAGCGCGAAGTGCGGGAAAGTGCGCGCGCGTATGCGGAAATGAGAAACTAAGCTTAAGTAGTGATATAAAGCAAGATAAGAGATATAAGAGTGCAAAATGTAAAGGAATAGCTTTCTACTATATTCTGCTAAGTAGTAAGTGGGTAGTAACTAGTAAGTGAAAAGTAGGAAAAAGTAGGTCCAGTGTAGTATGTACTGCTAGCGCTTATATAGCGCGCCTAAGCGCGCTCATGCGGAGCCGAAGCGCTACCGAGTAGGTATGTAAAAATATATATGAGTGAGAAACTATGATAAAAATAAAGGTGGAACTATGCTAATAAAGGAAATGGAAATATACATACTAGGGAGCTTGGTGGACAGTGGATGGATGCATCTGGATGGCTGGCGCTATAGGGCGCACAAGCGCGGGAACGCGCGCGCGCGTATACATCGTGAAGCGCGGGAATGGTGCGCGCATGGTGCGCGTTGCATGGGAAAGCTGCGGGTAGCGCACAGAGTAATGCTATGAGTTCGTGCTGTATACTCCTTGGTGAAAACTACCATATCACGCCATGAGAGGCATGATTCTCTACACCGATTGAGAAGATTCGAGGCATACGATAGACTTCGCAATTGGGCTCTGGACCTTGACTAAATGATTGAGATCAAGTTCAAACAGAGTACCTGCATGACTATGCTTCTTCAGGAGGTCAACCATGCTAGCCTTCTGTTGGACATGACATGAGTATGTAGCTTATGTAGGGATTGGTATATACTTACCTTTGGTGGGAACTTGAATTTTTGTGGGTTGTCGACGAGCTCCCTCAATGCTGGAAGGCACCATTGTACAGAGATAGCTGATGCACAGATGGTGGCAAACCGAGTTTTTCCAATGCCCTCGAGCCCTCGTGATATCTTCAGGCATTCATGAATCTTACTCAATTGGTAAGTTCCATGAGTTGACTTGCGGAAAAACGACACGATAGCTCGAATATGTTTGATGACCTGTAACGGCAACATAAGGTGAGAAGACATCAACTAACTTCAAAAACTTACCTGTCGTAAACATTGAAAGTTGCGAGAGATCTTTGCACAAGAGGTTGAGATGGTGACATACATCTGCCATGGGTATGATGGTGGGCACCGCAGCGCAGACCAATTGTCGTGCCAATTTCGTGTTCCCAGCACTGTCAGATGCAATTCCGGAGAAGCGGAGCTGTCCAACAAGTTTCATCGCATTGAGAAGTGCCTGCGAGATATATTCACCTGTTGCTGACTCGGCTGTGGCATTGTTGCCTTCAATGAGAAAGCTTTGACCTTCCTGGTGTCGTGAAGTGAATGGTATAGACTGACTGAGGAAATTTTGTGGTACCTCCGTCATATGAGATAGTGAGATGAAAGCGGGTTTTCAGATACTCGATGCTGAGTGTGCGTACACAGCCAGCTTCTGCAGGAATATAGCTGTCGATAAATGTTGAGCTGCTTGTTGGGCAATAGGCTGAATTTGCGATTGCGAACATATCTTTCCACTGCTTGTAATCGACGATCGAAGGAGGAACACCTGTGATGCAGATAAGACGAACAATTGAATCATCGAGACGAGCTTGCAAAAGCTTGCGGCCATGATCCCCAAATCGAACATCTAGTGCTGTCTTCTTCACAACCTCTCTTCCAACAGAATTGCTTGACTTCAAGCGCTTGGGTGGCGGTTCCTGTAGTTCCACCTCTTGTCGCATGAGCTGGTTGACTTTTTCAGCAAGACTGCCCTTATTCAAGAGCTTGTTCGCCTCGGCTCTGTTGTCAGCTGTCAACTTGGTACAGTGAGCACCATGCTTGAGGATGCGTGCATGATTACGTGGTGCGACCCAACTCTTTCGGCAGCCAGAACCTTTACATCTGACTCGCTTCTTCTCCCGGTCACCACTTTCATGACAGAGTTGCGTGATCTTCGTTAACAAAGCAGTCGGTGGACGACCAACAGAGCGACCACCAATGGGGCGTTGAGTCTCATCATCGTCGGATAATTCCCCTTCAAACCCATCACTTGCCTCGGAAATGTTGTCTGCATCTGAGTCGTTGTTGACATGTTTTTTTGGTGCGACGGACTTTGGCTGAGAGATGGTGGGTCAAGATCAGCATCATGAGTCTGTGGATTTAGTGAAAGAGACTCGCCTTTTTCCCCAGCTTCACAGCCTGGTTTGAAGGTCCCTTGAGGTTGCGAGTGGTCTTCGCTCATGAGTTGGATTGTCGCTGACGACTGTGTGGTATTGCTGTCCGTGCTGCTTTGAGTTATCGAGGCAAGCTGTAAGACTGATTGTAAGCAATGCATTACCATTTTAACGTCAAGACTACATACCGCAGAAAGGTGCTTGTTTACAATTTGATGGCCAAAGGTGATGCGAGCGATGTCAACATCTCGCAATGTTGGTGATATGAGTGGGAATGTCGCAGGAAGGAGGTGGTGCGCAATCACATTGACAGCAAGAACACCACAGGAATGGGAATCGTGCTGGTGGGTGCAAGGGAGGCGAACCCAGGCAAAGCTTTCGGTAAAGTGATTTTTCAACCACCAATCTATGGCTTGACGAAGCGCCACAGGTGCTCCCGAACCTCCTGGATCACCATACAATACCTTTCTCTCACTCTGGTTGACTACAATGGCCACCCAGTGGTTGCCATTGATAAGACAAAGTGTACTGATGCTATCCTTTAACCCGCCTGCGAGATCAGATCCCAAACGTGGCAGTTCTCCGCAGTCCTTTGAGTTGGGATAATCAATGTTGTCACGCAAGCCGTAAACAGACTGAATTTTGGTAGCCGTGTAGCACAGAACAATGTCGTGACGGGAGGAGAGGTACGAGTTGGTAGAGATGGGTTGCCGGATGATGTCGAGCATCATGTTGACTGTGGTATCACTAAGCCAGACATGTGAGGCAAGCTGCGACAGCTTGGAAACAGGAGCTGTGTCACGAAAGCCAAGCACATTGCCTTCCAAGGGGAGCTTTGCCAGTAAAAGGCAAAAATCGGCTGCTGCAGAACTCGGAATAAGGCCATCATGAACTGTTTCAGATGGAACTGAGGTGTCGAGCACTGAACCACTCATAGCCGTCAAATCTGTAAGGAGGTCTGCGATACAAGCAAAAAGTTAGATCAGTAGAATTTTGATTGACATATCTATTATCCCAATCACTCCGTCGTCCGACACTCCGAAAACATATTAGTATGATTCAGGTGCAACCCAATGGCTGGAATGACACAAATATGTCAGTATGAGATTCTACGAGCCTTTATCCACCCAACACGAGGCAAATCAGGACAAATTTGATATAACGGCATGCCTAGGATGCCATGGTAGGACATGGTACATTATTTACAGTTCTTGACCGGTGTCCCTCCAGCGTTGAATTATTTACAGTTAATAACCCGGTTAATAACTCGGTTAATTAACCGCTGTTAAAAATTATTGAATTTTACACCGCACCCTATCGCCGTCCATGTTGCCGTCACGGGCCTAATACTACAAGTGATGTGAAAGCTTTTTGACTTGTACTGAATGGCAGTTCTGTAATCTGCGTCAGAAACCAATGGACGTTTTCAAAATCAGGTCATGAACGGAGATGTCGGCTACCTGGCAGGCTCGAACATTTCATGCGTGTCATATGCATATGGCACCGTCAATATCTTCTTACGCGTAGCCTATATGCACCATTCTCAACTATACTATGATCTATGCCTTGACTCGACGTTTCGATCTCGACTCGATGTGCTATACAGCACAACGACTTACGATAGTGGACGGCTTGGACTCTTCGTCTTGTTGTTGTTATCGCTGCCTGACAACTTACACCTACATTCTCTCCCTTTCAAGGACTCAACACCGGGAGCGGATTTCTCTACTGGAGACCTAGCACAGATTTTAGAACTGACCGATCATGAAGCAGACCAGTCTCGATTCGATTCAAAATATATATATATCTGTTGAGTCTCCACATTTCGCGAGTCCGTTTCCTCACAAATTTCTGTAGGAAGTGCTATCCATTCGATCAGCTGCAGCATGGCTGTTGATCCTCTTCAGTTTCTTTCCCTTGTTGCCTTCCTCTCTGCCCTTGAGGCTCGCGGAGTGTCTCTAGCCACTGGTCTGACCGATACGATCATCTTTTTTCCGTTCAACAGACTATTAAACGGCTCTTCGTGCGGACCGTCGAACACCCGCGCGTTCGCTTCAAATATGGGCTTCTTTGATCATACTGGTACTAGTGAAGGCTTCATAGAAGATCCTTCCACCCGTGACCCTGGCTATCTTTTGGGTTTTTCGGACACAACATCTTCCACTGCATCCTCTGCTCTGCTCTACCAGTTTCTCCTCCTCTTCTCAGGTCAATTGGCTTCTATCTCACGAGACATATTGTCACTGCGTCGTTCTGTTGCCTCACTCGAGTCATCATTGTCTGCAGTTGAGTATAAAATCGCTTTGCTTATCAACGCTCATGAATCGATTTTGGCACAGTTCAGAGACGAAGCATTGCAGACCCATACCGAGGTATCATTTGATAGTGAGGAATTGGGTCGAAAGTTACACCACCTGTCCAGCATCATGACCGTCCAGGAGGGTCAAGTGAGCGCGCTGCGTGACACGGTCGGTACACTGCAGGCGTGCACAAATCACGTTAGTCCAGACCGCCAACCACTTGCTGAACGCGCGCGGAGTTACACAGAGTTTGACGCTCCCCAGGAATGTCTTCGTGTTCAATCCAGTACTCAGATTCAGGAACATATCGATTGCAAGAAAGACTACGCTGCTTTGCGTCAGGACCTTCAAAAACTTTCGGACTTGGCTTCGATAAATGATACTAAGACCAATGTATCGTTGGATCAGCTTCGTAGTCAGATCGTTGACCAGGTCAAAGACCAAAATCGCACCGAGAAAGAAGTTGCACTCTTGCGCGAACAGATGACAAAGAAATTTGGGGCGTTTCAGTCCAGAGTATCTTCTCTTACATTAGACGCCGTGAAGGTACATCATGGCGTTCGATTATCAGACCAGGCTGCCAAAGAAGCTCGTCGGGTAAAAGCGATGGCGGCGGTGGGCCGTCGTATTATGCAGCTTCAAGGTATGTGAGTCCCACTAATGACTTTACATTCTGACGCTCACATGCTCTTATAATATTTGGAAACCTACGGTATGTTCTTGACTGATGAAGACACCATCCCGCAGAATAACGAAAATGATGCGGTAGTCCCGTCCCCGTGTTCTTCACCAATATCGGTTGGGCGTTTCCAGGTGGATTTATTCAACGTCTCGACGTCACCGTTCTTTCATGATTGTTGACATGTGCTCGTCTCTTGACCAATAGGACTCTGACGTGTTCAAGACTTCGACACCCTGTGTCCAATGGGTTGGGACTACTACTCCTTCCGACCCCAAGGTACTGCATTTATCACCCCCATCTGGGGAATTCATAAATTTCAAGGGTAGGAGTCGATCGACTTCTCATTGACGAAGCTGACGCAACATCATGGAAAATGTAGATGGTATCCATTCTCCCTCCACCACTATTACTTTCTGTCAAGTTGACGCTGAGGTTGGCGTCCTAAGGAGGAAACAGAAAGGACCCACAATCACTGCCTTCCAACCAGAGGGTGCGTTTCCCCTCCTGTTAGACCTTCAGGTTAAACAACAGAAGGTGCCTTGTTTCAATGAATCATAGATGTCAACTGGATGCCGATGCCTTCCCCGTCATCACCAGCGCACGTTGTGATTTCCACCACACCAGTTTTACCTCGTCCAGGGCGCTCAGCAATACAGCGTGATCATGTCCCTGAGTCACGAATCTTCAAGCGTACGTACCTAAATCGTGTTGACTATCAGAGCAGTGATCTGATGCGCACGCACCTGGTGACTCAGAGTACCGCAATAAGAGCCTCTATGCTTCTCCTCTGAACGGCCCCGGTGCTCGCATCCGAGGATGGATATAAGAGCCAATCTGCCATTTGTCCATTCTTCCTTGAAACTTAGTGATAGAAAGTGTTTTTCTCCGTTGCCCTGCGTTGCAATGTTCATTGTCAATGATGCATAGGTAGTTACTACCTGCCAAGGACTCGTTTCTGTGCGCTGCTGGCACCATTGCCAATTTGCCAATGTCTTTGTACAAAACCTTGATGGCCTGCCACATTCTGCACAGCATGATTTGACTTCTGCCATGCCACGTGGCAGAATGAAAGAGTTTTGCTTCAGACACTAGCCTGGTCCTCAAAACCTCAAAGTTCTAAAGATCTGCTGGCTGGCGGGCATAAGAAGCAAGCATGACTACAAGTGAGCAAGGTTGCTGCAAGAAGTAAGGCGGGATCATATGACGAACGCGAAGAATTGCTGGAAGTACTGGTCAAACAGTAAGGGAAATATAAAAAGTTATAAACCTATCACTTGTGACCTGTCGCATGTAATTCTTAGCCAACCTCCGGGACATATTGTACCAAAGAAAGGAGGCGAAGTGGCAAATCGAGGAAAGTTTCGCCGACCCGAAGGCTCGGCGGATGCCTTGCCACTGTTGCATTGGTTGCATGACCCACTTTCCTCCAATCAATACCTTACCCTTGCAGATCAGCTTCGGTGTGTAGGTGTCCATCGAAGATCGGATATGCACAGTCAATCGGTCTATAACTCTGTGCGGGTCAATTCCACGCGGAGACGCCTGTTAATAAATTGCTTGAACGCCCATTTCTATAGTAGTACTGCGGCTGCAAAGAAGCCATTCGACATCCTGTTCTTCGGTCGCGACGAATTCTCTTGTAGCGTTTTCAAGCAATTGCATGACGCCCGAGGTTAGTGTAGCTCATGACATGGGCAATCCAAGGTTATGTTGACCGGTGATATAGATGTTTGGAAGTCCATCTCAATCGCTACTAACCCAGACGTGAAAACTGGCCGACGGGGTTCTCATTTGTCAATTTGTGCGTATGCACTTTTTTCATAGTAGTAACATACCTACGGCCGCCTCAACAGCTCCACTTAAACAACTTGGGGAATCTCTTGAGGTTCCAGTTCACACTATACCACGACGAAAGGTTGACTTCAGGGATTGGATGGTGCGTGTTACTTTTTTTCTTGCTGAACCGGTCTTATGTTCTATGCAGCCTCCTCCACCATTTACGAATACCAACGAACCTCACTTCTCTGACCCTGCCAATGAAACTCGTTTTCTTGTCACTGCTTCCTTCGGACGTATTCTCCGCCCTTCGCTCCTACGTATCTTTCTACCAGGTCAGCGACTCAATGTTCATCCAAGCTTACTGCCTGCATATCGAGGTCCGGCGCCCATCCAGAGAGCTTTGATGCGGGGAGACAATGTGACAGGTGTGTGCGTTATTGATATGATGGAGAAGAAGGAAGGGATTGATGCGGGAAGCGTGTGGGCTTGCAAGAGCATGGCAAGTAATACGGCGAGCAAATAATCATGCATAATTCATCTTACTGCAGGTTGTTCCAGAAAACGCGACATTTCCTTTGATGTCGGTAGAGCTGGCCCGAATAGGAGGAGACTTACTTGTCACAGTACTTCGGGATATGTTACTAGGAAAGGTTAGTACACGGAAACTTGGCTGATTCTAAATGTTTACGTTTCCATCAGGCTAGCAGCATCCCGCAACCTCCAGTCTCATCTATCACCCCACATGCTTCTGCAATATCCGCCTCCGATGCACGGGTTGATTTTACGTCCCAAACTGCGTTGGACATAGTCCGACTTTCTCTCGCCATTTCACATCAACGTCCTATTACGACTACGATGCACGATGGACGCACTCTTCAGCTGCACCATCTCAGTGTCTCCAAGAGCCATGATGACTTGGGTCCTGTCGAGCCTGGCTGGGCAGTGTATTCGCCGCACACACGCACGATACTTATAAATTGTGCTGACGGGAAGTGGCTGAGTGTTTTAAAGTTAAAGTCCCAAGATCGTGCCCTTCTGACTGCGAAGGAATGGTGGAATGGGGTTAAGGGGCTAGGCGTGCTGCACGAGGGTATGCTGAAACTTCTCTAGAGGATTCTTTCATGTCGGTATATCACTTACTCTTAAGGAAGTACTTCTCGAGCGCTTGCTACGGAGGCCGGGTTCGATTCATATTCAGAGAAGCATACTGCGCAGTCCGGGAAAGGTCCGCCACAATCCCGGGTCTATGGATAATGATTGTCACTGAAGTGCCTCGTGTGGATGCATGTGGTTCAGGAGCAAATTAGGTTTGTATCGGGTCTAATCCTGTGCCTGTATTACAACCCTCGAAGGAGTGTGTGGTAGGTTTGTCCAATGAGCGTTAGCTCGGTCCGATCAGCACGCAAACAATTACATGTAATACATCACCTGCAGTAAACGTGAAGGGGTTTGCGATAGAGCCACCGATAAGCTCCCTTTCCACAAGCATCTGACAACGATCTCGACACTATCCCAGAGTAGTACTTATTGCGCACATAAAAATGGCCCAACGGCGGCAGATCGAGTAGAGGATGCGAACCGACTGATACTATTTGCAACTTGAACGAAGTAGGCTGTGTCCCTGATTACGGTCAAAGGATACAACTCCAAACAATCTGATTACCATCACTTGAAGAAGACTTGAATCACTTGATAATGATCGATGAGTGATGATGACGACGACATGTGTTTGGCCATCTGTGCCATGGTGGACAGCTCAGATATGTTGAGTGTCGCGGTCATGAAATGCGTTGTCAAGTTTCGTTTGACGCGACGCGTCTCTTTGTTCTTGTTTGTTCATAATGGTCCACTGGTTACAGTACTACTAGTCCAAAGAGTCGTCCATTCCCAATACTCTGCACATCTGTTAGGGCTTTCTGAGCCACTCAGTGCGCCCCAACTACATATATTTAATCATGGGAATATCTGGGCTTTTACCCTTGCTGAAATCAATCCAGCTTCACCGACACCTCTCAGACTTCGCTGGTCAAACACTTGCGGTGGATGCTTATGTCTGGCTTCACCGAGGTGTATACGCCTGTGCCACTGAGATAGCCACTGGAAAGCCCTCTACGAAGTCAGTGTTTTCCTGCTTGTCCCGGGGCGGTTCGTGGTTGCCAGTATGCTCACCTTCTCAACTAGGTATGTTGATTATGCTATGCAACGTGTTCGGTTATTGCGCCATCACAAAATTCGTCCGTATATTGTGTTCGACGGTGGGCCACTCCCGGCAAAGCTGGGCACCGAGACTGAGCGCAAGCAGCGGAGGGAAGAAAACCTTGCGAAGGCAAAGGCGCTGGCGTCCCAGGGAAGGCACAAAGAAGCCCGGGAATATTTTGTTAAATGTATCGACGTGACTCCTCAGATGGCGTACCAACTCATAAAAGTCTGCTGTCAATTCTTGGGCTAGACATTCGCCTGATACATTCTTCACTTTAGGCCCTACGCGCAGAGAATGTGCCATACGTAGTCGCACCGTATGAGGCCGACGCTCAAATGGCGTATTTGGAGCGTGTTGGTCTTGTGGATGGCATCATCACCGAAGACTCGGATTTGCTTGTCTTCGGATGTCGAAAGGTGCTCTTCAAGCTGGATTCTACTTCAAGCACTATTGTCTCAATCTCGAGGGAGGACTTCGGATCAGTGACTGCTACTGAAGGGGGTATATCACTTCTTGGATGGTCGGATGCTCAGTTTAGGGCTATGGCTATTCTTAGCGGATGTGATTATCTGCCGAGCATTCCAGGAATCGGGCTGAAGACTGCGTGGTCCTTGCTACGGAAGTATAGGAGCGTAGAGCAGGTTGTGCAAGCTATAAGACTTGAAGGGAGAAAGTCTGTGCCCAAAGGGTATCTAGAAGCATATAATCTGGCGGAGAAGGTGTTTTTGTACCAGCGTGTTTATTGTCCCCTGGATGAGAGACTGGTCAACTTGACAGAGATCCCCACGGGAGTTAAGTGGGGCGATAAAGAGGAGTCGTATATCGGATGGTCAGTCTCTGAACAATCGCTTGATGGAGACTTGAGCACTGATTAATTTCTCTCAAAGTAACATAGAACCTGCTTTGGCAAGAAAACTGGCCCAAGGGGACGTTGATCCAATGACACTTCTACCGATGATTGATATCAATCCGAGTTTCGTACCTCGCACAGTAAAACCCCTCCCATTTCAGGCCAACAATATTAATCGGCCTAGTTCAGTCAAAGGAAAGGGCAAAGCAAAAGCCGAGCCTGAGAGTGGTGGATTGCTTACCTTCTTCGGTATTTCCGTCCTCAGTGCCAATGACACCCATATATTTGACCGTATTCCTACAGCTCCACAGCCAAAAGCTACCCTTACTCGTAGTAATTCTGCGCCAACAAGGAGAACGGCAGCGCCCGGTAAAGGTAGCGGAAAGAGGACACTTGTCGATATACTTGACGAAGACCTCGTTGCAAAACGCATCAAAATAAATCAGGCTTCGTCTTCCACAGACCATTCTCTCCTCACACATTCAAGGTTCTTCCCTTTTCCATCGATGTCACAACAGCAGGTGGAACTACCCGAGGACGATCTGATGCCCAGTTCACGTATACCACACCCCCTATCTGATAAAGAAAATCTTCCCGATCATGCCGACAACGTTATAGTAGTCGAGGAATTGGACGAAATTCTTGAAGAGCCCCGGGATCCTGTTACACAAGAAGATGGGTACCTGTCACCTTCCCCATCCTACTTCCGATCAGCCACACCTGATCTCTCTTCACCTGTACGGCCGTATAACCCCGCACGGCATGATCATCGTGACGGAGACGACTTCGGCGCTGATATCGTCCCCAGCCCCACGGCAGTGAGAACAATCACGCGACATGCCTTGCATCAATGTTTACCGCCTAAGAAAGAGAAGGTTAGTATCCTCGTTCGGGAAACGCCGCCGCCGATGAATAGCATTGGTTCTGCCGATGAAATCGAAGGACCGGACTTGCGTGATGTTCTCGACATTGAACCGCCTTGGGATATCGATGCAATCGATGATGATATAATCACTTCAGCATCATCATCATCCACTACTGGTCCTATTACTCCGGAAGACAACGGTACGAATGACGAATTTGACACAGATGGATCGGCTGAAAAGGATACAGTGACCGAGGCGAGTGCACGCGCAAAACGCACCGAGATAGTCGCCAACGGATGGTGGAATAAGTGGGCCCTGAACAAGGACTTACGCACTTCGGTACGTATTAACATTTCCGTGACGATTGTCATCGTGATCTGACATGTCTAATCGCTTATAGAAGACTAGCGTGCTAAGAAGGCGCGAGACCACGATCACTCCAGATGGGCGGCAGCCTGGCTGTCGTACTCGGGTAGGATCTGCACCGCCCAAGGTCAGGTTTCCATTGTCTAGCGCAGTAGCATCTAGGGATGGAAGAACCCTGAAGGCTGTGGGAGGTACGGGGATTCGTAATAATCCACAATTTGTGATCGGTAAGTCGCCTGGTCTCGGCTAAGAAGAGACGATAGTAGGAATGGCCTTGAACGATTTAGGTTTGTTCGGTGCTACTATCGGAAGGTTCATTAATTTACTTACGAAATCAGTCGTTCGCGCGAGAGGCGCAAAGCGTTTTAAGGTTGAATCCACTGCGTTCTGCATTCAAGCTCGTTATTTCCGATATCTACTTCACGTCCATCACTGTATATAATTTTATTTGGTGGAATGATGAATGACCGAGATACCAGAGTAGAAATATATACATGAGGTTGGTGAACATGCAGTTAAGTACTAATTTAATTTATTGTAGTATGAAATCGGTTCATGCTTAGCATGCTGTGCATACAGGCATCTAGTGCACTTTGTTGCGTAGTAGTAGCACTTTCAGATTAAATCCGTTATTATCATTAAAGCGGAATCTAATCGACTGCGTAGCTTGATTGATTTGTAAGGACTTTTTTTTCACCAGTAATCGTCGACAATCCGTCCGCCGGTACCAAGTCAGTATTACGCAATTCCGTCTGTGAACACCGTTTGATGATTTTTTGTTTGACAATCTCCATCTCGGAGCGCTAATTAGCATCCTGACAGGTCGAAATTTTATTCACAATGACAATGGCTGAGGCCCACAGCGAACGTCGTACCTCTGCCACGCGGGGGTCGCGGAGTGTAAATTCCTAGTCACAAAAGCACTACGTCAAACGACAATGAGCTGCATCGGGGGAAAGCCCGCATAGCCATCTCCCCGGATCCAGAACAATGGAAGTAATAATTACCCACCAATGAAACTGGTTCTGGAGGTATATGATTCTGATATTTTTTTCAGCCGTTGGAAGATGTTATGCAATGTTAGGCTATTGCCTCGTTAAAATATTGCCAAACGGTGTCATTAATTGTCAAGTCACTTCTGCTTGCAATTGGTATCCAGGGCAGTTTCCGGAACGATGGATATGATAAATCTTTACAAGATTCTTGACGAGATTTGCTGTTTGGGTTGGATCAGGTTCAATTCATAACTAATAAAGGACATGGAGCGTCAAATAGGGTTAGTTCTCAAACGAAGGGGGGGTTGGTCTTTTTCTAATTCCGAGTATCCATACGGTGCAAGCCACGTCTCTCAATTCGTTCATATCACCCCGCAAGATCAAGGCGAGAGCCCTCATGTTTACTGATGGACACGCACGCAGAGCACACGCCTCTCGGCTTTTATCTGACTACAGGCGAAACAAAAGGCGGCGCTCTTCCTCACATAGAATCCTATCACTGCCCTGGACGCCCCGAGTTAGAACACCTCGTTTCTCTGAATTTATCCTTCGCGCTTCCCTCCCACGGTACAAAAAGGTAGTCAACTGCCCTTACTGTTCGTACATTCTTTTATCCTTGTTCCACTTCGAACAACGCTCATGCCATCAACTACTTAGCTCTATGGGAGGCCAAGGGCATGTGCCCCAGCTCCTTGGTCAAATATCAGGCATAGTCATGCCTTTTGATGGCATTGAAGAGCATTTGTTACCGGATATCCAATCATCCCGTCCTCGTACATCCAAGCAATATTCCTATCTTGGTGACGGCGACATTTCGCCCAAAGGCCTCAGCGTGCACTTCATGGCTTCTTGTTCCACCAACGAGCCTGAAGTGAACGACCACCAACAGCGATTATCACCCTCATCATCACAGTCCGTTGGATATCCAGAGTCCTCTCAGAGGACAACCTCCGCATTCCAAACCTCCGCCCAGTACGACCTCCAAAACTTCGATTATTTCGCCTCTTCCACCTTTCTATCATCTCAGGTCTCTCGTACTAGCCTTCGTGCCTCCCACATTCTCCCCAGTTGCAGGGAATGGGTCGGTGACCAGGATGACGAGCAAATAAACCCAACATCCATTCAGTCACTCGACTACCCAGGTAGTCAAAGTTCCACTGGACAGGATCAGGTGTCACCAGACAGCGCATCCGCCGAATATACATATCCTGACGACTCCGACATGGAGACGGGTCTAGTCATGTCCCAGATGATGGCCCATTTCCAGATTCATACGCCTCCTCCGAATGCAGGCATGACGATGTCCGTCACCGACCTGGATTCTTCAATACCATCTGTCATGACCTTTCGGTTGGGCCGTCAGTCTCTTAGACCAGTCGCAGACCCGGACAACGCAAGGATCTTGGAAAGCTTTGATGACCCTGATGAAGACGCATCGGGAGAGTCGTGCGAATCTTCGTCGCCGCCTTCACCTCCCTATTTGTCTCCTAGTTCCTTTTATGATGGGCCAGCAGCAGGAGGCTGCGGAAACGTCATAGAGAGGAACTCAGTAATTGGGGTGGCTTCTTCCAAGGAAGGGTGTTCGTCATACCTTCCCGATGAAATCCCTCATTTCGGGGGCTCCAACGGAAACATTGACTCCTTCATTCCACTAAACACAGCCCCAAGAAGGAGAGGGTCATCTAAAAGGTCCAAAATGCACCAGTGTTCTATCTGCTCGAAAATATTCCCGCGCCCAAGCGGTTTGAACACACACATGAATTCTCACTCGGGAGCTAAGCGTGCGTTGTAGTCCAACAAATCGTCCTTTATTTTTGACTTTGCAGTGTCCAACAGCTTACAAGTGTCCGGTACCATCATGCGATAGGCACTTTGCAGTGAGATCTAATGCCAAGCGCCATCTCAAGACACACGGCATTAACCCTTCTTTGATGGAGGGGCCATCTCAGGGCACAAACTTTATGGTTGGGTTTGAGGAGCCTCTCGTAAATCACCATGTTCACGATTCCGGCCGGCCACCGACAAGACTCAGGTGGATCCCGCACAGCCTCGTCACGAGGACGCAACCCGTTACCGAGTGGATCGGCTCCCAATCATCGGGTGGAGACGATTCGAAAAGCACATGCCCTGTGGTCTCAATGACGTTGCCGGGGGCACCCTCATCGTCATTGAACCAGGCATCAGCTTATCGTTACGACAATAACAATGATTATACTGATGCGGGTTCTCGTCACTACCTCCCCAGTCAGGTCCGTCTTCGCCCCGCTCGGGGATTAAATCGCGCTGATTTCTAGTGGGGTAGAATGATTTCCGGTGCGACCCACCCAATCGTTCCACAAGATAGCCGTTCCCTTTGAATCGCACATGGCATGTACTTATTTACAAGAGGCTCGATGCCTGCCTAATACTAATGTGAAGACTGACCACACATTGATTAGTTTTGATCAAATATTAGACACTCGATGCACAGTTTACAATCCAACGATCATTAGCTAGCATTTGTATTCTAGGATTCGCCGCAATGTTAAATTATGGGGTTTGAGGGGATTCTTGGACTTTGTCAGCCTTGCTCGAACTTTCTCCTGAGGGTCTGATCTCATTTCGCGAGCGGTGTGGTCCATACACCACACGATTGACCATTCCGATAGGAATATCGTACAGCTCAGGAATAGCACCCGGATCCGCGTGTTTAAGATGCTGATTTGTGTCTAGCGCAGGAAGGTGTGCTTTGGTATCTACCTGCTGTTTTAGACTCCTGCCGGTATTATTTCGGAGATTGCTCACCAATGAACGTGTTGGGGTCAGAAAAGGATGGTGTACGTGCAATCGCGATAGCAAAATAGACAAAGTACGTCAAAAGTACGAGGACAATGGAGTATGCCGGGAGAAGCAGAGTCCATTCCCTCGATATGATGCATAATAAGGGCGGTTTTCTCATGAGAAGTTGTATGACTCACCTACTCGGGTACCATTCCACGCCGAGCCAGACGATATGTTCATCTGGGAGCAGAGCCCACAGCACATACAGAACAAACAAGACAGATGTAGAAGTCCAAGCTACAAAACCGTAAAATTCTGGTGCGCGACTGTGGCGTTCATCAGGTGGTTCTAGAGTGAATGGAGCTACTGGATACGTGGTCTCCATGGGCGCTAAACGCAAGTCAGTGAAGAGAGGCTGGGAATAATATTAATAACCTAGAGTCGGAGCATAGACGCTCTAAGCCCGTTGCGTCTTTGTCCACGATCATCATCGACGACCGAGCATTACTCGCGGATCTGCAATTGCGCTTCTTACTAACCAAGCCGACTTGTTGGCCCTTGGACCTACTCCACTAAACAATATTGATCTTCGCTGACATTTTGGGCAGGCAGAACCCATGTCGATCCTTCAAAGCACTAATAAAAGAGCACTCCGTAAAGCGATCACCACGACCCTCCGGGAATTATCTCAGTCTGATATCCAGTCGCAATGTGATTCTCAAATACTATGCTGGGCTACTGATATGACTAACATGCTGCGCGAAGCACAGGCCATTACCGAAAAAGTCCTTTTGTTGCCCGCATTCCAGCAATGCAAGACTGTCAGCTGTTATCTTAGTATGCCAGCAGCCGAGGTTCAGACTACTTCTTTGATTTTGAACATTCTTGGAGATCTAGGTGCGTGACGGTCCTTACCCCTGGTTGCATGTGTTTATGCACATTGTCAGGGAAGACTTTGTTTGTTCCTAGCATCACATCCAGCGATGGTTACATGGACTTTGTACGAGTGTATACCGAAGAAGACTATCGCAGCTTTCCTGCTGGTTTATGGGGCATTCCGGAACCGACGCCTGAATGGTCGAGTAAAAAGCGTCAAAGTAGTGCGTCAAATTTGTGTGAAAAATTTGTCATGCAAGCTCATTGTTGCTCAAGTTTTCGACGCAGACTGCAACAATTTGGATCTAATCCTCGTGCCTGGTGGGTAGTATGCATGCATCAACACGATTCGTGGAGATAATTTTCTTTTGCTACAGGTGTTGCCTTCGACCAATCACTCTCGCGGCTTGGGCATGGAAAGGGCTACTACGATCGATTCATAACGTCATATTCTTCCTCTACTGGGCGATCGAAACCATTGTTAGGTTGGTACTACATAATGGGCAACGCGGAACTACATTCTAACTGGTTATCTCAAGTCGCTTTAGCTTTGGAGCAGCAACTTTTGGAACATGGACAAGTACCGATGTTCGACCATGATTGGAAGGTGGACATGATTATCACACCCGACAAAGTTATCACTGCACCTCCAGCTTAAGATGGATACCAAGATCCGTGAACGGTGGAAAATGCTTCATGCTCCATGATGTGCTGGCGATACACATGTCATCAAATTATCGATGTGGCATGCACGGGCTACGCTTACATAGATCATATTGGTGCCGGGCCTGTCCTGAAGGGTGCGTAGGAGATGAAAGAAGCTGTACTGCTCTGTCACAGAAATTTAGCACTAGATATCATCTGAGTGAACCTTGTCTTGCCCAGTTGTTCGAGATTCAGGCACAATTGCCAATCGATAGGATCGGCCGGCCGGTAGGTAAGTTGAACCTATGCATATGAGCGAGCAATATGTGACACGTTGTTTTAGCGACCTTACCTAGCTGTGGTGCCATCACAGCTTTTGCTCCTGTCTCAAAGTTTCCAGGAGAGCCGTCAGCATTGAGCAATTTCGTTGACATTTGGGAGGTTGTGATAATCTGATTGAAATAAGGTGACTGACTGGATCGCGGGGAGGTGCTTTTTGCTCTTACTGTCAGATTATTCAATGCACTTGCTTGCAAAAATACCTGATGGATCTTCTCCAACAGCGCTGTCCGTTTAGAGGACTGAATATCTGGATGAGATAGGAACGGAAATGAAATTGAATTGAGAACGAGAAGCCCCGTCTATCTGACTATTCATGTCTAGTTTTGACGTTATCGATTGGCTGCACACCTTTGCATGAATTTCTGATAGTAGGTTGTGTATGAATAGCATTAGATCCGGGAGGGTATGAAGGTGTGTATAGCGAACGAGATTCTGGTAGTCGGTAGCCGCAGAGGAGTCTATTACTATTTCATTAATATTCCTGCTGTTCACCTCGGCGGAAATGTGTGACGTGTTGCGTACTGTGGAAGGTTTTCTTGATCGTGGCAAGACTTGTCATATTCTGGGTATCTACACCTCATTTATCAGAAAGGTGGACTGACACGTCAGATGCAAGATACATTACCAATGAATATAACTTCCTCGTTTGCCTCGACGAAAATTCGAGCATAATCTAGTGCAAGGGTTTCTTTGAAACTGCCGGGGGGTCCAGATATTTCTAGTATGTGCCCCCTCGGAAGACCGCCACCGAGTGCCGTGTTTACAGCAGCGTAGCTGCACGCAAGACTCTGCGATCTAGATATCAAAGAAGCCAAGGATTGACTCAAAGTCGGTCCTGGAGGCCGCTGTGATGCGGTGATTATGGATTGCGAGTCGGAAATATCAATCCCCAGTTCTGCGGGGTCATATTTTCTTCCAACCAGGTCGGCGGAAATTAACATGCTACGTACCCTTAGAAAGAGCTTCCGCGGAAGTGCTGGATAGATCGTCGAGTGTTTCGTAACCTGCGCGTCTTAGCGCTAGTTGGGTCGAGGACGGCAGGGTTGGGTGGAGGAGGATATTCCTGGACATGCTTGGAACCTGGATTCAACTTAATGGTAAAGGTTTGATGGCCGTCTGCGGCAGATATACAGTTTGGCTTGTCGTTTGTTATTCAGATGACCGATGAATTGATGACCCCTCAGCGCTCAGTTGGTACCATTGCAGGAACTTGAAAGACACGCCATGGCCCAATGGCTCTACAAAAGTCAAATTCACGTGAATGGTCGCGTACATAAATACAACCAAACCACTCGCGGACTTTGCCGTTCTTTCTTGTTCTTTTTCATATCGCTGCAGGTTTCGGGTCGCTTACGACGACAGCTTAAGACAGCTAGACATTGCACTCTTCCTTTTCATTTCTTGTCGAGCACAATCGTTTGTTTTTATCAGTCTTAGTTTCATCCTCCATGACTCGCGATACATTTGCCATCAAGGTTGAGAATATTCCCGAAAATGGTTGGTCTAATCACACGGAATAAAGCTGGTCTCACTGTATGCGTAGTCAAGTTGAAGGACGTTGAATCCGTTTTTAGTAGCGCCGTTGGTTCGTGTTCTGTCGCCTTTCTGTTTGCACCCAGATCATATTATTTATCCCACATAGGTCCTGTTCAGCGTGCGGAGATTCATCGTGATGGAACGACCACGCCGTACTGCGTGCTATGTTTTCTCACATACGATGCCTTTAAGCAAGGCTTGTACGCTCTCACCTTACTGTACCGACTGACCACATGACAGGAAAGCTCTGCGTCTGTCTGGTTACAACATCGGTGGATCCTCCATGTAAGTGCTTTTCAATATGAGGAAACTGAACAGTGCATATATGCGCCATTCAAAGCATTGTGACACCCGCCACCGATAACAAAACGTCGTCTCCAAGCACTGGCAAGAATTCAGATACGCGTCGAAATCTCTACGTCCTCGGTCTACCCTTTGATCTCACCAAGTGTGCATATTCTTGGCTCCCACATCTTTCATGCTCACGATTCACTAGGCCTGAATTTTCCGGTTTGTTTTCGCGTTTCGGCACTGTCATGCATGCCGTGATTCTTGCTACTGTCGATAATGCATCTCGCCGTCGCGGGTTCGTGGTAATGTCATCCCATGAGGAAGCCAAACGTGCGATGAATGCGCTCTCACGAACACAAATGAAGTATTAGAGCATTTACTTCGAGATTCAAAGCTCAACCCACTGACGCACCACAGAGGACACACCCTTGATGTATCTTGGGCCGTCGTACAACGTTCTCAAGGTGCGGGCTCAATCCAGCCGCAAATACGTCTTACTTATCCTTCGTGACAGGCTTCTTAGATGGCGCAGACAGAACGATGATGCTGGCATCCTCGAACCCTTCGTCACTTCCGGAAATGGAATTCGATCACCAATCCGCACCTTCAACCGTCGGCTCGCCTCAATATGCCAGCAAACAATGGAATATCTCATTGGCGCCTTCCTCGAAGTTGCTGGTATCGAACTTGCCGACCCTTCTCTTTGCTCAGGCCAGTGACTTGCATCCTTTGTTTTATCCTTTCGGTCCCATCAAAGAGGTGAAGCTCATGGATTCTGCTACGCTCGGCAATGGAACTACGAGCGCTCTAGTCGAATACGTGAATATCTTCAATGCTCAGGAAGCCAAGGACGCACTTCAACGACAATTCTATGGGACCTCACGCCTGGAAGTCCGATTCATCCAAGACAATGTCCACCCGGTTGACTCTCCTTCTGCTGCGTATGCCCAGTCTCCCATGCTACCGAAAACATCTGATGCCGGACTTAATCCCTGTGCTGCTCCTTTTGTCTTTGGATCTCGCCACTCATTACCCTTGGCCTCCGGTCTTAGCTGCATTGCGCACGATTCGTTTGTCAACGACTTCTGCTCTCCACTTGGTCTTTCCAGCGATACCTTTCAAGTTGCCTCATTTGCGCCCCACCCTATCACATATCATCTCAGGACCCATGCTGCCGATGCAATTTCTAGATCCAGCTCAGCAACGAGTTCGAGGTAGAATTGTGGTCTTCAAATAGATAAAGCTAATCCCTTCGACGCAGCTGGAGTAACGATATTCGCCCATACAGGCCTTCTCGTGCACCGCTCTCTTCTTTCACACGCGCGAACACACCCGCACAATTCACACCACTCTTCTATGCTTGATCGATCCACTTCCCCTGTGGAATGGCCTCTATATCGCTTATTCGTGCTCTTCGTAATTCTAATGCTTCGCTACCTCCAAAAATGGACTCGTTGGACTTCTAGGCAAATACATGGCATCCGTGCAGTAGTCTTTATGCTATAGATTCTTGTTTTAAGTATGTCGTCGTTCATGTGTTTTTGCTATATGTTTGCTAAACATTCTTTAGTCTTAGAATCCCGTTCGAACATTCCATCTTTGTGTCGATAATAATTAGTAGTTTTCCGTCTCCCTGTAGTCGCTGTGTTCGCCCTGTAGGGGCTGTAATCATGGGTTTTGTGTACGAAGTGCCAGTGTGGAGGCCTATCTTCGAATTCAATTAGAATGCCGCCTACTTCTAACAGCCACATTACGAGATTGGGCGCTGAGTGTCCTGCCCGCAAAAGTTCTCAGGCAGCTTACCACTATAATTATAGAACTTCAAAGGTGAAAAACATTCTTCCCAATGTCAGGAAACCAGGGCTTGCATTCACGTCCGAGTCCTAGCTCGAGACTTTTGCAGAGACGCCTACGTTCTTCCGATTTACAGAAGGGGTTTTTGGTAACTTCTCGATCATCATCAAGCAAGAGTCAGCAGCCCGTTTTATTACCCAACACTGTCACAGAAGACGTTGACAGCTTGCCGGAAGTTCATGCTCGTGTTTCATCCGGAACTTCGACCTTACAACTCACCAGTACCGAGAAGGGCAACGTCAGTGACCCATTTTTAGACCAATATGGCTTAGAATCAGGAACTTGGGTGGGAGAACCTCCAGTTGAGTCTCCAAGGTCATACACAATCGAGGAGCAAAGGCCGACACAGTCAGTGGCAGGCGGCATTTCCAACCTTCCTTTGAAAAAGAAATTCTCCCCTGCGTTTTCCCATGCTTTCAAGGCATCAAGCTCCTCTTCCAATACTCAACCGCCTATCACTGAGCGATCTGACTCAGGGAACGCACCGACTCGAACACCCTCAAAGGTCCGCTGGGAGAAGCTACGGCAACATGTTTTGGCACCATCCCTTCCAGCTTCACCTCCTCCGTCTGCGCATATATCTCAAAGCCCTTCCCGACCACAGACGCCCAAGCTATCTCGTTTTCCGCGGCTTGGCTTCCGACATGCTGTGGAGCATGCACGCGAGGCTGCAGTCAGCGAGTCCCGTCGATTTGCAGAGGAACTACTTCAAATTTGTTGGTCCTTCCGTGTTCCGGATGTGTTACGACAGAGCAAAAATGAGCGAGATGGGCCATTTGCTACAGTTGGCTCTTCGTTGCACCTCCCCTTCATGTCGAGTACTACTTTGAACTCTTTCGCGACTGGGAGTGCTATGGTGCAGGCTCAGACAGCTCAGAAAGGACTTTATATTAAGAGACCTTCCTCCACAATTTCAGGAGGGCAGAATTCCTCCCTTGTCATGACACTGCACGAGACCATCCTTCGTTATGCGTCGAAGATCTCGAATTATCTTCCTCACGAAACTCTTGTTCTTTCCGCCCTGTTGACGCCATTTTTATCGAGCGAGAGCAATCAGAATGTGGACGACGAGCGGTGGACTGCAATCGAGGCTTTCGAGGCTGCTGTCCAGACCTGGCAAGCGACATCGGATGATGTATGTGGTGCGACTGTGCGTCTTGTCTGTTCAGGCTGCTTACGATTTTGTAGCTTACTATCGAGAGATGCATTTGGTGTTGCGACGCTGCGTCCGTACCATCCTCCCTTCGGGCTCGCGTTCTCAGTGTTCTCACATCGCTCCTGTTTCCCCGCACTGGTCCAATCGAGCTCCCGAGTGTCCATGCGTTCCTTTCTCTAGTCCAAGCGCTAGCTATAACGTTGCTCCAGACACAGGAAGACCGAGAAGCGGCTACTCTAAGGGACATCATCTTGAAACTTCGCGACGGGACGTGTGGGAGTATGGCAGGCTTTCTTGCTGCAGCAGAGATCGATGGCTCTCCGGTGATGTTGGTTGGTGTGCGCCAGTCGGAAGTCAGGGAAGCCTTGGTCATTGAAGCCCTGGTCCGTTGCCTTGATCATGGTCCCCTAACCATGAAGCGGAAGGTCTTGCATGAACTTCTCCAGGTATAACTTCCCTCTTCAGCGTGCTGGGGAATAGCTGAACAACCAATTATGCGTAGGAATTTTGGACACCTTTATCTGTTTCAGGATCATTTTCCCCTATGATTTCAGCTATCCGTTCTCGAGTTGTCATAACATTCGCTCATGCTGCAGCTTTCCTTTGTGCGTCTGTAAAATCGGAGCATTTGGACACGCAGAGCGTCTTGCATATCCTGAAATCGCGTGTCATTCCTGAGATGACGTGTCTATCCGGGAAACGAGCATCGGATGCCCGTGCCAGCGTGTCTAGGCTTTTGATCGAGTTGCTCTGCCTCGAGAGGGTCACTCACGAGATGATTGGCGTAATTTGCAGTCTCACCGTGCAGTTGCTAGAAACGTCAGAGTGGAAGACGTCGTTGGAACAGATGATGCAACATTTTGTATGTGCTTATTAGTACCACTTTAATGGAAGATAGCTCACGGTTCCTCCTTAAACAGATTGCTGAGGGTGAATGGCCCACAATAATCAGACTTTTGACCGCACTCTTTCACTTCCCAGATGAGCTTCGCGGTCAGCTGTCCACGTGGTCCATACCATGTTTGCAAGAGGTGGGTGTTCCGACTCGCTGACGATAGCAAAGTGTACATTTGATAAAATATCAGAGAATAGTTGCAGATCCGCCACCTCTGCACTATCCGGAACTCACGGGCGTCCTAGACAAGGCATCACGCACATATCCTCAAGTGTTCTTCAAACCGCTTTTCACCTGTGCAGCATCTTCCAAGGTGCTCACCATCAGCCATCAACTTGGAGTTATTGCTGCTATCTCAGTATTCCTTCCCGACTTCTGGACAAGAGATCCAGAGATGATATTGGTAGCATTGATGAACGAACCCACTGTTATCTCACAATCTGGGTCCAAGAGGAAGTGGGCACAAGCAAGGCTCGGACAGATGATCATACTAGTTGAGTTGATTGCGCGTGTCAAAGCGGTACCACGAATCAGCAAAGACTTTTCGGTGAGTCGATCCTGAGCTGACATATTTTAGACAGTGTCGAACTTAATTTACAGTACCCTGAGGCCTCGGCCTTTACTCCAACCCAGTTTTTCAGTATGCTAGAAGCGCGTTTAGGTGTGTTATTAGAAGTGAAAGTAAGCAGGAACACTCTGGTTTTGATGGATGCTCGCGGTCTAATTTATATCATACAGGAACGAACTGCTCTGCTACCACTCTCCATGCGCTTCCTCTATTTGATCTTGTTTACAGAAATCAGACTCCTTACACGATCCGTTAAGCGGTATGTGCCATCTCTTTTTCCCTAGTTTAATCGAGGATTGAAACTTAGGAAGTTCAACTTGGCTGCGATCGGCGATTGGTTGGCTGTTGCAGTCGTATATCGGAGCTGTAGTGGATGAAAATGAATCTTTGATTGTCGATGATGACGTTTTCAGTGACGTCTCGCAAGCGCTGGGTAAAGTCAAAGATATTTACGCTTCAACGCAGGACAGCCTTCGAGCATCTCACAAGGTAGAGTCATCATTTCGCTTTGTTTGCCTTGATGCTGAAAAATACAGCGCCAAAGCACAATGCTCCTGTTGTCCAGCTTCAATTATGTTTCTGGGGACTGTCCTGAACACAGGACTATGCTCATGGACGTGTTACATGAGAGAATACTGTTTCTGTCGTCCCTGCCGCAATCACTCACCCGCCAAGCCCTCGATTTATTGGTGGTGATTTCTGCCTGCCTTACATCAGAAGATTACTTGCTCATCGGACCTTCCTTGTGGGCTCGGTGTTTTGATTGGGCGGAACCGCAGGCAGTGCTTTCAGTGGGTGTCCTACCTAGAATTGCGAGCCATGGTTCTCACAGAAGTATCATAGGCTTCTTTTCTGGTCATGCAGTGTGCAGAGAAGGCCCCGCATAGCATACTTGAACTCATCAGGAACGACTTGCAGGAGTCAGTTAGAACTTCAATTGGTAGCGCATGGTCCTAACACTGACTTCACAGTGAAGACAGTGCTGTGAAGATCACTGCAATCCAACGCTTGGATATGCTGGTGAATATGCGCTTCCAGATTCTGTCTCAGCCTTTTTTATCCGACAAGGACCATCGGAGACCATTTAAGTTAGCTCGTGACCCATTGCCATTTGTTCCAACCGACATCGGTTCAAGTCTATTCGTCCCAGAGCAAGAGGATGATGGTAACGAAGAGATGCCAAAAGAACTGCGTAAACACTTAGCTGAAGTGGGATGGTTGGATGAAAAACGACCAACGGACCAGAAACGCGAATGGGTGAGGACACCATTGTCACTATTGCCTTGTACTCTTCAGGATCAAAACGCTGGCGCCACGGAGCGCCTTCAATCTTCACCCCTGCCGTCCCCGGCATCCACGCCAACCAAACCTCGTTCCAACAGTGATGTTTCTGATGGCCAGCTCAGTGGACGATCGTCAAATCCTACAAGCCGTAGCGTCAAACGCCGCGCGGTCTTTGTTCCTGTACTCGGGACTCTTCTCCCCCAGCTGGTCTCTATGACTCTCGATTCTTGTATTGACGTCTCATGCGCGGCTCGTGCCAGTGTCATGGATTTACTACGCCATGAGCCTGCTCTTCTTATTCGACCCCTCCTCGATTTGCTTGCCAGCAATAATGAAGAAGCTGCCACGACAGCCGTCCGAGGGTTATTGCATCTAAATCAGCACCTCCCTCCCGCCATGGCTCATTATACATTCAACCATCTTGCTGGATACCTTAAATTCCTTGCTCGAGAAGTCACTTCACCCGATGCACTTCGCCACTTCGCTCTTACGGCTGCTTTGTTGTCGAATCTAGTTACGCAAGTCAGCGAGATGTCCATAAGGGAGATTCGGCGAGCGAAGATGGATTTGTTCCTCATTCCATCCGGGTCGTTGTGGTTCACTGCGTCGTCTCCATCCGGCCCCATGTTTCCGAAAGCTCTGTCTCTAAGTGAGAGTCCATCCGAGATTCCGCCATCCTTGATATCAATCACAATGATCCGCGTGGCTCAGAATCAGCTGTTTCTATCCATGTTAAAGCGAAACCCTCAAGATGTCCGAGTTATTCGGAAGACTATGGAGCACATTGTTCTACCTTCGACAGACGCCTTCTCAGCAGCACGCTCTCTGGAGTTGCCAGATTTTGTACCGCAGCAGTTTGCACAACGGGATGGACCAGAGTCGATTTTGACCACACTTTCCTTGATGCTTTCGCGGAGTCATCTTCTGCTCATAGCCCAGATTTTCAGATCCATGTCAAGACATCTTAGCGATCCCAGCGAGCTGACTGTGTTCATGGACGGTCTGAATCGAATTTTGCTCAGACATGGAGATGACATTGGGATTGTAAGCCAGTCCCTGATCGGTATGCCAAGACTCTTTTTTAAGGTCATATCTGACCATAGATCCGCAGCGTTAATGGTGGCAAGTGCCCGCTTCAATCGTCTCTTTACATCTGGTGGAGGCTATTCCCTCTTTATGTTATCTGTCATAAAAGTGTATACGGAGCAAGAGCACCATCAGGGAATCCAGCAGGCCATCGAGTATGCCATCAATCGCTTCCACGCCATTCACCCGCAGGCATTCGTCTTCCAAACACTAGACATAGTGGTACACACCCTCTTGGAACCAACCTGCAATAGCTCCTGGCTGGCGAAGAGTGTCTTTCGGATGCTTTCTTCACTGAATCGTAACAATCCAACGGCAAGTCCAGATGCTTCTGGCATTCGGAACATGAATAGATTGCAGGAGAAGGAAGCATTGATGGTCACCACTGCCGATGAGAAACCTCAAGCATTCATGGCTGCTATCCGAAGGGTTGGTAGCCAGGAATCGCAACAGCTGATCATCAGTCTTCCCGAGGAGTACGAGACGAGATCACTTGATATGGACGATCTCGTACGGTTGTTGTTGACTGTTATTGGTCATGATCCTTCCATCGCCAGAGCCCAGAATTTCCTTTCGCTCCTGAAATTGTTAACACCCGCACTGTACAATGCTTCCAGATCGGCTAGGAGCGTGCTTTGCGATGGTATTGATGCAGTTGGGACGATCATCCTACGCACAGTCGCGAAGGCTAAGCTTCCTGAACCATTGACGATGCACTCGGTGGGCGGTTTGAATACGGAGATATCGCAGGAGGAAGGCATTCTAGCGGACAAGCTCCACGAGAAAGCAAAGGCCTCAAGTGATCTCACCAATATGCGGATAGAATATCTCGGATTGGCGCTCGCTTTCATCAAAGCTGGAGGCCAGCTGCCCAACACTGCCACGGAGAAAATTTTCGATATCGCGAGAATTCTCCTGCGAGAATCATCGCACACAGAAGATGAGGTCGTTGATTTCCTATGCCAGTATTCCAAGGCCAGTCTCGTCGAACGTACACCTAGTTCCAAGGAAGCAATTGCACTGCTCGAGAACCTCGCTCCTATCATGAACACCTATGCGTCGGCTATTAATTTTGCTGGTATCTACGAAGCCATATCTCATTTGACTTCCAACAACCAATTCACCAACGACATCATGTTCTCCAATTTGGTGGTGACGCAGATCTGCAGGTGCGGGTTAGAGTCTCAAGCGGCTTGGAGCTCTGAGCGTTCTATGATTTCGCTCCTTGCCACAGCCATCTCCTTTCGGAAGGCCGACGTGATTGCTGAGATCGAGAAACAGCTCCCATCACATAAATTCTTATCTGGCGTCGTTTTCAAGCTCGTTCTTTCGCTTGAAACGTCTGCTTCAGCGTCACCGGTGGGAGACCATGACGCATGGCTGCGTGCTACTCGCACTAGTGCATGGTTGCGGCTTCTTTCCTACGCGATGGCGGCTTGTGAAAAACCAGGCCGATCCCAACAATCGACCTCGCTAGAGCGAAGGAAATCTGACGATAGGCATCGTTCTGGATCATCAAATAAAGAACAGGTCTTGACGCTAGTGGCTGCAATTCAAATCATCAAAATGATTATCGTGAGAGCTGGAGATGACCTTTCTGTGTCGTTGCCCTCAATATGGATTCGTCTTGCTGCTGTCTTTAGATCTCTGGTTTCTGATGGAGATGCGCGGTTTGCCTTCGAATCCTCTGAGCAATCTGCGCCATCTTCCCCCATACATTCACCTCGTTCGAGTATGACTTCAGTTGATCCTTTCAATGCTCAGGAGTCTTTCCTCATACCATCAGCATCCTTTGACGCCCGCCGCCCGTCTCCTCCAGGTAAACCACGAGTCATCGACTACGTACTTTGGTCTCTCCTGGAGCTCCTTTCTCGCTACCGCACACCTCTCATACTCCAATTGAAGTTGCTCGCACAAGCAAAAGTCGCTATTCTTCACGAGCAGCTCCGCTGCTCTCAAAACAGTTTGCATCACTCTTCTGGAAATAGGTCTCCGTCTGTCTTCTCTAAGCCGAGGAAGAGATCATCAAGCATGCATTCCGCTTTATCACCCTTCATCATCAGCTCTCCATCAGCTTCTTTTAATACAGGCCATATGTCGCTACATCCCCCTATACTAGAATCCACACCACGCAAGGCAGGGTTTGAGCGCAGTCCAAGTGCATCACCAGTCGGTGCACAGCCGCGCATCATTCACCTCGGTCCTATAGCACCAGACTTGTGTCTCTCGGCATCGTCCAGCCAGGATGTGCGTACGTTGACGATGTCAACGATGGTGAAATCTTCATCTCTCGTGCGTGCCACATACCGCCGAATAAGGCTTGTGCAGGCATGCATGGGGTATAGTTTGCTGTTACCACTGCCTGCAGCGTTCGAAAGGCACATGTCAGCTGCACTTGAGAGTGCTGGCACGATGGATGATACGATCGGACTTGGAGGACATTTAGAAGAGGGAGGAGAAAGGAAGTGGTCGATCAAGCAAGCGGTTGACGCCCTCTTGGATGAGATGCATGATCTGGAGCTTGAGTTTCGTGAACGGGAAGCGTGGAGGGAGGTACTGGACGATGGCCTAGTGGGTTTGCAGCCTGATGTGAACGATAGTAGCATATTTCAAGATGCACCACCGATGGCAAACTGACTGTAATGGTATCTATGTATTTGACAGCGCACTTTACAAGACTGCAAACTTTTCTGAACTACATGTGTTCGGGTATCCTGGTATCTAACATATATAAGCACGAATAGCCGCTGGCTCGGTGTCAATTGTGTCCACCCCGTCATGTTGTGCAGCTTTGTAGTCAGAGCCGCGTGCGTTCGGGAGAGTGAGGAAGAAGGAGGAGGATGAAGACGAAATATCATTAAGTGTTTGTTTCTAGTGAGAAAGAATGAATGTATTTCGTACGTATGATGTTGTGCGTTTTTGGGAATGCAAGATGAGATCAGTATGATGAGTGAAATGGCAAATTAGTGATTTACCACGAAAGCGAAGCTTTCGTGGTGGTGGGGAGGGTCTGGCTCTGCCGGACTGCACTTGTGTGCGTGGTCTGGGAGGAGCAGTCTGAGTCCGGGTTTATTGGGGGTTGAGAGAAGGTTTTTGAGAGAACCGGACACAGAGGGGCATCAGGAAATCTCGAGTTTACCTTTTCAACCTTTTAGTACTTAAAATTCACTTTTTTCACTTATTTTCTGCACACGGAAAGTGGCCAACATGAAATTAAGTTGGAAGACTGAAAAAAGTATAATAAGAGAAAAAGTGCAAATTAGGGCGCCCCAGCTACTAGTAGTATACTAGTAGTAAGTAGTAGTACACAAAAATACAAGTTATGACGCCAAACTTCGAGGTGTTGCGCTCGTCAGCGCTCCGTTCATGATTATGGGTACTAGTATGTAGGGGCGTCTGGCGTGAAGATCAACGCCAAACTTCGAGGTGTCGTGCTTGTTAGCGCTCCGTTCAGGATTATGGGTATGTGGGGGCGTCTGGCGTGAAGATCAACGCCAAACTTCGAGGTGTCACGCTCGTCAGCGCTCCGTTCATGATTATGGGTATGTGGGGGTGTCTGGCATGAAGTTCAGGATTATGGGTATGTAGGGGTGTAGGGGCGTCTGGCGTGAAGATCAACGCCAAACTTCGAGGTGTTGTGCTCGTCAGCGCTCCATTCATGATTATGGGTATGTAGGGGCGTCTGGCGTGAAGATCAATGCCAAACTTCGAGGTGTCGTGCTTGTTAGCACTCCATTCAGGATTATGGGTATGTGGGGGCGTCTGGCATGAAGATCAATGCCAAACTTCGAGGTGTCGCACTCGTCAGCGCTCCATTCATGATTATGGGTATGTGGGGGCATCTGGCATGAAGATCAACGCCAAACTTCAAGGTGTCGTGCTCCGTTCATGATTATGGGTATGTACCAGTGACTGGCGTCACTAATAAGCTATTTTGAACGCGTGATGATCAGCAAATTTGTTCACATAGAACAGTTTGAAGATGTCAAGGACATGATGGAATTTGATCAATGGTGAGAGTGGTGCTGTACCATAGACTGGAATTAAATGAGCTGCACGAAAAATAGTGTCAATATGTATCACTGCGAAGTGTGGGGTGCAATTTGCAGAAAAAGCTAGCTTAACCATCCACATGCCAGTGTCAGGATCAGGTGCATCACCAAGTCGATCGAACCAGTGGACCTCTGCACATGGAATCCATTTGCTGTGTTGTCGAAGGGAGAAGAATGCCATAACACGGTGTAGAGACTCGCGCGTCTCAATGACGAATATCCGGCCTTTAACCATACATTCCTATACATTACAGCTCTACTCCTAAGGACCAGTCTCGCGCGCACTCGCGCGCGCCTTATCCGAACTCGCGCGCACTTACGCGCGCCTTACCTACGCACGCGCGCGTTCGCGCGCCTCCTCATAGGTCTTCGCGCTATCGTCCGTCCATCCGTCCCATGTCCTTACTGATTCGCTGGTGCGTTATTTCTATCTTATCCATTGAACTAATAAAATCTTCGGTCCGACATCCGCGCTACTTATGGAAAGTTTATTTAAACTTAGTTATAATTAGAGTTGATATGGTTACTCGGTTCGGGAGCGCGCTCGGAAGCGCGCCTTCTCCATTCTTAAATACAGAAGGGTTTCCTTTAGTTCTGGTACTTACTTTTCCCTTATCTTTGTGTACTGGAAAGTGAATAGATCACCTCCCCACTTGTTATCTGATCATATCCTCCTGTCAATCCTCCACCTTTGCACTCACTCCTCAGTAAGATCTTGCCTCTAACGCTTTAGGCGCGCCTTCGCTTCGCGCGCGCGCATTCTCGGACCTCCCGCTCACGCGCGCATCTCGCGCGCCTTCGCGCGCGTTATCTTCTCGCGCCTATTAGCGCCCGCCTAGCTCACAGAGTTTCCCTCCACTTTATTTCGAGGAACTTCTCTCAGTGGTTGTCCTTTGGGTCGAGTCGTTGTCTTGTATCCCGGTCTTGCTGTTGAGCACCCCTTTTGTTTTAAGTGTTTTCACGTATAGTCAAGATTCCTCATCTACAACGGGCTACATTTATGCCTCCCATCCCAGGAGTGTCTGAGTCGGTAATCACAAAAACACAATCATTGCGCGCACATTTGTTTCTCCATAAGGGACATGCGCGGATATATTTGTGCTTCATGCCCCCAATACCACTAAGGTCACTGGGTGCGTGAAATGTCGATGACACAGAGTTAAATACTGAAATTCGACCCTGATAGTATGGGGACTCTAAGAGAGTGACTTCGGTATGGTCGTGAGCATCATTGGGATTGGACTGCTCGAAAAGGAACCGTCGAACAAGCTTGGCCAGGTTGGGAATGTTAAGCTCGGTGCTAAGCTCTGGAATATGTTGTGCACACTTCGTCCCTTCTAATACTCATTCTCAGTATGTGAAATGAAAACTGATGAATGCAGCTGTACTTATGTGGTGTCTTGGCGAGTTCTACATGTGCTGTAGAGACTCGTGTGTCTCATGGTCTGATATGACAGCTTTACACTAGGAAGTACATAGCATGAACTTGTAGTGTCACTCTGTGCGCTACCCGCAGCTATCTCTATATGAGGCGCAGCTTTCCCGCGCAACGCGCGCCATGCGCGCACCATTCCCGCGCTTCACGATCTATGCGCGCGTGCGCGTTCCTGCGCTTGCGCACCCTATAGCACCAGCCATTCAGATGCATCCATCCACTGTCCACCAAGCTCCCTAGTACGTATATTTCCATTTCCTTTATTAGCATAGTTCCACCTTTATTTTTATCATAGTTTCTCACTCATATATATTTTTACATACCTACTCGGTAGCGCTTCGGCTCCGCATGACCGCGCTTAGGCGCGCTATATAAGCGCCAGCAGTACATACTACACTTTAACCTTACTTTACCTCCCATTTACCAATTACTACTTACTTACTACTTAGGAGAACATAGTAGAAACCTATTCCTTTAGATCTCGCGCTCTCACATCTCTTGCATCATATTATCACTTAAGTCTAGTCTATCTATCATTACCGCATACGCGTGCACGCTTTCCCACGTTTCGCGCTAATATGCGCGCGTGTTCCCGTGCCTTGCGCGCACCTGCGCTTTCTCGCGCTTCGCTGAAGCGCGTACCTCTAGATCTTCGCAGTGCTCGCTTCCCCTAGGGTCGAACGCACTTGTCTCCTCAAGTAACGCAGACTAGGCAACGCGCGACCTCACAACTTTTTATGGATACTGTCAGGAGCATCATTTGTTCCACTCAGTATTGTTGTTTCTACAGCGCGAGGACTGACATGGGGTCATCGACAACCTCAAAGTCTGCGCCCCCATCATCTTCTCCCAGTCTAGCAGGCAAGATGGCAGGTGGCTCTTGTTGGTCCATATTGCGATGCTCCTCAGTGGGGGTTTGTGCATTCAACGCCGCGATGACAGAAGATAGACAGGTGCCGTTAAGCATCCTGCGAGCCCGAAAATCTTGACGTGATGCAGTCAACTTGTCCAGGCATTGGTTGGTCACGAGCATCTGGCCTAGTGCTTTGTAGCGACTCGATCGTCTCCACGGTTCCTTCACGGCCTTGATGTGCTTGGATTCTGTGATAGAGGAACAAAGTCCGTTCGGCGCACCAAAAAGTCGAATGAGAGCATGGTAATGTTTCATTGAATGTTGTCGGGGGAGTGAGAATGTCAGAATCATCCCAGAGGACTTGAAGATTTCGCGATACTGATGGAATCGAGCAAGTGCGTCATCAATTTCTGCAAGCGTCTTCTCTGTGATGATATTATGACGGACAAGATAACAAAATTCGAGGAAAGCACGAAATGTGCGGACAATTTCGACTGGGACGTAGCCTTCAATCACTGGTAAATACACCTAAATGCTGTTAGTCAAAAGTCTCAAATAAAACTAGATAAAAGTTAAAATACCTTCATAAGTGCTTTTGAATCGTCTCCGGTCCACTGTTGAAAGTTGCGTCCTTGAGGAAATCTGCGTAGTCCCGAAAATGCAGGAACTGCCGCAATCCTATTTGGGGTACTACTAAATCTCAAATTCACGGCTAATAGGATATGTGACGCACCTTCTATCAATGTCATCCAGGATAACATTGGCCTGTGTTTGTCCATGCGTCTGCACGAGATATTTTTCGACCCAGACCACCAAGTGATCCTTGTGTTACAGTCACTACGTGAGCCCCCAGCTACACGACCAGCCCTCTGCCACCTCGCACGGCAACGACACGATACCTGGGCCTTTAGGCCTTGATGATAGATGATGAATAGAAGAGAAGTCCGGAAGATGCCGGATTAGGTAAGCGATCTGGATCGCTTACATGATATGACGACATAGGTCTAGAAGACCTATATATGTTATCAAGATAGAAGGCAAGCCTCATGGTTGCCTCATGTACTGATAGAAGGACGCCTCGCGGTCCTTATCTTAGATAGAAGCCTGCCTCATGCATGGTATCTCTGACTCGATAGATAAGCACTTAGAACCCAGCTTCAAGCTGAGCTTAGATACGATAGAGTAGCCTTATATAAGGTCGATAGATTAAAGTAGATGTTCCTTACTTTAATCCTACTGGGTTTTACCTCGAAACCTTTGTCTTGCTAAAGCTACCTGCTTGACATCAGATCCGTACCTTCAGAAGGACTTGAGACCCCTTCTGCCTGTAAACCGCTATCATCGTTCGCCTCCGCAAACGTACGCAACTTCTGCTCTTCTGTGGAAGCCGACCTCGGACTCTCAGCACGAGATATCACTGTTGTGATCGTCACTGTTAGATCATCCCAGTCCGCACGCGACATACGTCGTAACAAAGGATTAAAGTCCCCTTATTGTACGCCTCCATCACAGGCTACAAAGATAACTGATCGCACTTGCTGTCAACGTTACCGACACTCGTAGAAACCCGAACCTAGATCCCGAAAGGATTTTCATATCCCTGATTTAGAACCCTGATCATACCGGCCTGACCAGTTGCAAGAATATAAGAACCGCCGTCACTGTGGAAAGCTCCAAGAAAAGGATACCACGAAGACCGTAGAAACCATCTCCAATATGGCAACTACCAGAAACACCTTCGCCGCTGCACACCTCACCGGGAAGGAGACTCGCCTTTGTTTGCGAGAGAAGAAATGTTTTGTGTGCCACGACATCGGACACAAAGCCGCGAGCTGTCCTCAATGGACCCGAACCTCACGGAGAAAGATGATCGAAGAAGAACCCCGCCTGCGCACTATCAAGGTGGCCGGGGCTAAGGATGATTTACGGGTGAACGCCACCCTGATTTCCAGAACAAGAAGTACCACCATCGCGACATCTATGATCGTAGATTCTGGGGCGTGTCAGTCCTTTGTCAACCAGGACGTGATCACACAGCACCGCATCTTGACGCACCAGCTAGAGAACCCCCTGACACTCTCGAACGCTGATGGATCCTGCTTCGGAAAGAAGCCGATAGAAAGGTTTTGCAACCTTACTTTCCAGATCGATGAACGGGTAATCTCCGAAAGGTTTTACCTAGCCGAGCTTGGTCCAAAAGACAAGTTCCTGCTTGGACGACCTTGGCTTATCAGCCAGAACCCCGCAATTAATTGGAAAACCGGCACGGTGACCCTCAAAAGCACCGCAGATTCCCGAAAGAAGGAAAAAGAAATAGATTCTGATCGGAAGAAGAACGGCAAGACGCCCCTCTTCCTGAAAGAAGAAAAGAAGGTGGCAAAGAAGAGAAAACGATCGGTATCCCCGACAACTCCCCGCACCTTCTCTTCGGGCACAGTACCACTAGCCCGAACGACACGAATTGCACCGGCCCACGAAGAGCCGCAGAACGGAATCCCCGTTGAACCTTCAGAAACCGCACCACAGCCCACGAAAACTGTGACGAAGAAAGACTCGCTGCCTAGAATCGACCTAGCAGCGAAAAGATATGAACAGAAGAAACCGGCCACTGATCTGGAGACAACTCAGAAGAAGACTTCCAGACCGACGCTGATATCTGACCACATTTATCCCGAACCGCCATGAACGAAGAAGATTGTACCGGCTGTTCAGCCGATGAAGACTGAAGAAGATCCCGCACCTGCCCGATATGAATTCTCGGCAGAGCCTGCACAAGTCCTTGGAAAGGGACGTGCAATGATGAACGAAGAACCGCCTGTATCCAAGGCGCCCAGACTGGCCCCTGAACCAGAAATAACTCAGAGATTCGAATTTTCTGGAGAACCGATATCCGTTCTCGGAAAAGGACGAGCAGTCCGAATCGAAGACCCTCCTACCGCCAAGAAACTCAGATTCTATGAAAGTCCTGAGTCCGCAATGGAGGAAGACCCCGAACCGGCGTATTTAACCGCCGATGAACCGCCGAATTCCCTCAAACTCTCTATGACACCCGTACATCATTCCGAAGAAGCAATGACGCTATCTTCTGGTACCGAACTCCCTCCTGTGTTACAAGAAGCCCAGGATATTTTTATTGACCGAATCGCTTCGATCCATGAAGCATACCGTCAAAATGAAATAAAACAGGAAGCACTAGACGACGGGCCGAGTTTTGTCAGATTTATTGACATGAACAACTCCGAGGATGACGAGGATGAAGACACGAACGCACCCTCTTCGCATGATCTGCGAATGGTAGATTCAGAAGGAAACGACTTCGAAGACGACGGCCCGCTCCCTGGCCTAGACTTCTGATTGGATATGATTAGTCGGTGACTAATGGCTTAGTAAGGGGGTGAAATCCTCCATTTTACTTGTTTTTCCACGCCTATTCCACCCCGAACACTGATCACCGAATCCTGAACTCGACCAACTTCTATAGGTCCGGAATGACCTAAAACTAGAAAGGTCCGTAATGACCCTAAACTAGATATAGTCCGGAAAGACTCTAAACTACGATTGTCCGTAATGACATAAAACTAGACGATGAACAAGGACGAACCCCGGAAAACTCCTGCAAGCTTCGGGACCCCTCACATCACTGCACTTCGACCACCTGAGTAGACCATATATAAACAAAGGGTAATAGAAGACGATCTCCCCGCTGGACGACCCCAAGAAACTCCTACAAAGCCTTGGCACCCACGCTCAGATCCCTACCTTCGACATCTAATAAAGAACCCAGAAATGGATCTATAAAAGATAAGAAGATTAGACCTCCGGAACGAGGCTAAACTATCACGAGACGAACTCCACGAAAACTCCTGCAAGCCCTTGGAACCCTCTAGAACCCATCATGGCAATGACGACCACCCTCTGATGACGACCTGATCTTTCAAACAAAGATAAAGGATGATAGTACCTATCACGGCACTTTCCCTCTGATAGCGAAGAAGAATCTCGAACACGAGTTAGCCTCATGGCTAGATAAAGACGATAAGAGATAACGATAAAGATAAGTTTAGAATGAAACAGAGCTTGGATTGATCTGGAAGAAGGTTATAAACCCTCTCGATCCTCGAACATCTCTCCCAACGAACCTCCATCATCATCATGACGAACTCCATCGACGACGACTCTATCAAGATGGCACTGAAGGACTCAGACTATGGAGTAGTCCTCAGAATGACGGAAAATAGCGCGTTCAATGAAGCCGCTATCCTGACCCCCGCGTACTCCCGAGCGATCGATGAAATCCTTGGTGAACAAGATGCCAGAACTGCAGCGTGCACCTCCCTCACCGTCTGCATTATACGAACCACGAAGCTGCTGGAAGATGTAGCCAATCGTGTTGACCTTGATGAAGCAACTCGGAAACTTGCTATACTTCATCTGCAACGGCGGATCAGAAACTTCGCACTTCACTTACTCCCCCTCGACTTCTCCGATATCACCGACCTAGCGATAAAGAAAGTTGAAGTGAAGCCTCTTGCAGAAGAACCCCGCCCGGTACGCCCGCTGAGAAGAAAAGCGGCTACCATAGAACGAACCCGTAGAACGCTCTGCAAGCGCTGCGGAGGATACGGACATCAGTTCAGAAGATGTCCAGATTATGTTTGTTGCATCTGCGATGAACTAGGACCTGACCATCTGTCGGTCCACTGCCCACGACTTGAAGGACGCATTGTGCTCCAAGAGTTTAGTGACGAAGAGAAGTTCTTTGAAGCTCTCTTAGATTGGGAGCATAACCACAAGGCACTCGCGGATCTAGAACTTCAGCATCCCACTGAACTTTCCCCTGCCCCTGAATCTCCCTCAGTACCTTCCGTCTCCACGTCAGCAATTCCCGCACCACCTGCTGCTACGATGGAAGAAGATGTCTAAAGAAAACAAAGCCGGTGACTTTGTGCGTAGTAATGGGGTAATGTTACAGTCACTACGTGAGCCCCCAGCTACACGACCAGCCCTCTGCCACCTCGCACGGCAACGACACGATACCCGGGCCTTTAGGCCTTGATGATAGATGATGAATAGAAGAGAAGTCCGGAAGATGCCGGATTAGGTAAGCGATCTGGATCGCTTACATGATATGACGACATAGGTCTAGAAGACCTATATATGTTATCAAGATAGAAGGCAAGCCTCATGGTTGCCTCATGTACTGATAGAAGGACGCCTCGCGGTCCTTATCTTAGATAGAAGCCTGCCTCATGCATGGTATCTCTGACTCGATAGATAAGCACTTAGAACCCAGCTTCAAGCTGAGCTTAGATACGATAGAGTAGCCTTATATAAGGTCGATAGATTAAAGTAGATGTTCCTTACTTTAATCCTACTGGGTTTTACCTCGAAACCTTTGTCTTGCTAAAGCTACCTGCTTGACATCAGATCCGTACCTTCAGAAGGACTTGAGACCCCTTCTGCCTGTAAACCGCTATCATCGTTCGCCTCCGCAAACGTACGCAACTTCTGCTCTTCTGTGGAAGCCGACCTCGGACTCTCAGCACGAGATATCACTGTTGTGATCGTCACTGTTAGATCATCCCAGTCCGCACGCGACATACGTCGTAACACCTTGAAGGCCCCCTTTATTATTTGATGGAGGAGATCTGGCGCGATGAGTTCATGTATATCAGTGCGAGGAAAGTCATTGGTAAATGGCTATACAGATACTAAATCAATTCCGACTGTCAAGTAGTAAACATGACGCTCCCAGACTTACCACAAGTTGGGCGGCAATTCCGAACTCATCCCAAAGCGCCAAATGGTTGCACTCTTCTATTAGTGCCTCAGTATGTGTTCTTGAGCGTTGGAGACTGTCATCATCAAGACTCTTGCGATACAAAAGACATCTATCATAGATTTAGAATCAACACAGCAAGAAAGTGACAAATACTACTTACTTAGCACACCAATTTTTGACTATACACACGAGCAACACTTGTTCTTCATAGTTGGCAATATACGGACCAAGTCCATAGATAACACAACGATAATGACCATCACCAAAGCGTGCAATTTCAGGCTTCATCATCGCGGGCTTCAAGTTCTTCAGTATGTATGAAAGTGATGAATGAAATAGTTGGCGACGGAAATTGTGGAAATTTGCAGTCTTAGCATGTTGTTTAGTTGCTTTATGGGTTGTGAGGCAAGTGAAGATGTGCGAATGGAGAGAAACTCACTCTTTGGCATGGCTAGAAATCCAATTACAGCAACTGCATTACGGTGAGCACGGTGCACATTGTTGCGAACATTTCTGATTGATGCATACAGTGGGTAATAGTCATTCTGCCCGGTTGCGACTGATACCGTGGTTTTATCGCTGCCAAGAATCACAGGTACAAATGTCGAGCTGTGGGTGTCTGGATCATCAGAAATTTTGTCCTGTTTAGTTCTTAATTAGACCAACTAGCATGAAAAGGGAGGGTACAGCTTACTGCTTGATTCCAAGCCCAGTTGCCAGACATAAAGTCTTGCCATTGGTGCTCATCTGTTTCAGTCGCGAACTCGCGGTAAGGTTGCGGATCCATCTCCAGGGCATAATCAGGGTTGGCAAGCATATTCCAAACAACATCACGAGGATCGCGGTGTAGAGACTCGTGCATCTCATAGTGTGATATGGCGCTTTACACTAGGGAGTATACAGCACCAACTCGCAGCATCACTCTGTGTACCATCCACAGTGATTCCTATATGACGCGCAGCTTTCCCGCGCAACGCGCGCCATGCGCGCACCATTCCCACGCTTCACGATGTATACGCGCGCGCGCGTTCCCGCGCTTGCGCGCCCTATAGCGCCAGCCATCCAGATGCATCCATCCACTGTCCACCAAGCTCCCTAGTGCGTATATTTCCATTTCCTTTATTAGCATAGTTCCACCTTTATTTTTATCATAGTTTCTCACTCATATATATTTTTACATACCTACTCGGTAGCGCTTCGGCTCCGCATGAGCGCGCTTAGGCGCGCTATATAAGCGCCAGCAGTACATACTATTATTTACCTTACTTTTCACCCAACTTTACCTAGTACTTACTACTTAGAAAGTCGCAGTAGAAATCTATTCATTAGCACAACACATCTCACATCCTTTATCTTGCTTATATCTTCACATAAGTTTAGTCTCTCTTATTTCCGCTTACACACGCGCGCTTTCCCGCGCTTCGCGCTAATACGCGCGCGCGTTCCCGCGCCTTTGCGCCTTGCGCGCTCCTGCGCTTTCTCGCGCTTCGCTTAAGCGCACACTTCTAGATCCTTGCTGCACTCACTTCCCCTATAGGGTCGAACGCACTTGCTTCTCAAGTAACGCAGACTAGGCAGCGCGCGACCTTACAACTTTTACAGATACAGTCAGGAGCTTCTTTTGTTCCTCATTGTATTGTTGTTTCTACAGCGGAACCAAACATCATAGCTGTTCTCCATCCAGGGTGCAGTGTCGTCAACTGCATGCTCCCTGGTGTATTTGACCGAGCACGACTGCCATTGCACGTCACCCAACGGAGTACTGTCGATGGTCTTGTAGACATCACAGTGGTCTGTGAATAGCACATTGGTATTAGCACCACCTCGGATTAGCAAAGCTGCCCAGATATCAAGAAGGTGGTCGATCTGCGCCGCGGGTGTCTGATTCTTGGTAAAGATATAGTCCGCGAGCTGTTACGACGTGTGTCGCGTGCGAACTGGGATGATCTAACAGCGACGATCACAACAGTGATATCTCGTGCTGAGAGTCCGAGGTCGGCTCCTACAGAAGAGCAGGAGTTGCGTACGTTCACGGAGGTGAACGATGATAGCGAGTTACAGGCAGAAGGGGTCTCAAGTCCTTCTGAAGGTGCGGATCTGATGTCAAGCAGGTAGCTTTAGCAAGACAAAGGTTTCGATGGTAAACCCAGTAGGATTAAAGTAAGGAACATCTACTTTAATCTGTCGACCTTATATAAGGCTACTCTATCGTATCTAAGCTCAGCCTGAAGCTGGGTTCTAAGTGCTTATCTATCGAGTCAGAGATACCATGCATGAGGCAGGTCTTCTATCTGTGATAAGGACCGCGAGGCGTCCTTCTATCAGTACATGAGGCAACACGAGGCTTGCCTTCTATCTTGATAACATATATAGGTCTTCTAGACCTATGTCGTCATATCATGTAAGCGATCCAGATCGCTTACCTAATCCGGCATCTTCCGGACTTCTCTTCTATTTCGTCATCTGTTCGTTATCTATCATCAAGGCCCAAGGGCCCGGGTATCGTATCGTATCGTTGCCGTGCGAGGTGGCAGAGGGCAGGTCGTGTAGCTGGGGGCTCACGTAGTCACTGTAACACGAGCTCAAACTCTAACTGGTCAGAGTAGGGAGTCCAGTCATCAGGTGCTTTGTCCGACAATGGTGGAGGTGGAGTTTCAGGAGGAAGGAAGTTCCCTTCTGAATCACATGGCCGAGCTTTTGAAATTGATGGTGTGTCAGATAGAGAAAATGCGAAAAACAAAGGAAAATTACCAGTCAAGTTAGGGTGATAGTTTCAATACAAGCGGTCACCAGCACCAAAGAACTCTGCAGGTGGTTGTACAGGACCAGGAGTGGCAGCACGATACTCTTCATTCGAGTTGGTGCCATCATATTCTTCAGTATTGATATTTGCATCAAAAAGAGGTGAGGGGGATCGATTGGACTGAGGCAGACACGAGGGTGCATTGCTACTAGTAAGGACTGAATGGACGGTGTTTGTATGTTGTGTAAGACCAGACTTATTCTTGAACCAGCGGTTGCATCCTGGTTTGGTGCAAGGAAGGCAAAGGGCATGAAACCCTGGTTTGACATGCGACATGGTGAACTTGAATGGACAGCAGAGCGACCTGAATTATGTGTATTGCTAGTAAGTGTTACAGCGCTGTTTGTCTGAGTTTAGAAAAGTGTGTTTAGGGCACTTACCAAAGTGTTGAACTCTCGTCTTCGGTCTATTTTCCTTCCCTGCCTCTGAGCCGTCTGCCACTGCTTCTATTCTGCCTGCTATGGTTTCTACTTGCGATTTGAATAAAGGAAAGCACCCTGGCGATATTCTGAAAACGGCTACAAAGAAAAGATGTACTGCTAAAGAAATTGCAGAAGACAATCAGCGGAGTAAAGAAGTGCAGGAAGCTCAGGAAAAAGCCACCCAACACGGCATTGATCGTTGTAGAAACAACAATACAGAGAGGAACAAATGAAGCTCCTAACTGTATCTAAAAATGTTGTAAGGTCGCGCGTTGCCTAGTCTGCGTTACCTGAGGAGACAAGTGCATTCGACCCTAAAGGGGAAGCGAGTACAGTGAAGATCTAGAGGTACGCGCTGAAGCGAAGCGCGAGAAAGCGCAGGTGCGCGCAAGGCGTGGTGTAGAGACTCATGCCTCTCATGGCATGATATGGCAGTTCCCACCAAGGAGTACATAGCACGAACTTGTAGTGTCACTCCGTGCGCTACCCGCAGCTATCCCTATATGAGGCGCAACTTTCCCGCGCCATGCGCGCACCATTCCCGCGCTTCGCGATGTATACGCGCGCGTTCCCGCGCTTGCGCGCCCTATGGCGCCAGCCATCCAGAAGCATCCATCCACTGTCCACCAAACCCTCTAGTGCGTATATGTCCATTTCTTTTATTAGCATATCATTCCACCTCTATTTTTATAATGGACCCTTACTTATATATATCTTTACATACCTACTCGGTAGCGCTTCGGCTCCGCATGACCGCGCTTAGGCGCGCTATATAAGCGCCGACACACAAGTTTTCCACTTACTTTTGCACCTTAACTTACTTTTCCTACCAGTCACTTACTACTTATCAGAGTATAGTAGAAATCTATTTGTCCACACTTTGCATCTCTCTTCTCCTACCTTGCATCATATTATCACTTAAGCTTAGTCTTTATCAATTTCCGTATACCCGCGCGTGCTTTCCCGCGCTTCGCGCTTATACGCGCGCGCGTTCCCGCGCCTTGCGCGCACCTGCGCTTTCTCGCACTTCACTGAGGCGCATACCTCTAGAACTTTGCTGTACTCGCTTCCCCTTTAGGGTCGAACGCACTTGTCTCCTCAAGTAACGCAGACTAGGCAATGCGCGACCTTTAAACATTTATAGATACAGCTAGGAGCTATCTTTGTTCCTGGCAGTATTGTTGTTTTTACAGTGGGAACACACGCGCATATTAGCGCGAAGCGCAGGAAAGCGCGCGCGCGTATGCGGAAATGATAGAGAGACTAGACTCAAGTGATGATATAATGCAAGATAGAGATGTGAGAATGCAAGATGTAAAGGAATAGATTTCTACTATATTCTGCTAAGTAGTAAGTGAGTAGTAAGTAGTCAGTTGAAGGAAAAGTAAGGTAAAAAGTGTAAAGTGAGTAGTACTATGTACTGCTGGCGCTTATATAGCGCGCCTAAGCGCGGTCATGCGGAGCCGAAGCGCTACTGAGTAGGTATGTAAGATATATATGGGTGAGAGTCCATGATAAAAATAAAGATGGAACAATATGCAGATGAGAGAAATAGAAATATACGCACTAGAGAACATGGTGGACAGTGGATGGATGCATCTGGATGGCTGGCGCTATAGGGCACTCAAGCGCGGGAACGCGCGCGCGTGTATACATTGTGAAGCGTGGGAATGGTGCGCGGGAAAGCTGCGCCTCATATAGAGATAGCTGCGGGTAGCGCACGGAGTGACGCTACAAGTTCGTGCTATGTACTCCTTAGTGAAAACTTGTCATATCAGACCATGAGACACATGAGTCTCTACATCGTGTTGGAGCGATAGAGGTCTCAATGGAAATAGAGCAGGCAGCAGCAGCATCAAACGTGGTGCCCGTAAAGCCAAAGCCTCGTGCGAAGGCAGTCAAAAAGAAGGCTACTAACAATATCCCTTCAGACAGTTGCGTGGCATCAGGAGATGAGACCAATAGTGAGTCTAAAGGTCACTTACCTCAATAGGTACCACTAATGACGATACAGACATAGCAGGGGATGAGGCTGAGCCAAAGTCAAAGGGGAAGGGGAAGAAAGTAAAGAATATGCTGTTGCGTGAGGCTGTTAGTGCTGCGAGGATGAAAAAGCAGATTAAGGATCCGAGATCTGTCGATGACAATTGTGCACATGACCAGAAAGGAAACTTAGCATCAGTGACATTTCTATCTCACACCATCATGCTGATACTCACCAAGTCGACACTTTACTTTCTAAACCTAACATCAAAATTCAGAAGCAAGAAATTCAGCCTGGCCGGGCAGGTCAATAACTGGCGTCATAACGTTGAACCAGATGCGAAGCAGACATCCTCACAAGCACCTACTGTCCTGAGCGGGACAACTCAAAGTGTTCCCTGCTCAACAACGACCTCCAAGCTGTCCTCCGCAACCGCAGCAACTACTTTTTCCAATGCAACAGAACCCCCACCTACCCCAACAAAGACTTCTAGTTTCGCTCACAACGCTGATGCCTCAGATGATGACCAGAGCGACAGCGATTCCGAAGAGCGTGCGGCTGCTATTGTAAGCAAAGGAAAAGGAAAAGCTGGGATGAAGGTAAGTCGCAGCCGATGATAAAACACATGCTTACCATTTATTTCAGACGGTTGTTGAAATCGAGGGCAGCTCTGACTCCAAAGAGCATGCAGCTGCTATCGCAGGAAGTGAGAAAGTTGCTGTGCAGGTAAGTCACAGCTACTTATGATCGACAAGATCTGTACTTACAGTTGGAATTGGCAAGGAGCCTCAGGCTGGTAGCGACGATTCAAACATGCCACTGGCTGGCACTCCCTTTGCTGATTTGCCTTACAGCAAACAATTGGAAATTGTCAGCTACGCATTACAGCAACCTACGCCATGTACCATCGGCAAGAGCAAGAGGAAGATTGAAGAGGTCATGGTAGAGTCAGACGAGGACGGAGATGAGGACGGCTCAGAAGTTGAGTTTGCTTATGGGGATGATAGCATCATGGAAGCCTTCGATGAGATCGAAGCTGCTCCCAAGTTGGTTCGCACCACAACAACGGTGAAGGTACAACAATTCAGATGGTGAGTCTGAACAATGTTGGGTCTTGCAGAACCTAGCTGCTATTCGACCCTAAAGGGTTTCTGGACCAGGCTCAAGGCTCAGAGAAGAGGAAATATCATGAAAACTTGCTCAGCACTCAGACTCATACTGGTAACTAGTGAAAAGATTGCTTGATTATGTAAGCTACAAAAGTGCCAACATAAGGTAAGGTAAAAACAGTCTCTACAAGCCCAGCCAGAAATGAATCCCTACAACGGTAAGTGACTTCTTGATTTGGCAAAATGTTTACCCTGACAACCATGCAGACGAATGTGATGGCTTCTGAGAAGCCGAAGGTACTGCCTGGCCCTCGAGCCAAGATCAAATCCGATGTAGAGACTCGTGTGTCTCATGGTCTGATATGACAAGTTTTCACTAAGGAGTACATAGCACAAACTTGTAGTGTCACTCCGTGCGCTACCTGCAGCTATCCCTATATGAGGCGCAGCTATCCCACGCAACGCGCGCCATGCGTGCACCATTCGCGTGCTTCGTGATCTATATGCACGCGCGCGTTCCCGTGCTTGAGCTCCCTATAGCGCCAGCCATCCAGAAGCACCCATCCACTGTCCACCAAGCCCTCTAGTGCGTATATTTCTATTTCTCTCATTTGCATATTGTTCTGTCTTTATTTTTATCATGGATTCTCACTCATATATATCTTTACATACCTACTCAGTAGCGCTTCGGCTCCACATTACAGCGCTTAGGCGCGCTATATAAGTGCCAGCAGTACATAGTACTAGGGACTTACTTTCCAACTTTTCCTACCTTTCACTTTACTTTCCACCCACTATCTACCTAGAAGAACATAGTTGAAATCTATTTGTCTACACTTTGCACCTCTCTTCACTTATCTTGCATCATATTATCACTTAAGTCTAACCTCTCTATTGTTTCCACATGCGCGCGCGCGCTTTCCCGCGCTTCGCGCTAATACGTGCGTGTGTTCCTGTGCCTTGCGCGCACCTGCGCTTTCTCGCGCTTCGCTTCAGCGCGTACCTCTAGATCTTCGCTCCACTCACTTCCCCTTTAGGGTCGAACGTGCTTGCCACCTCAAGCATAGCAGACTAGGCAATGCACGACCTACAACATTTTTTAGATACAGTCAGGAGCATCATTTGTTCCTCTCAGTATTGTTGTTTCTACACCAAGACAGCATCCCAACCCTCGATCACACTAATGCCAACTCAGGCTGTTCCCGCCGTGTCAGAGTCAATGCTGGCGGACATGGCAGTGAAGCCCAGAACAGGAAACCAGTGGCGCAACACAGACCTCCCACTGATCATGTTGGAGAATGGTGCATGGCGCCAGCAATTCATTCCAACTGTTCTCCTTTGGGCAGGTAGCCAGCCCAATTTTTGGATGATTGAGGCCCCTGATTTTCTGTGTGTGCTGCAGGCTATATTCACTACAATGTACCCAGGAGTAGAGCACAAGGTCCAACTCAAGGGACCCATCATGGGCGTGGTGAGTGTCGTCCTTATATATATTTGTCACCTTGACCATTATTTAAACTTCAATAGGCCACCCAGCGCCTATGTATGTGGCGGAACAACTTTGGTTCCACCGCGATCGCGCTCGTTTCTAATTTTTTGTCATCCGTGAACAAAAACAATGATGATGGTGAGCAAGTGGACAATGATAGTATCGATGTTGATGCAGACTCGGACGCCCAGGAGAAAGCCATGATACATGTGGCATCCTCCCTTCTCAAAGATTATGCCTTTCTGTTTGCGGACCCCGATACCTGCCAGACCTCCGAGATTTACCGCTCCATCTTCATGTTGCAAATGATCGCAACAGTCCATCTTAACACATTCATCGGCTTTGTTGACGTGCCAGCACTTAATACAAGTGCTCTGCCTTCAATGCAGATGGAGGGGGTAATTGCTGCTTGCACTGTTGCTGTACTGAGTCCCATCCTTAAACTCACTTGAAAATAGGCTAATTATTAATTTTAACAGCTCGAGCGTGCTTTTAAGTTAGTCGCAGATAAGGAAAAGAAGGGTACGGCTCTCAAAACCCCCCTCAGACTCAACAAAGCTACTGGTAAGGAAAGCAGCGTTCAGCTAGCCTTTTCTGAGTCGAACTGGGGAACATTCACTCGAGACTATTACCTGTCCCTTCTGAGGTGTGGCCCGAAATATACAGCGGACACGATTATCATGGCACACCCGTTCATGAAAGATTCAAGCTCAGATGGTAGCATTAAAGGCTCAAATGTCAAGGAAGGTGTTGCAGCCAGTGGGGAGCGGGCAATGCTCTGTGAGTGTTTTTTTCTTGTTCCGTGCTCCAGTGACTGATGTAGTACTACTACTTTGACAGAATGTCTCCAGCATGTTTTTTCTTTGCATATTCTCGAACATTTTCACACTCCAAGCCGCTGTAGAGACTTGTGTGTCTCAATGCCGAGTATCCAGCCTTTATCCATACATTCCTATATGATCCAGCTCTAATCCAAAGGACCAGTCTTGTGTGCACTCACGCGCACTTGAGCATGCCTTACCTGCGCTCGTGCGCGCGTTGGTGCGCCTCCTCCTAGGTCTTCGTGCTATTGTCCATCCATTCGTCCCATGTCCTTACTGATTTGCTGGTGCATTACTCCTATCTCCTTCATTGAACTAACAAATCTTCGGTCCGAAATCCATGCTACATATAGAAAGTCTATTTAAACTTAGTTATAATTAGAGTTGATATGGTTACTCGGTTCGGGAGTGTGCTCAGAAGCGCGCCGCATAGTGTAATCTCCATTCTTAAATACAGAAGGGAATCTTTGGGTTCTGGTACTTACTTTCCCCTTATCTTTGTGTACTGGAAGGTGTATAGATCACCTCCTCACTTGATATCTGATCTGATTCTGTTGTCAACCATCCATCTGTGCATCCACTCTTCAAATAGGACCTTTCCCTTAACGTTCAAGGCGCGCCTTCGCTTCATGCGCGCGCATTCTCGAACCTCCCACTCATGCGCGCATCTCGCACGCCTTCACGTGTGTTACCTTCTCGCACCTGTTAGCACCCGCCTAGCTCATACAGTTTCCCTCCATTTTTATTTCGAGGAACTTCTCTCAGTGGTTGTCCTTTGGGTCGAGTCGTTGTCTCGTATCCTGGTCTTGCTGTAGAGCACCCATTTGTTTTAAGTGTTTTCACCTATAGTCAAGATTCCTCATCTACACCACATCTACGGTATATATCATACCAATGCACCATCCGCGTACTAGTAAATCCTCTCCGTCACAAGCTACTAACTCGACTTGCTTCCTTTTTCATCTTTTTCGTACTTTTTTACAAGCGCAGTGATACAACTTTTAGTCTACTTTTTTAATGCTATCGGTGCTTTTTTAAGCAGCTCTCAGAAATAAGTGGAGAATAAGTGATGTTTAAGTAGAGGGATCTACTTAAAAAAGTGACTTTTACTTTTTTCCGCTTCCCTACTATTTGATGCAAAAAGTTGGATATAAGTGATTAAAAGTTAAACCCGAGATTTCCTGATGGGACAGACCCCTCAGAGCGTGTTGTGATCGAGTCTCAAGGTGCGGGATGGAGGGGACCGCAGAGAAGAAGAAGAGAAAACGAGACCAAACCAAAACACGTTGGTGAATCAAGAGAGAAAGGGAGGTGAGTGGGTGACTAAAATCAGAGCTGAGTGCCAGAAGATGGTTGTACGAGGCGAAAAGATTCAAGGGATGTTTGGACAGAAGCGTGTACTTATCTATGTCTTAGCACACGGGCCTGCTGCTATGAGAGTGCGGTGTCAAAGGATTTTCATGTGCAGCTTACAAAGCCCTAGATCAATGTGGTGTCCTCGCGGGCTCGTATACACATTGATCGTCCAGCTCTGACACACACTCTCATCTGTCTCAGGTTTGCTTTTCATTGTTTTCTTCCAGCATCAATGAAGTGTGTGCTTTTTTCTGGCCTGGCGGATGCTCGCGCGTGCCTCGACTGCACCTTTCTCTCGCCAATTCAATGAGAAAATTTTGGAATCTCTACCTGGTGATTACTGTGAGTAATGAATGATAATGCATTGAATGAGAACTGAAAAATGCCAAGATTGCTATCTAAGTTCAGACATTTCAAAAGAAGCGGACCACGCACCTTTTGACGCTCCTAAACAAACATCAAACTACTTAGCCACGCTTACTGCACCCAGAATGCCTTCCTATCGACTGGATCACAAAGTAAACTGTATATGCGCCATACAACACAACCTCTCAGTGGAAAAAAGGATTGGTGAGGATTGCACGTGTATGAATAACTGCCCTACATTGTCAATTCATTGAAGTCCAACTGCTCCACAACCTCGAGAACTATCCTATATACCGCACTGTCCCGCATTAAAAACTGTCAGAATATGTGTGCTTATGTTCAGGAGTGAATGAGGACAGAGATAGATATGGCAAATACAAAATAGAACACAACGACCGAAGGTCATCGCTTGTATCTTATATTTACTATGGGTTACGGTTTATTCATTACGATCCACTATTTCATGAGTCACCCTCATGTCACGAATGGTAACAGACAATCACACTGGCCGAATTTAAAGTCCACTCGGCACATGTGATTCGTGAATGTCAATGATAATTGATTAGGACTCGGAGGCTACTTAGTAGTAAATATGTGAGCTACAGTATGTATGGAGAGCTAAATGCAAGTTATTAACGATGTGTAAGATTTTTCTGGGGGAATGTATGAAGATGTGCCAGTGGATATTGATATATGAATGGATTGTGAACTTGAAGTTCGCGACTTGGCGCCAGATGTGGAGGTTGAGCGCACATGAAACGCACTATTAAATTTAATGTCCGACATCGGCAGCCAGTGCACGGCAGGTGACACTGAATCGTGATTTTTGCTGCCGTCACGCTGAAAACACGATCTCTACCATTTCTCAACATATTTGTTTCATTTTACTTGGGATATGATAGTATAGTATATAGAACATACCCAGTGAAGTAGCTAAGCAATTACTTCACAATTGAGTGCTATAGATGAAAATCACGAAATAGTGAACTGTAACGAATAAACCGTAACCCATAGTATCATTGTACATATATCCTAATAGTAGCAACAATTCCGATGTCACAGGTGCAATATCTAGGGTCACCTCTAGTACATATCTCGCTGTACGAATCATAGTTTTTGGAGTGTGCCTCTCGGTCGAAGGGTACTATACTACCAACATCAGCAAAAACCCCCTTTTAATATTGGCGAAAATTGGATCATATTTTGTAAAACGTAGAAAATCATGTACCGTTTTCCCGAATGTGCGTCAATCCAATCCAATATTCAGCAAATTTGACTAATGTGTTAACAGGGCCACAGAATTCGCGCAAGTGAGGGAAAATTGTTTGGTAGGCCAGCGAGCGCAAATTTCACGTACTCGTACACTCGCTGTACAAGTCTGTCTAGTGAGTTCTATCTTTTTCGACACTTGTCATTGTCTGATTCCATCGTGTTGTAGTGGGTCGAAGCGCAAGACTGAAGAACCTAGCGCAGCCGATAGTCTCATGTTCCTCGATATTGATGGTATGGCGGAGGACTGATACTGGTCACACGTTGTATTGTCTAGATTTCAGATCCAATGGTACTCATTTGATAGCATTGGACAAATTTTAACTGCCTGAAAATCATGTTCTGCTTGACGCAAATTCTGTTCTGATTGGCGAAAAGTGAGATCCAATTGTCGAAAATTCTCAAGGGACTAAAATAATGGATTGAATGTTCAAATCCATCGAATTCTCGCAGATTCACGCAAGTTGTATCATATTTCATCCGATTTGAGAAGAGCGTTTTTCCTGATGAATCCAATGAGCTACACTACAATTATAGATGGTATTTACACTTCCTTAATTCCCTAACTCTGATTCGCAGATAGGGGTTTCAAACTTGAATGCTTCGGCCAACTAGAGCAGCTGAACAGAAGCCGCTTCCATGCACAAAAGACTGGAGACAAATATGTCAGTACCCGTTGTCGATATGTACATTCAATCCGATAAGTTCGCTTTGTTGTTTTGCTATTCAAGATATTGACAGTAAAAATCATACTGGCCATGCTGCAGGGTATGAAATAACCTACTGACGCTGCATGTGGTACATGAATCCACAAATGCACCAATTGACCTCGAGATGCCATGGTAAACGCCGCAAGTGCGACACTGAAAATGAGAATCGACCAGTCAAACAAGAAGTCTTGCAACACTCAGTAGCCCGCTCCGGCGTTTTTCGCATTTTTAGATACAGGTCTATATAATAGGACGTAGATCTAGGGGAGGGGACCACCCGTGTCCCCTCCATTTCTCCGTCCCCCTACCCCCATCAGTCCGCCGTTCCTGCCGGCTGCTTGAGCATCTACGCAACTCAAACCACTATTCTACGTGAGGTTCCCCCCTACCCATCAGTCCGCCGTTCCTGCCGGCTGCTTCAGCATCTACATAGGTCAAACCACTATTGCAGTGATATCATCCATTATTTTCTAAAATTGAATAATCAGCGTCGGTCATACATGAGGGAGAGAAAGTCCTGACATTAAGGGCAGTGATGCATTTCCAGGCCGTATATACGCGTGAATACCCGGCCGCAGGTATTGCAAGGATACCTGATCCCAAGATGCGTTCCTTGCACATGTCGTGTAAGGCTTCCTTTGTTCATCGAAGCGTTACAACCCTGCCAACGGCAAAGGACGGCGAGGTGTTCCGGACCACTGATTCCGTGAAATTCTCGGAGATGGGTTGCCATATTGCCACCTTGTACCAGCTCATTGCAATGTAATCCGTATTCATCATCCCACATACATAGGAATAATTCGTTGAGAACATGGTATTGCTGCAAAAAAGGATCAGCGGCCGCGACTTCCAGTGAGAAGGCAAAAATGACCTGGTTATGTGCCATAGTAGTATTGAGGTTGTGCCCACTGCAGATTGGGGTTTCCAGAAATGCGAAACGCCTTTTATTGGGTCAAGCTTGCAAGGAGGCCCACCGTGCCAACTCTCCCATTCCCAGGCTGGAGGGCACTACGAGTCATAATATGGGCTGGCGGGGAGCCACTGGGTAAATGAGCCTGGACGGTGAACGTTTCATTGGGTTGATAGACAAACCATATGTGCCGGTTGGCAGTGGTACCGGTCCCTCCGGGCTGAGATCTCATTCGTGTGTGAAGGTGTCAGACATGGCACCTGGACAGTGAAGTGATGGGATGTGTCAGATGTCAGACATGGCGCCTGGACGGTGATATGTATCAGATACCGCATCAGCATCAAAGCGTGGTATTGGTGTATGCCGCCGAGTATGGAATTACAAAAATTCGAGAAGCATCGAATATTTTCATTCGTTGGAAATATGATTTGGAGAATTGAGGATGGCCAAGCATGCCATGTCAGGATTGGAATGCAGCTTCCATTGCAATTTCCACCCGCCAGCAGGCCTTTGGACTGAAAAATCTGAGTCAAAAGTCGATAGAGGTTCAGGAGACAAACAAACAAAAGTTAGCCACATACGTAAAGCGTGGTAAAGTTGATATTTAGCGCTCTTAGCATGTGTTCGGGTATCTTGGTATATTACATAGTAGCCATACAAGAAAGCACTTATAAAAACAGAGACAATTTGGACAAGCTTCGACATCACCTGGTGTCAGCTTACAATACCAAGCCACCAAGGCCGAGCGCCACCGAAACGCCGAGCCACATGCTCATCGCACCAGTACTCATGCCAATCAAGGCAGGCGCGCCGTTAATCATCGTGCTGGCATTCGAGAACGCGATGCTGGGCGTGTCCAGGGAGGAGTTGGCACCGTACATGTAAGATGTGTCGGAGGCACTGGGAGTGGTGGGATCGTTGCACTGTACCGAGACGGACTGGAAGAGCGCATAGAAGTGGCCTGCGGAAAAAAAATTAAACCTGTGGGGGGGTGGAGGGTGAGGCTCAAAAAGACGTACCAGCGGAGACATAGTCGGGGTCGTTCCAGTTGATCATACCTCCGGCCCATTGAACCGTGCCTTGAGGCTCGGTGGAGATACCGGCCGGCCAAATACTACAATGGAGGTATCAGAAATGTCTCCTCATAATTTTGAACCATGAAGAACCGCGTAATATAGGAGAAAGTTGTAAGTGTTGGACCATACCAACTCAATACCTATTCCCAATACCCCAAAAGCAAGCATGGAATGAATGAACACCAACCTCAACTGGATGCGACTGGGTGTGGTGGGGAACTGGGCCACGCCCGTCGCGTTGTTCGTAGCCTCAACAGCCGTAATAATGCGCGTCACGTTTCCGTCCACCAAGAAGGTCAGCGAGTCAGGTTGCCAGTCGATCTAACGGAGAGACGAAGTTAGCATGTTGTTCGAGATAAGAGACCGAAAAGGGAGTGATGGAATTGAATCAAAGAGGCAGATAGTCTTTGACATCGACTATCAGGCGGCATTTCGAGGAGAGTATATACATCGCGGATAGGGCAAAAAGATGACACACAAGTAAACTGTTCGACTGAAATTGCGTGCGCTTTTGTTGCTCATGAACCGAGCTGTAAAAGCGTACGCACCGAAATAGAAAATCACGCATGAAGTGATTAGCGGATAAAACCGAAGACTTACAGTGAAATCATGCCAATTGGAATAAGTATCCGTGAGACCAGTCTCAGTTACACCAGCAGTTTGTGTAGCTTTTGATCGCAATGAAACCGGGCATGGGCGGAGAATAGATTGCGTATGGAGGAGAGGCACAACACATCAACACGTTCCGCAGGATTGACAGCCATAATAAACTTACGAATGACTCCCTGCCAGAAATAATTGGTCTGTCCGGTGGTCGTCTGATTACCAGGGAATTCCCAGTCGATCTCATCTTTAATGCTAGACATGGTGATGAATGCAGTAACGACGCCTGCCCAGCGGCCAGTTTGTACTAGGTTCAAAAACAATGTTAACAGACATTTAAGGTATCCGAGATAGAATAGGAAGAGAAAAAAACCAAAGTCACAATGATAGTGAACGAGAAGGGAATAACTACAAAGCCTCTTGAAAAAACGAACACTTACATCTAGCTGTGATTTGACCGTAATGCACGTATCTGGTTGAAGACAGAAGAGTACCGCCACCGCTTTCAGTGAGGAGGACGGCAATTGCAGCCTCGCCGTTGGATGTAGTATTAATAATTGACCCTTGTTCCACAACCCAGTCTGTGAAAGTGACAAACAAGAAACGCACATGAGTGAAACCATTAAAAAGTAATTCATTCTAAAAACTGACCATACTCAGAGGCATTCCCATTGAAGTAGGTATAGTTACTGAGGATGCGAGAGGTATCCGAAAGCGTGTACTGAATATTGAATTGTCGTTAGGTCCACTCGCGCGAAAGGAGAGCGAAAGAACACACGTTAGCATTCTCGCACATTGGGCTGGGATTGCACGAGTTGAGAGTGTTAGACGCAAGGGGGTTGCATCCTCCGAGACAGTACTACAGATTAACAAGATTGAGCAGCATGTTGAGACGACTAAAATAGGACGCACATATCCATCACCGCAGAATCCGTATTCACCTAAGGGAAGTTCAACAAATTGGTATTAATTTCATGTGACAGAAGATGTCGATTATGCGACGCACTGCAACAAGGATACTGGGATGAACATGGGTTCGTTGAGTTGCTACGGAGTCAGGTCAACCTTGAGGCAATAAATTTTGTAACGTGTGAACCGACCAAGTGGCACCCTGTTGTGCCGCCAAGACAGCAGAAGTAAGGAAAGCAAGTGCAGAACTAAATAAATAAATTTGTTTCATTTCACGAGAGAGCGTGGTGGGGAATGAATGGAAAGGAAGTGCAGGAATCCACCCAAAACAAAAGATGAGACGATGATCAACGAATGTACGCCCAAAATAATTTGGAGTACTTGAGTTATTGATGCGCATGTCTCAGTTTTCCTATTGGCTAAAGATCACGTTACTACTGTAAACCACTTATGTAACTCAACTCCACGACTCGCCTCATAGACCGACTTGATCACTAGTATAACTTGCCGTGTTATCAGTAACGTTTGACAGTGCACACACTAGTTGAGAAACTATGGTGATCACCTGACTAGACGCACGCACGTCCTGTGGTTGACCGTACCTTTGATTGTCATATATAATTTATCTGCTATTTCTGCCCTATGCTCGAACATCAGGGAAACGTAACTCATTACACATGATTACAGAGTGCTACGAAGCGCTCCGTAGCACTCTGTAGCACGATCTAACCCGCTGATGCAATGGTAAGATACAATTTACAAAGTAGAAAGCTATATCCATGAGCCGTATACAACACATTTACACCAAGAATGGGGTTCCCCTGCTGCTGTATGTGAAATGTTCAGGAGATGTCGACACACGGATCTAACCCAGTCAAGTACATCAGTGTCTTCAAAGATGTATCGGGGAACCGCGGGACAATGCGGCAGGGAAATTTCTCCGGATGACTGAAAAAACAACAGATCAGCAGACTAGTTACTGTCGGGGATAAATGAGATTATGCAAACATGACGAGACCTGTAGAGAACTTCGGAACGACTGGGATGTCCATGCCGTGTTCATCAAGAGCCTTATGAGCTGAGAATATGGCGAGAAAGCTCGTCATCGCGATCCAGAGTGACGCATCCGCGACATATCGTCCCATACTGACCAGTGGTTTTTAACACAGCCAAGAAGTTACATGGATGTATCTCACCAGATCCGACGACCAAAGCCAAAGCCTAATTGCATCCTGTCACTCGTGAGCGACCCATCTTCATGAAGAAATCTTTCCGGCTTGAATTCATCAGGACTGGGGTACTTCTTTTCATCGTGTGTAAGTGCCCTAAAAGTTTGATCATTTCGAGACGTTCAGTATCAAAGAAGCAAGAACTTTCCATGCATTTGTAAATAAAACAACCCCTGACAAACCGGGTCGTCAGCAACCATCGGTCATCTGGCATGGTACATTCACAAACCTTTAGGGATGAAATAGCCTTTGTAAATGTCACTGGTCGTTGTTGCACCTGGGATGCCTGAACATATTATCAGAGGAAGGGAAAAAGGGTAACAGTGAAACAGTGAAACAGACCAAATGGAAAGACGGGATGCCACCTGAGCGTTTCACGCAAAACAGCGTCAATGTAAGGCAACGCTGGTCTGTCATTGAAATCGGGGAGTCTATCTTTGCCGATAATTTCATCAATCTCTGCTTGGGCTTTGGCTTGTATCTCTGGATTGAGCACCATAGCAAGAATGAACACGAGTAACGTGGCAGTAGTCTAGGCCGAGGGTAAGATTATCACCACGGTACATGCAGACCAGGGCGTTACACACCGTTTCAGATGCCCCTAAAGATACAAACAACAATAAGCATCAAGGGGACAAAGTTCTGTAGCTTGGGTACCTGCAAATACCACAGAAGCAGTCTCTTTGACTGCAGTTGTAATGACGGGATCATCTGAACGCCTCATTCTGTTCAAAGTATCAGCCACGAAGCAAGGGGCCATGACGCCGGCAGACTATGTATGGTCCGTCAGTTCATTGCACCTCTATGGGCGTCATGATTCACCATTCTCTCTTTGACAATTTGAAAGGGTATCTCCGTCATATCATGGGCTGCCTTGAGACACTCCAGTGATGCTCGCTTGAACGTGGCACCGGGAAACCAACTGGGTAGCTTCAAAACTAAAATGACCATTAAGATTTAATGACATGTCATCATTGCATGTGCGAACATACGGAAAGGGAATGTTTCGAGTATCACAGTTACACCTGGCGTCAAGGCTGCGAGTAGCCGGTCTGCGAATATCTCCAAGATGGGGACCATGGGATCATTCCGGGGCTTTGTTTCGTAACCATATACTGAAGACAGTACAAAGGAAACGGTAAACCTGATGAAATCAGCTTCAACAGGAACCAGAACAAACGGTTGCACCAACATCTCAAAATGTCTTGAAAATTCACTAGGGTCCTGTAGAATACTAAACAACATTTTGCGGGCGCAACGCATTTGTATAGCATGGTAAGCAGGTGCTGCAGCTTGACGAAATGCCTGATGACAAATTCGTCGGTGAAGGCGCCATCTGCTGGATTTCAGACACTAGTCAACATAACAGAGAACAGTCCATTACCTGTCTCCATATGGCATAAGCCCCATGTTGGAGTCCGCACCGAAGCTGACAGCATCTCCGTCATCAATGCGTAGTACTTCAACATGCTGACTTACTGTTCGTAAACAATGGACTGGGGTTTATCCGAATATATGGTGGGACGCCCTTCAAAGAGGTCTTTCGCAACCTCCTCAGAGTTAATCACAACCACAGGCTTGTTGAGGAGACGAGCATACACAAGGTCGCCTGTAGAAATATGAGTCTATCAAGATCAGACCCTCGTCACGATGTGCTTACCATATGTGGACCTCCAGGCGTTGAAGGTCTGCCAAGGCCGAGCGACATCAACACTCATAATATTCCCCAGTATTGGGAGGGGCGTAGGACCAGGTGGAAGTGGAGGACCCAATTGCTTGTCCCGATATTTTCGGTAACAGCTGAAGATAGCCAGCGCCAAAGCCGATGTGGCCAAGTAAAGTCTGTATCCATCGTCAAGCATGGTAAGATGTATGGTTCTCAAAGGACGCTGGTCGAATTGTAGGAGAATATATAGTACTGATCTGAGAATGAATTATGATCCATAACGGAGCGATAAGAGAATCTTGCTATCATTCAGGTTTCTTGGAGTAACAAAGTTCAAACGTTCCTGAGAACAAACCCCGCACACCCTCCGTGACGGCATTCAAAAGACCCAGACTCTACAACATATTTGCTTCACCTTAGTGTTGTGGCCACCGCCGAGCGGTAGATAATTTGTGTTGTTGAAACTAGAGAAGTAGGTAATGGTGGGGAGAACGATGGAGAGGCCGGCAATAAGCGCCTTGGGGATCTGGTGCTAAACCTTGCTTGAAGTGCTGGCAGTGGGCAGGAAGAAAAGATATGACGGCGTTCGTGAGCACAAGAGTTGGAAATTTTAGTAAACTTTAAAGATGGTGCACGAACGACAACTTTAATGAGTAGAACAATTAATGACGTTCTTGTACGTGTCAATGCCAGTGGATTCTGGTGTATAACATGGAGTTCCAGATCATACCTGAATTTCGAGTTCGATTTGGGATGCGAGTCAAATTTCGAATGGAACTGACTTCAAACCGTTAGTGAATAAACACTGTCATTTTTGTCAGACTAGCAATATTTGTATGAGCGAAGTGGAGACAAACAGCAGCAAGGTGATTTCCGTTGGCGTAAGCACCAAACAAGTACAAACGCGCTCCGACGCGACCTAATGACTTCAACGTTGGTATCATATTTCAAAGGAACCTGAACAGCCAAGATGGCACCTACGCCTGCAAAGAAAAAGTCTAACGATATCATGATGCAGAAAAGCCTTATGAACTTTGTTGCGAAACCTGGCCTGTCAAGTTCAGTTGCAGCAGCAAAGATTCAGCACACGACCAGCGCGCTGAGACAGCTCCAATTTACCAGGGACGTTTCTATCCCCTTTTTAGCATCCCTTGTTCACCACTATGGCGACCTCTGCTTCATTTCACGGTGTTGTTGGTCTTCAGAGCGGAAGCAGATATCAGATTGACAAAAAGAATTACTGACATTATGATGATTTTATCGCGACTCCAGAACTGGGAGATGTTCGAATTAACGTGTTTACGTTTGTTGCGAATACTGCGTCTGCGGAAGACGCAATCTATCTATTGGATGCACGGGCCACTATTGTCGACGAAGGCAAATCTGCGCACTCTCTTCATCTCTTTACTAATGATTATATATCTATCCCTGTTCCCATCAGTCACGCAATCATTTGTCACTACTGGCTGGTGGTACTTTGCTTGGGAGTGCTGCTGCGCACAGCGTACGGGTTCGCTCGCTCAAACAAATATAATATTATTCCACTCGCTGACGAGACGTACATAATAGACCAATATTTGTACATCGAACTACCTCAAAATTTGAACCGGACCAAGGTAAGTACTTGATCCGGTGGTAATACAGCCATTGACATGCGGTATCAGCAAAGCGCCTGCAACCACAGCATGCAAAACTCACTCAAATAGCAGGTTTCTTCGTCACTTTCACCCGTATCTCTCCTTCCCGTCGATTACTGACTTTGCAGTGTTTCACTGTCCAGTCGGTCTGTACAACGCGACATCCTTGTCATGCCACACGAAGCAGCCGAGTCAAGCAGGTCAACGAGACGAGGAGAAGCGCCCTTGCACTCGTTGATATATTGAACGAGCGCGAAATATCTACCACCGTATGGTGCACAGCACCGCCAGGATGCGCTTTGGGAAGGTGAGCAGCTACCTGGTGATATCTACCAGCTTACTCAATTAGAATCAGGCGGGAATGAAGTGCTTCCTCCTATGTGGCAACAGTATAAGACGTCGCCAGATGGTGAAACACGATATCAAGATGACACGCTCGTGATGACCTCGGGGAACCGACCTTTACCAGGAGTGCAACTGGGTGAGGGATGAGATTGCGACGAGGAGCAAGGAACTCACCGTTGAACATAGATTATCCTGGAGATCTCGTTGATCCTAGATGCGAATGGCACATTTCACCACTCGGTCGATCCTACTTCGTCTACCACAACACTCGGACCACATCGTGGAAGACTCCCAAGCCAAAACGTCGGGCAGGAAGCTTGAAGCCAGAGTGCGTCATTGAGGGTCACTCTCGATGCATATGGAGCCTTGCCTACTTGGGTACCAGTGGCAATATAATGAGTGCGTCTGAGGATAGTTCGATTTGTCAGTGGAAAAGGGATGAAGAGCCAGTGGGAAAACCTTTGAATAGCGATGGGGGAGGGATAGGTTCGATGGTAGTATCCCCCGATGAAACAATGGTCATTTGTGGAAGCACAAACGGCATACTGCGGATGTGGAATATGAAAGAGGGCAGCATGATCGGCGACCCATGGGAGGGGCATAATGCTCAAGTGAGGTGCCTCGATTGGTCTCGCAATTATCTGGAGATAGCAAGTGGATCGCAAGACGGCACCATATGATGCTGGAATCCGGATACTGGTCGACAAGTAGCACCATCCATAAACACTATTTACGGATGGGTTGAAGCCATCAAATACTCTCCACAAGGCGATAAATTCATGAGCAGTGGGAACGGTCCGATCTGCACATGGTCAAGGGATGGCACCACCAATCGTGAGCAAGCCCCACCTTTTCCCATGTCTCGTTAGACCTTTGACCCCCATGTTGCGTATAATCAGCATCCCAAAACAACAGGGCTAGCAAGATATGTCAGTGTACTTTCTTGTTCCTCGCCTTTCTCGTCTGACACCAAGATACAGGGCAATGATTGCTTTGGCAACGAATCAGACCACGCATCTCATCGTGCAACTCCTGTCGCAAGCCCATCGTCCCTTATTTGTTGGCGTTGTTCGCTCAGTTCCATACATTTTGGCACACGACCTGTAAATGCATCCCAACCGATCGAACGACAGTCCCGACAGTGGAATGTCGGATTCAAGTTGTTTTCTGGAGGACATTCCATGCACACCATTGATGTACCTCTTGCTCAAGATGAAAACGTGGGTGGCTCGCCTTTCCTCTTTCCTCCCATTAAAACACACTGCAGAGAATTGGTATTGTCCCCGAGTCTGACGCGGAAGCGGCCACAGCTATGCAACATACGAATAGTCATCAGGCCGACAGTTCAACACAATCAGGTCAACCAGCTGGGGCACAACCATCTCAAGCACAACCAATCCAAACAGAAGCACAAGGGCTCAACTGGCGGAGCGGAAGACTTTGTGTATGCAGGAGTGCGCTGCTGCGGAATTTTCTTTGGTCTCCATCATCCTGCTTCGCATCAGTCATGCAGCCTGATCAAAGATGTATAGCATGCGCACACTCATTTCAGCTTTCTTTTTCCTGCACCTACGGTGTCTGATTCCTCTCATAATTAATATTCGCCACCACAACTATTACCCACACACTCAGATCCATCTCCTTGTGCACTTTTTCCCCTTGTGCTGCTTTTCCCGGGTCCACGCCATGTGTTGACAATGCCGCATGGGAAGTTGGCCCCGGAATGCAGCTCTCAGTGGTGCAATGGTCTTCTGCGCGGGGAGCTTGATGTTACACAAATTCGCTGAATGAATCTGCACGACGTCTACCTTATGTAAAACCAGACAACACCTCGGCAAGCAGCAGCTCAAACATAGTAAACTGTGAGCAGACTGGCGTTCCAGAAAAGAGGCTCTTGTACTCAATACGAGAGGTTTGTCTTCACTCAAATGTCTCCCATAAAACGCAGCCAACATACTATAATCTATTACGCGCCATCCAAACCTCTCAAAACTAACCCTACACACGGACTTTGATCGATAAGCCACAAGGTACGAATTGTACCAAAGACCTCAGTCGCGTGCTAATGTTTAATTGTTTCTACGACGTATGCAGAAGTTTAACTTTTAATCTCTTCAGGAACTCGAACGAGCAGAAGTCACATTTGGCTTCATACCCAACCGTCAAGCCACAGCAGCATGGCGTACGCACCGACGCTAACGCCTTCACAAAGGCAGCCACCTCCAATCAGTGCTAGTATAATATTTCTGCCCTATGCTCGAATGGTAAGATACAATTTACAAAGTAGAAAGCTATATCCGTGAGCCGTATACGACACATTTACACCAAGAATGGGGTTCCCCTGCTGCTGTATGTGAAATGTTCAGGAGATGTCGACACACGGATCTAACCCAGTCAAGTACATCAGTGTCTTCAAAGATGTATCGGGGAACCGCGGGACAATGCGGCAGGGAAATTTCTCCGGATGACTGAAAAAACAACAGATCAGCAGACTAGTTACTGTCGAGGATAAATGAGATTATGCAAACATGATAAGGCCTGTAGAGAACTTTGGAATGACTGGGATGTCCATGCCGTGTTCATCAAGAGTCTTGTGAGCTGAGAATATGGCGAGAAAGCTCGTCATCGCGATCCAGAGTGACGCATCCGCGGCATATCGTCCCACACTGACCAGTGGTTTTCAACAGAGAGCGGAGAAGCTGCATGAATGCATGCTCACCAGATCCGGCGACCAAAGCCAAAGCCTGATTGCATCGTGTCGCTAGTGAGCGACCCATCTTCATGAAGAAATCTTTCCGGCTTGAATTCATCAGGACTGGGGTACTTCTTTTCATCGTGTGTAATCGCCCTAAAGGTTCGATCATTTCGAGACATTCAGTATTAAGGAAGTGAGAACTTTCCATGTATTTGTAAATAAAACAACTCCTAACAAAACCGGGTCGTCAGCAACCATCGGTCATCCAGCATGGTACATTACAAACCTTTAGGGATGAAGTAGCCTTTGTAAACGTCACTGGTCGTTGTTGCGCCTGGCATGCCTAGGCACAATATCAGAGGACAGAAAAAGGGGTGACGGTGGAACGGACCAAACGGAATCACAGGCTGCCACCTTAGTGTTTCACGTAAAATAGCATCAATATAAGGTAACGCAGGTCTGTCATCGAAATCAGGTAGTCTATCTTTGCCGACAATTCGATCAATCTCTGCTTGGGCTTTGGTTTGTACTTCTGGATTGAGCACCATAGCAAGAATGAACACGAGTAACGTGGCAGTAGTCTAGGCCGAGGGCAAGATCATTACCACGGTAAACATAGACCAGGGCGTTGCATACCGTTTCAAATGCTGCTGAAGATATAGAAACAACAATAAGCATCGAGGGACAAAGATTTGTTGCTTGAGTACCTGCGAAACGCCATACAAGCAACCTCCTTGACTGCAGTTGTAATGACGGCGTCGTTCAAACGCCCCATCTTGTTCAAATTATCAGCCACGAGACAAGGTGCCGTGACGCCGGTAGCCTATGTGTGGTTCATCAGTTCATTGCACCCCTATGGATGGGATGATTCACCATTCTCTCTTGGACAAATTGAAAGGGTATCTCCCTCATATCATGGGCTGCCTTGAGACACTGCAGTGATGCTCGCTTGAATGTGGCACCAGGAAACCAGTTGGGTAACTTCAAAACTAAATTGACCGTTAAAATATAATAGCAGGTCGTCATTGCATGTGCAAACATACGGAAAGGGAATGTTTCAAGTATCACAGTAACACCTGGCGTCAAAGCTACGACTGCCCGATCCAAGTACCTTTCCATGACGTGGACCATGGGATCATCCCTGGCTTTCGCTTCATAATCATATGCTATAGACAATATAAAGGAAGCGCTAAACCTGACGAGAATTAGTCTTAGCAGGAACTAAAACAAACTGTACAACCAACATCTCAAAATGCCTTGAATATTCACCAGGGTCTTGTAGAACACGGAACAGCATTTTGCGGGCGCAACACAGTTGCATAGCGTGGTAAGTAGGCGTTTCAACCTGACGAAATGCCTGATGAAGAATTCGTCGGTGAAGGCGCCACCTGCTGAATTCAGACCCTGGTCAACACAATAGATAACGACCTATTACCTATCTCCATATGGTAGGAGTGATGCCATGGAGTCCGCACTGAAGCTGACAAGCATCTTCGTCATCAATGCGTCGCAATACTCAATATACTGACTTACTGTTCGTAAACAATGGACTGGGGTTTATCCGAATATATGGCGGAACGCCCTTCAAAGAGGTCTTTCGCAACCTCCTCAGAGTTAATCACAACCACAGGCTTGTTGAGGAGACGAGCAAAAATGATGTCGCCTGTAGAAATATGAGTCTTATTATAATCAGACCCTCGTCACGATGTCTAACCATATGTGGACCTCCAGGCATTGAAGGTCTGCCAAGGCCGAGCGGCATCAAGACTCAGAACATTCCCCAGTATTGGGAGGGGTGTAGGACCAGGTGGAAGTGGAGGACCCGATTGCTTGTCCCAATATTTTCGGTAACAGCTGAAGATAGCCAGCGCCAAAGCCGATGTGGCCAAGTAAAGTCTGTATCCATCGTCGAGCATGGTAAGATGTATGGTTCTCAAAGGACGCTGGTCGAATTGTAGGAGAATATATAGTACTGATCTGAGAATGAATTATGATCCATAACGGAGCGATAAGAGAATCTTGCTATCATTCAGGTTTCTTGGAGTAACAAAGTTCAAACGTTCCTGAGAAACCAACCCCGCACACCCTCCGTGATGGCATTCAAAAGACCCAGACTCTACAACATCTTCAGCTTAGTGTTGCGGCCACTGCCGAGCGGTAAATAAAATGTGTTGGTGAAACTAGAGAAATAGGTAATGGTGGGGAGAACGAGGATGGAGAGGCCGGCAATAAGCGCCTTGGGCATCTGGTGCTGGACCTTGCTTGAAGTGCTGGCAGCGGGCAGGAAGAGAAGAGATGACGGCGTTCGTGAGCACAAAAGTTGGAAATTTCTAAACTTTAAGGATGATGCACGAACGACAAGTTTCATGAGTAGAACAATTAATGACGACCGTGATTCTTGTACGTGTCGATGTCAGTGAATTCTGGTGTATAACATGGAGTTCCGGATCATACCTGAATTTCGAGTTCGATTTGGGATGCGAGTCAAATTTTGAATGGAACTGACTTCAAACCGTCAGTGAACAAACACTGTCATTTTTATCAGACTAGCAATCATTGTATGAACGAAGTGGCAACAAGGTGATTTCCGTTGGTATAAGCACCAAACAAGTACAAACGCGCTCTGACGCGACCTAATAAGCAACGTTGGTATCATATTTCAAAAAACCTGAACAGTCAAGATGGCACCTACGCCTGCAAAGAAAAAGTCCAACGATAGCATGATGCAGAAAAGCCTTATGAACTTTTTTGCGAAACCCGGCCTGTCAAGTTCAGTTGCAGCAGCAAAGATTCAGAACGCGACCAGCGCGACGCCAACGCGAGAAAGCTCCACTTTACCAGGGACCCAAACTTCCTCTGGGTCGACAAAGACTTTCTCGGCTGCTAAAACAAAATCAAAGTTTACTCCAAAGACACTAGACTCAAGACCATCTTCCGACATCGATATTGATGCAGAGAGCGGCATGGAGACTCCACCGACCTCGGACCCCATTCCTATAGATGTCGACATGTTATCAGATGATGAGGACGCGTCGGTCAAGAAGAGTGCTAATGTGAGCGTTCTATAATTACTTTCAAAGTGTTGTGCGACTTTTTCTGACAGTTCAACTTCCCTTGCCGTACAGACGCGCCTAACGAAGCGCAAGCTTATTCTAGCCGACTCCGATGAGGAGGACGAGGCTCTCTTAGGGAAGAGCACGACACAAGCTACATACCGCACCTCATCCCTCGAATGTCATGACAAGTCCTCTCCTTCACGCGGACACGCGAAGAAACCGCGTATCGCGCCCACACCCCCGGTTCTCACTTCCGATGAGGAAGACGACGAGAACGCAGACGTGCGCTCGCAATTCTCATCGCGCTTGACCAAGTTCCGCAAGTCACCTGCCAAATGTGAGTAGCTGCCTGTTCAACCCCAGATTTATCTGAACATGAACAGCATCTAAGAAAAAATCGAGAGCTTCCGATGACGACGACTTTATTGCCCCTGACTCTGAGTCAGAACATGAGCGTTCATCATCACGCGCCTCTTCGCGTTCAAAGTCGTCTAAGTCCGCCGCCTCAGACGACCAGTCTGGTGAGGAGTCAGATGTCCCCACTAAAAAATCCGCGAAGTCAAAGCGTCCACCCCTGAAGAATTCTGGGAAAGCTGGCGGTGATAAAGGAAGCGGGAGTGGACTGGCAGGAAACACTGCGTTTTTGACGAAGGCCGAGCGGCGCACACAAGAGAAGAAGACCGAGAAAAAAGCTACTGAGGATCCGTTTTCATTTTTAGTTGACGTGCGAGATGTGAGTCGTCCTAATAGTTTCGTTCCAAGGAGATACATCACCATATTTCTCAATGCCTCACCCATTTTTTTTGGGGGTAGAAGCATTTTCGAACGCATAAATACACGGAAAGCTCTTCCATTTTTCCTTCGATTGCATGGATACATGCGACTTCATCTTCGTCTTCTCTTCTCCAGTGCCGTCCAGTAGTTTCATATTGCTGATACAGTCCACAGAAAGATGGTGTTCGCCCTGGCGAGCCTGGATATGACCCGCGCACGCTGTACATCCCGAAGAAATCATGGACAGACTTTACGCCTTTTGAAACACAGGTGCGGCTATTCTTTTGCTTTTATTTTGACGCTTTTGCGATGTTTTTATACAGTTTTGGGAGGTACGTGAGGATGTAATGGTTTATGGAGGTGTCCTTGACCCCTTGTTATCTTTACAGATCAAGCAGGATCACTTCGACACTGTATGTGTTAGCCCAGTTACATTTGAATCGTGCTAACGTGTGTATTTCCCACTAGGTTTTGTTTTTCCAGAAAGGGTGTGTTCCCCGTTCGTTCCCTTCATACTGTTGTTCATGGCTATTCCGCTTGTAGAAAATTCCTAGAGGTGAGCTAGAGGCATTGTAATTTTCAAACCTGTGTGCTCACTCACACCTAGCTCTATGAAGATGACGCACGGATCGGGCACCGGGAGTTTGACTTGAAACTCACTCAGCGCGTGAAGATGTCCATGGTGGGTTCCGCTGCCTCGTTTCCCTTTAGACCACTGATGCACGACTTGTTAGGTCGGTGTACCTGAAATGAGCTTCAACTTTTGGGCTGCGTGAGTCTATTCCTCACAGTTGTGATCGATTGCTCATCAAGTCCCGCACGCTAGTAAATTCCTCGGAAAGGGTATGTATATGTTGATATTCTCCGCACTAGCAGGTTGAGCGCAAAATTTTAATACAGGATATAAAGTCGGCCGTGTGGATCAAGCAGAGACGGCACTTGGTGCTGAGATGCGCCTTGCAAAGGACAAGGGTAAGAAGGGTGCTGGCGGAAAAGATAAAGAGAAGATCGTCCGTAGGGAGCTCAACAAAGTATACACAAACGGCACGCTTGTGGACGAAGACCTCCTCACAGATGAGCAAGCAGGGCATTGTATTTCCCTGCGCGAGTCTGCAGACGGAAAGGATGGCATGAGCAATTTCGGAGTCTGCGTCCTGGATAGCGCCACGAGCCAGTTTAGCCTAAGTTCATTTGAGGATGATGTATGCACAACGAAGTTGGAGACGATGATGAGGCAGCTGCGGCCAAAGGAAGTGATCTTCACCAAGGTCGGTCTGATCGTCTTCACGTTATTCAACTTTCCAGAATGAATATATCTGTTATAATAGGGGAATCTTTCTGTGCAAACGACGCGTCTACTGAAGTCCATCCTCCCCGGGTCTTGTTTGTGGACCAGTCTCCGGGACGTCGAAGGATTTACTTACCCGCAGACGATTAACAAACTGAATAGTATGTTTTCTGAGGCTAATACTGGAGGGGAAGATACGATAGATGAGGACGCCGAGCTATCAAGCGCTGTCCCACAGAGTATTCGGGACATGGCGAGTTACCGTGCCGCGATGGAGGCTCTAGGCGCGCTGATGTGGTGAGTATCCGACGTCCCAAGGATAATGCAGAACATGAATGCTAGGTCTAAAAATAGGTATCTCCGTCAGCTGAACATCGACAAGGACCTTCTTACGATGCGGAACTTTGACGTCTATGATCCAATGAAGAGAGGAACCAATGTTGTGCTAGATGGGCAGACGCTTGCCCACGTTGAGGTAGGTGTCATCCCGTCATTCATTGCTCTTCCCGCCAGGCAGTGATTGATGTGGTGGCGCAGGTTCTACTCAATAATGAAGGTACAGAAGATGGATCGTTGCATAAACTCCTGGGGAGATGCATCACGCCGTTTGGTGGGCTTTGCGTTTCCATTTCTTCAAGAAGGTATTGAATCGCCATGCAGGTAAACGACTGTTTAGGATCTGGCTGTGCGTTCCTTTGCGGGAAGTTAAAGATATCAATGCACGGTACGGCATTTCTTAAGGTTAAAGAGATTGTGATAGTACTGATACAATCATCCGCAGCTTGAATGCTGTGGAGGACCTCATCTCACACGCAACTTTTGAGCAAGAATTTACCGAACTCGCAAAAGGACTCCCCGATCTGGAGCGGATCATTTCCAGGATTCACGCAAATAACTGCAAGGTTAAAGATTTTGTCAAAGTGCTGGCGGTACGTATCTTCCCGTGCAAAATAATTTTGTATCGTGGGCGCATCAGATCCATGGACCAAGATGTGGACCGCGTTTGATGCGTGGGTATCTGGCCTTCTGAACCACCCTGCTTGATATACCATTCTCAAGATCTGTGCAATCTCTGATGTTAACTCCCTTTCGCCTCCTAGGCCTTCAAGAAGCTTAGCCGCGGCCTTGCGAAGCTCGCCGACAGCTCTGAGTCATTCGATTCGAAGACGATCCTCGGACTTTTGAGATCAGCACCGGATCTGACTCCCAATCTGAAGAACGTAGAATCGCGGTTTACTAAGGATAAAGGTATGTAATGCCATGTCTTTCATAGATCACTCTCTTATTGTTCGTTCCTTGCTACTAATAATAATATTTTAGAAACGGATGAGCTGCTCCCTGTTGCAGGCAAGGATGAGGTGTATGATGAAATTATGTGTGAAATTGAGGAACTTGAGAAGACGCTAGACACGCAACTCAAGAAGTTTGAGAAAAAGCTTGGGTAGGTTCTTACTTCTCGAGAAGGCGGTTTGCGCTGATAAGTTTGATATAGGCGCAATCTTACGTGGTGGCACAGCGCTCAGGGGAACAAAGTCAGGATTCGCTTTTGTCGTAATGACTGATATTCATTTTTATATCTTCTGGTAGGAGATCTATCTCGTCCAGACGAAGGCGAACGAGAAAGAAGTCCCTAATGACTGGGTCAAAAGCAGCGGTACCAAGGTGGGTAAATCAGGATGCGCCATGAGAACATGGCTTACTGTTATACGTCAGGCAGCTACCCGTTGGATCGTGCCTTCCCTTCAACCGACAATCCGAAGTCTCAAGGAAGCACGCGAGAACCGCTCAGCGGCGGTAAAGTCCTTCAGAGGACGTCTGTATGCCGAATTCGATACCGACCGGGGCACGTGGCTCCGCGCCGTACGTGTCCTTGCCGAACTTGACTGCCTCTTCAGCCTCGCGAAGGCATCTGTCGCGATGGGCGAACCGAGCTGTCGGCCTGAGTTCGTGGAAGGCGATGCTGCCTTTATCGAGTTTGAAGAGCTGAGACATCCAACACTAGCGAGCTTGCGGGAGGGCTTCAGTTGCGAATGATGTCAAATTGGGCGGCGATCTCGGTAGGATTGCGCTGTTGACAGGTCCGAACATGGGGTTAGTCAGAATCATCCTTTTGGTATGCGATTACTTACATCGTATGATGCGTAGTGGAAAATCTACAGTGGGTGGTTACACAGCCCCAGTGATTTGTTTTCATTGTTTTTCTCAGGTTATGCGCATGACAGCCACAGGTGTCATCATGGCGCAGTTGGGCATGCTCGTTCCCGCCAAGTCGGCTCGGTGAGCATTTGTTATTACCTTTTTGACAAGATGCATTCACTCACGCCAATGCAGACTCTGTCCTATAGATGCTATTCTCACGCGGATGGGCGCTTATGATAACATGTTTTCCCATTCAAGCACGTTCAAAGTTGAACTAGATGAGTGGTGAGTGATATCCCTAACTTGGCATCTCAGTTACAAACGAGGAGTAGTTGCAAGATCTTGCGGGATGCTACACCTAAATCGTTGGTAATCCTCGATGGTATGCTATCTTCCCTTTTAAACGGATTTCCGACTGACCCACATTCGAGAATTGGGAAGAGGTACTTCTACTTATGTAAGAGACGACGCCCCTTTCTTCGCGACTCACTATTGATGGTTCTTTATTCAGGACGGTATGGCAATCGCTGGAGTATGTCTCACTTGCATATCATGGAATTCTCTGATTATGACCTTGTACGACATCAGGCTGTCCTCCATGAAATTGCCACCCGCACCCTTCCGCTAGCATTCTTTGCAACACATTATGGTTCGCTCACCGATGATTTTGCCTATCATCCAAACATCAGGAACATGCACATGTCTACCATGCTTGACGACGAAAAACATGAGGCAAGTAAGCTGTATACCATGGGTTGCTGGTTGATTAACATTTCTGCAGCTTGTCTTTCTGTACAAGTTGGTTGATGGTGTTGCATCTTCGTCCTTTGGCACACATGTAGCCAAGCTCGCAGGCGTACCGAGGAGGTGATCAAACGCGCCGAAGTCGTTTCTCAGGATTTCGCGAAACAATTCAAAGCCAAGATTGACGACCGAAAGAAAAAATCGCTGGCATCCAAGCTACCTTTGGTCGCTCAAGCAGACTTTACTTATCTTTTATCTCTTGCCATGGGTAATTTGAAGCTGCCAGACGATCCGTTCAAGCAACGAGAACTGCTCAATGGACTGAAGCAGGCCGTGCGTTCGTATGTCAGTGTGTAGTTTGCGTTGTTCATTGTTTTCGATATTTGCTTTCTTTATACCCCACTACTCAATAGCATACACTGCTCGTATATTACTTGACACCCAGCACTTCACTTACCGACACTGTCATTTCTCGTTATGCATTCACTTTAACGGACCTTGCTACATGCATAATATCAATCAATTTTTCGGTGCATCGTGAGCCCGCCGGCTTAAGTACTAAAGTTCCCAAAGTTTACATAATTGCTGTCTAAGATACTGAAACACAAGCTTTCAGTATCACTGCCTTTGGCGTGACGGTTAAGTGGACAACAATCTTGACAACATAATTGAATTGGAAAAGTGGCAGTGCCGGATACTTTGACTTGGATGTTTACCAACACGGTGCAGCCGAACATTGTCTCTCTATTCTCTTCTACGAGTAGCGAACCTCTTTCCCTGTTTTCACAGCAGACAGATGAGTCTCTCGCCGCAGATTCGTTCATCCATTTTCTCAATGATGCGTCCTCGCTACCACCTCCGTCTCCACCTGCTGTTCTCTGCTCGATGCCGGCACTCGATGACCGTGATGAACCAAATATTGGCTATGGCCTGCATCAAACTGTCCTTCATATCCAGTCCCCAACTCTCCGGATGACTTTCATCCGGTCCCCACCTATTACAGATCCCGGTGACAGGGATTTGGGCTTGAAGCATAAATGGCTTCATTTGCAAGTTCGAAATGTGGGCAGGGAGTGGTCTTTCGACATAGGTATCGTTGACAAGTCAGGGAGGCGCGGTGTAGTTCGCTGTTCGACATTTCAGGTGCATGACGTTTATGATTTCCCCCGTTTTTCAGAATCAATCTTTGATGCAGACCATAGTGTAATATATGCCCATCTACTGACTTCTTCTTATCAGAAGGAACCCAAACTTGCAATATCTCCTGTTCCGAATGCGCAACCTGTCCTTCATCTACCTCTTTTATTTCCACAGCCCTCGTCTCGTCCCTTGACAGCTTGGTCCACAATTACGCTTAACCTTCCGTCCTTGATACCCCACTTTAGCACGTTCGCTGGGATGCATCAGCTCGATGATGGCGAAGATGGCCGTCATGACATCAATCATCCAGTAACACTCTCAGCGATAAATGCCCCCGTCCCTAGTGGGACATATTCGCACCTGTCGTTCATCAAGATCTATGCGACATGTCGTTTACGAAGAATATGGTTAAGTGATCTTCTCCCAGGCTCCCAAGTGCCATGGGAATTTGAACTATATGGGACTTAGATGGATTATGTGGTTGCGCAGTCATTTGTTAGATTGCGCGATGATGTGGTGAGCCCAACGTGAGACGGGTGTCTGAGTTCAGTGATGATAACACGTTTTCTAGATGTATGCTTTATTGTGACCATCCCTGTGTTAATCACAAAGCGTTGTATCACCGGTGTTCTTGTTCTGCACCGATGATAATCATTCTTGATTGTACTGAAATGGGCACAATGACAACACGATGGCCTGCATCTGATCAAGGGAAAAATCAAGCGTCAGTTAGACTGATTCAAGGTACTTGTCGATTACGGATCTCCTCGGTCCGGTCCACCCGTGGCATAAGGTGCTGTTGTTGTGATAGATAGGCCATCTGTTGTGCTCGTATCCGGCATGCTATTATCTGCGTGCGATGACATTGTGCATTGACATAGATCAACTTGAATGTCTCGTCACTATAATCAGATATGGTGCTTCTGCCGACAAATTTATCTTCATCAATTGTTGTGCGGGTCGCTGCGAGGACACCAGTAATTGTGCCTCGCAGTCGTCTTTCATAGCCCCTGCAGCTGTGCTGCCAGATATCTCTGACGCCATGATACAGGATACCGCTGGCTGGTGAGCCCCGCTAGCCTGGCCCCATCCCACGATTGCATTCACATAAGCATCTCTGAGGCAGCAAGATATAGATCTGCACGTGGCTTAAAACGATGTGACGACATATCAAACGCGTTTCAATAATTTGAGTTCCCCGACAGAAGCCTGTAGGTTAGGTTCTTGGCTCCTGGTGAGCTCAGTCTTCCCGCGTATGTAAAAAAGACTCGCCCACGAATGAGGTATACAACACCTGTCTTTAACCAAAACGAGATGTGTGCGTCGCATTCATTATTCTGTACGTTTGTCCTTGCGTAACAGAGCTGTGGCAAGAACGTGGCAGGCTGGGATGTTCATAGATGACCCTGAGGTAAACCTCCGGATATCGATTCAAGTCTGATATCGGACAAGGTTCTTGAAGTTATGACTAACAAGTATTGAACTCAGTGTCGCTGAGTTTGAATTTCAAACTTTCCGGCACGCAGCAAGTCACCAGAAGGTCAACTCATCTAAAACAAACCATGGCGGATGGCACTGGCATCGGAAATTAAAGGTGTGCTCTTGATGTGAGCCAGATTACGGAACGAAGCAGAGTGTACTACGGCACATTGAAGCTTAATATCACTCCACAGGTAACAAATCTGATTCCCGTTGGCATTGAATATTGAATGTTGAGTAATGACAGATGTCTCAGCTAAAATTGTAGGAAAGGAAGGTTTGCCTGCTCACCACATCGCGGCATTAATGCTGCTTGCTTACCACTCACAGGTTAATAGTACCCTCCTTGGGATCACCTGTTTCTACTAGCGCTGTTCGTAGCCAAATCGAAAGATGAGATTGATCTGAGCGACAAGAAAGGTATGTACAATGCAACCTGTGATATGATGAGATTGTAATAAGATCTTGTAGTGGTTGAACTGAGCTAGTTGTGCTCTCTCGTTAGCCGCTCCAAGTTGCCCGGTGACAGATCCCCTAACGAGGTTATCTCATGGATAATGTTCAGCGGAGGGAACCGATTTTATTTTATTCCGAGATGTCACGTCCACTGTGTAAGCTACAAATGGAAAAACGAGACACAGCACAACTCCTGTCAGTAAATTGATAACGCAGCCCTGATCTATCACTAATCCCGCTGTTTGTCAGTTGTCTCTCTCAGCTGTCCATCTGCCAGTGGCAGCCATGACGTTGTCGTCCAATCAGACCTGTTGTACTCCGACGGTTCTCACCCCGTCCTAGTCACGACACTAGCGTCAAGTCCGCCGATGCCCGGGTGCACATCCCTGCGTGGAAGTACACTTCCTGACATTGGAAGCGGGGATTGACTGGGTGGAGTGCACGGAGGCCTCAGATGACCCACAGAAGCACGTTTAGAAAGGCACGCTGAAAGGGAGTGGGCTAGTCATTTGTCTCCTCTTCTATTAGCTAGTACGTTCTCTCGACATTGACGGGGCGTGCCCCTGCAGCTGATTGAATTTATCTAAAGACGGGACAATGACTTAGAGTCCTTTTGCATGTGATCATTTCCGTAATTTGAATATAATATTTTATTTTACTAGTGGACAAGGTGTGAATCTACATGCAAGTAATTTACGTGAATGAAGATGTACTCTGATCAAAAAATTACTGAATTCCGCTACCACACGTTGCGTAATGACCTCCTTGTGCTTTATTTGCGTTTTAGCTTCAATATACTTAATCTTCTTCTGCTCCTGGCCATGTGTTTGCGGGGAGCCATCGCGCCCACAGTCCTAACATCGCGTCACTTCGTTAAAATTAAAAACTTATTTGAACTCAGTGACCCCTCCGAGACTGAGATATTGCGAGCCCGAAATCATTCCCGCTTTTCAATCAATATTTTATGATGAACAATATCGTACAGTGGACATCCGCTGTAGCCTCATCGGTATGATGGTATGTAGTATAAGCCGCCAGTATATTAATCAAGGAAGCTGGGGCTGGTAAGCCAAACAACAAAAAGGGAATAGAAGATCGAATGCACGAAGAGTAAACGAACAGACCCAAACTCGATAAAGCGTAGGTGAATTAAGTGAATTAACACAGTTAACACTTGTTTATCTCCCCCTTATCGGCGATTGCTCGATAGCCCAAGAATAATGACGCGAATCAAGGCGAGTCCGGGTAGCCTCCACCCGACATGAGTCATGTCATTGTCGCATGTCAAGTGCATTGCGCAAAATGTAGTGCCGACAGTCGAGGTGGCCGCGTGGACCATGTGGCACCCTTGTTGAGAGATCATGGCACCTTCAGTCCTCCGTTGCTCTCACCACCTACGGGGGATGACACCACGGCAGTCACTGACGTTACGGTAGCTCCGTTTGACGCAGTGGACTCAGTTAGCAATAGTGCAGCTTTTGGAGTGGTGGCAAGTAACGGTGGGGGACTTGAGATACATGTGGACGATCCAGAGTTGATGGATACATTCCAAGAGTACCGATGATGGAAACTTTTCTTCTTCCGCACACTCGCTGAATAAGCGGCTCGCATCGCTTGTGTAGCATCGCTAGTATTGCTTGCGAGACTTGATGACGAACTACGTGGAGCAGGGGCGTAAGACGAGCATACGGATGGCACGGGGGATGCAGGGGGTGAAAGGGATGGGAATACCACTAGGGGATCGACGTGAACATCAGAACCAAAATCCGATGATGATGAGGAATCTGAGGGCGGATATGTAGAATGCCACTCGCCGGAGGTAAGAGGCTCGTCGGCTGTAAGAACGAATGCGGGGAGAGTGAGGGGAAAGGAAGTGATAAAATCGTTAGGAGGGCGAAGGGATGGTATGGCTACAGGAGGACATGGAGAATCTTCCGCAGATGAGGAGGACAGAACTTCTTCGCGGGCCACCCACATGGCTAAATTTGCAGTGCACTGACAAGCGAATATCTCCAATTCTGGAACAGTAGACATATTAGGTGCGTAGAAGGGCAGCAGCAAAACGCAAAATACCAGGAACAGCTTGTGCAACAAGGTCCATGAGTGGCTTGGCGTATGAACCAATAAAAAATATCTGTCCTCGGACTTGGTCTAATGCGCACTCGGAAGGCGTGACGGATGGCGGTAAACTCCAGCGCTTCTCTAGTGATGCTTGATAGGTCCATTCAGCCATCAAAGCATTTGCCCAGTAATGCGAGACGCCGGGTGGCCGACTCTACACCGCATGCAAGTTAGAATTATATAGAATATATATGAAGAAAAAAACGAACAGGATTGCTGATGTCCGCACACTTTATTATTGCCTGGCAAAGCAGTAATCGGCGCCGATCCAAAGAATATACTCTACCGTCCACGAGTGATTGAAAATCTCTGATGAATTGATAATGGACACTCATGTCCGTAGCCAATACGATACCAGCAAGCATTTTCCGAAACCCGTTGTCTGGTCGATCCAAGAGTTTCCCAAGGCCATGGTGCCGCATTGCTTGTATGAGGAGGGCACAGTGCATCTGTTCAAGAGCTGATTTGTTGTCATACACGTCGGATAACGGCGCCTTGGCATTTTTCTGCGAATGGATGTCAGGTGGTATTTTCTTGCAAGATGCTGTGCAGATCAATCATACCATGAACATATTTGTCAATCCGGGATGACCCACATCATGGCCAATGGCAACAATGTACAGAGCAAAAAGACATGTGTTGTTGAGATCGAATGCGAGACGTCGTTCCTTCCCCTTTTTGTTTGGTCTCCATGTGCAGTTGTCACTATCCAACAATATAGACACTGGAGGTACGACACCTGCTGCACACAGGAAGGCCTGGGAGGCCTGCATCACATCTACAGCATGCTGAAAATTATGATAACTATTGTGTCCACAGTATAGGGGCTGCAAATGTTTCAAGAACACGGAGATATCATCTGTCGGAGTGATAAGAGACGTCGTCACATGAAGACAAAAATGATGCTGACCGAGGGAAACGCCTATATCCTCTCGCATATGCTCAATTCGGAACAGACTTTCAAACAAAATTTGCGCGCAGAACAGGACTTCCTCCTCAGGTAGGTTCTGCGGCTCGAAATGCCAACTATCGAGAGATTTGATTAGGTGCGCTCGCGTATGGGCAGGTATCACGATTGGAGAGCTGATGAAGGGATCGGTTAAGAAATTTAAGTGTGACAAGGAAAGACATTACATGTCGTGTACACGATGGCTGACGGTAGTCTGGGTGTGGTTGTACATATCGCTAAGTAGTTCGGCATAGCTATTATCAAACACTAATGAGAACCTCGCCGATCAAAGAGATACGAGATTATGGCTTACCGAGTCTCTCCTTGCTCATCCTCTTCCCATCCACCCCACCCATGACCCAAGCCTTGATTTTCGAGTGCAAGCGCCAGACCGCCGACGTCGACGCTCCTTCGACGTCCATGAGAGTATTCTTCGTTATCAAGCATGAACCAGCTGAGCTTGATGGCGATGGCGGAAGACAAGGAGCAGATATGCAGTACTTAAAGAGGTGGCAAGTGATATATGCTGCTGACAAGATTACCTACCAATAGCTCGGATTGCTTCGCTCGCGTGGTCGTGGTTGTTTTGACAGATCTCGTGGCCGTCGGCTCTCGTGGCTCTCGCGTGGCGGATTTTTTAATTCTCCGCCAGATTCTCGGTCCGATTTCCCGAACATGCCCTTTTCTGCCCCTCGAGTCCTTGTTCAAGGAAAAACTATAAGCCCCTCTTTCGTTCCTGCCACCACCAACCGCTTTACCGCATTCTCTTGGATCTGACCTTGTAGCACATTTTTTCCATCTGCAAGGACTTGTTCCCATAACGGGAACAACACCTGGTAGAGACACGTTGACAAAGACTCCTCGGAGTTCGTGATACAAGAGAGGGAACACGCCCAGCACTCTGACTTTAGGGTAATCCCTGACATCGATCTCAAAAGAATGCCTGCTTCTCAAGAAGCGGCCAGCATGAAGAGGAACTGCGCCCGCGCTCGATACTGGGCCAGAGGGTATTGAGGTGTGGGGGAAAAATTATGTGCGCGTCTACAACTAAACAGTTGCTTTATTAACAGTCGACGCCTGCGACTTTCAGTCCATGTCAGGCGACAATTTGACGAAAAGTTATTCAGTGAGACATTTACGGCATTCGTTAAAAACGATAACCGACGATGGGGGAACTGCTCAGTATTCCCGTTAGCTTCAGGAAAACCCAAGACATGAATATCCAACTGATCGTCCAGATTGCCCGATGACTGCTTCACTTACCGTCGGTGCTAGAAATAAATATACTCTTTCGACCTTGGTCTCGTCACTTTTTGATCAACTGTAACTCATGTTTTGGCTCACCTTTGTCCAGACTTCAGCAGCATATCATCACCCTTTTTATTGCTCACAAATTGCTACCGAGGTATGTCTCTTCGTTTGTTTCACTAATAGCTTTTTTGTTGAACGATCTTAGGCGACCTTGAGGCTTCTTGTGCCCCCCTTTTTTGAATGTCATATATCGGCTGTAAGCAACTCCGTTGGTAATGATCACGATCTTCTTGGCTGGCCTAGACTCTATCATCGCCCGTTGTATTAACGGCTACCTGCCTGTAACAGCAGATCGTATCTTTATTATCGTGAGTGTTTCGAGGCACTGAATCACCAGCAATCCGGCGTACTATGTCATTGACATCTATGGGCCGCTAGTTCTACGCCACTGTTCACACGACATGACGAACTGGCTGACTTCGCGTAAAGTCGTGCTGATAGTTAGGCATGCAAGGTAACTTGTTGAGTTGCCGAAGCTTATCGGGGAGTGAGTGCAACGCCCACGGCTTTCCTTGTCCTCTCTTGCCTCGTCGCAAGTCCTCGAATCTGTGGGGTGGGTAGATACCCTACTCAGATTGCAGTTTAGCTTGTCTGTAACTGACTTCTCTATTTCAGGTGTGCCTCCGTACCTTTAAGAAGCGTTGCGACGTCCCATCTTTTCTCCCTGAACTTGTGGCTTTCTGTGCCTTCTATGTCATTCTCGAAATCACGGAGCGCGTGTGGTGTTCAATTTCAGTACCACCCCAGATCTTCATGGGCTTCGATGAGGATGTATGACCCGTCAAACAGTCTTCGAACGCACACCATCAAACTATGGCAGGTGTCTAGAATTCAACGCAGCGGCAAGCGGCGATACCGCTCCATCGAAGCTTGACAGAAGATCGCTGAATAGTTCGGCACCAGACGCTCGGTACACAACTCTGAAGACTCACCGCAATCACGAATTAGTCCAAGCTTACGCCCCACGTTGCAGAACACGCCGGCTTCGCAACTTGGGACCCTTGACGGGGGTCAATCTTATTTGTTGTCCCCGTGGGGCGTAGCCGTATGTCAGCAGTCAGTCCATGTCATATTATATCATGTGCTGCATAGCTTGACAAATAACCAATGTTCGTGGGAGTGTTATGATGTCCGTTGGGCCTTAGGTCGACCGGTCAGAAGTTAAAAAAACGAGGGTTCAACATTAGCCGTTCTCTAAATCATTGCGGCCGCATCGACCGATCTACCCCAGGTTCTAGATGAGTCGGAGTACACCGCCTTGAAACGCGTTGATTCTTCCGAGTCAATGTTTGTGTGAATAAGTAGTCAGGGATACATAGTTACATAGTAAGTCCGTGTGCTTCTCCGCTGTTATGATTGGCGCTGGGATCGTTCCTTTTCTGAAATGCAATACTGTGTTCACTGTTTTGAAGCCTACCTACCAAAACGGTCGTTCTCACGAGCGCGTGGTGCCGTACATGCACGGACAAACGGACTTGACGACAGGGGACGGGACGGCGACATGAACAACACGACATGCATACATTACGATACGCAACGCAGATATTTATAATTTCAATTTTATGAATGAAAATTAATCTTACACCACCTCATTGTCGGTTTAGTCTGGACTCTATCTTGGTATGGTTGCGCACACGAGATTGAAGGACCCTTTCTTCATAGATCAGGGTTCGCCACACGGCGAGAGAATCGGTTTTGAGTCGTGAAGCGAACAAGCCATGCTACGGTGGCGGAGATACTACTGCTAGTCTGATCGAAAAAGTGACGTGAAGCATGTCAAACGCACTCCGAGCTCGGGTGCATGCTCCGGTGGACGACAAGTACCAATTGAATTACGGTGTGCGATCAGAACAAGATGAACAATAATTGTGTATCATATCATAGGTATCGTATGATTTTGCAGAGTATATTACATGCGTTCCAACCTGCCAGAAATTTGATTTGAAGTTCTGTCCGTGAGCGAAGAACGACCCAAGACAATAAGGATGATCAAGAACAAGAAAATGCGACAGTGTAAAGTAAAACGACGTGAGGAGCAAAGTAAAACAAGCAGGGTTCAACCACCCTGGCAACCTTGAGATGCGATAGATCGGCCATCGAGAAAGTGCGCGAAGGCTGCGACAGTGATTGAAAATGTTACCCAAAACTTGAGCGCTTCGGCGCTTTGATTAATCGTGATGGTAATGCGACGTGAGTGTACTTTATATCATGAATGGTGCCTGTAGATTGGCGGGAATGGACCAACGTCGCGCCATGGACGAGAGTGACGGAAGGTTATCCGTGGAAGAACCGCAGCTGCCAGAGCCATGGAGTGTATATGTGCCAGAATACTGCAAGCAATCAGTAAACGATGGTCGGTATCAGCTGGAAGCGTACCTCTGATGCTGACATATCCAGGGGCGTTTTACGTGACGAAGCAGAAGAGAGTGAAGGGGAGTGAGGATATGACCTAAGGGATGGCAAAGTGTATGAATGGTCGTTGGTAGCCCAGCTGTTATGTGAGGGGTATGAGAGGTCAGAGTCGTCACCCTCCGCCCACCTCGTGTTTTCATCTGGGCCGGGTTCTGGGACCTCGACGAGAGTCTGAAGATGGGAAGGATGTTGTTCGTCGAGCTCCTCATCAGAGTCACGGTAGCCAACGTCGAGTTGAAACTCGAAAACCTGAGGTTCTTCGTCCAATGGACCTGCATCCTCGCCCATCCAGGTGCTCATTGCCTGACCACCACCCTCGTGCATTGAGAATGGATTGAGGCGAAACACGCCCATCATTTTGCGCATTGCCTTGCTTGCTTGAGTTGCGCGCAAGGGTACTTCTGTTGGGGGAGCCAACGAGGCACTGTCCTGTGCAGCTGGGACAGAGGTAGCGAATTCCATGACAAAGCAATCGGCGCTTGAAACTTCATCTTGTTCGAGCTTCACGGGAGGAGACCTAGATGATGAAGCTCTGGACGAAGCACGTGCTGAGGGAGATGTGCTGATGACGGTGGGTGGTATGGAATGCGATGGAGTACTTCTGTCATCCATTGTGTAGAGAGTTGGGCCCCATGAAGAATCGTCGAATTTGAAGGAAGAAGCTGCTGATGGAGAGCGGTGTTGGATTGGTTGGCGTTCAAAGGATGATCCGGATGAAGATGAAGATTGTAAATGACGTTGGGAGTGTTCGGTGTAAACGGATTGTGGATAGGGAGTGTGACCGGAACCGGGATGGCGGAGATTGAGACCGTATGATGATGATGAGGAAGGCAGGACATCATTTGACCAATTATTGAGGAGGTTCACGTTCCAAGTTGAAGGATTTGAGGAATAATCAGGAGGGATTTCATTTTGAGATCTGGAGGAGTGATAGTTCCACTGAGGAGGAGCTAAATCATGTAACTGGTAAGACTGCCTGTCTGAGTGTTGAAAACGTCTGTCAGTGAGGATTGGATAATGATCCAACGACATGAGATCTATGGAGAGGGAAGTTGGGTGTTTTGAAGAGAGAGTGAGGATGTTGGGTGGGGTATTTGAACGAAGGGAAACTTGAGATGAAGTTTGAGAGAAGAAGATCCATTTGACAACAAGAACGGAGGAGCGTATGCAGGGCGCCCAGATCTAAAATCTGGATCGAACTCGTTGCAGAGGCACGACCGAATGGAAGTATCTTGTGTGAAAACTGTCAGTACATTCTGGGTTACAAGCCCTCGCCGTGACGGAATTTCATGTATATATAAAATACCAAAATTTATAATTTTTACAGACCGGAATCTTACCAATTGAATCATATCCCCGGCACTAGGGGTCTAATAGGCCTCTCGTTGCAGAAAGTACTCCTGCTCACCGTCAAGTCGGTATCCATAATAGGAAGTGTTCGTCTTGGGATCCGCATAGCACGAGCGTCTAAACTAAAATTGCCTAATCGGTCAGACTTCTCCGGTGTCTAGACGCCCAATCTTGTCGAAACACATAAAATCATCAACAAGTTCTGCCCTTTACGTACCTGCCTGATCTGCGTTCGAATTCCGGATCGCGTTCCGTAACCGAGAGGCACAGGTTGCTATCTTTCGTTGAAGGACAATCAACGGAGTGTCAATGTTTCGTGATACCGATACGGTTCAGCGACACAGCGCAGATCATCTTTTGAACCATCTGACCCAATTTAGATACATATCGTTATCAATTACTATCTTCGATCTTGGCTCATCTGATATCTTCTTATAAAAATCATTTTATGTGACATTAGACCCGGTCATTAACCCAAACCCCTCGACCAATCATGTAAGGATCTGCCATGCATTACCCACATGTCTTGGTCGTGCCACTTCACGTTCCTCCCGCCTACCCTCCCGTGATCCGCCGTCATCAGACCGGTTCCCTCCTTCGGCCTTCCAACTACCGACCTCTCTCTCCATGTGGTCCCCTCGTGCTCGGATCGGCGGTCAACCATGCCGCCCCCATAGGTTCAGGGTTGTGGTTTCCAAAGCTGCAGCGCGCTGCCCATCGATCACCCTTGACCTGACAGACCGATCCGTGTGCTTCGCGCCGTGTATTCACGTGTTGCTCGTTTCTAGTATCACCCGCGGATATCATGTGGCGGTTATCCTCCATACTCTATCTCCCGGACATGGTACACCAAAAATGTAATCCCGTGGACCCATATGGTTCGACTGCCGTAATCTTTGGTTCCTACGCCGATCACGATCTATCCTTCCTCTTGACAATCTCAATTTGGTCCGTTCATTACCTCCACCATCGTCCCTATCTAAGTAAATCTGTACTCTATCCCCACCCGCCTTATTCGGCGCGAAGGTACCTGAAAGTCGGCGGCGGTGCTCAACTTGTCTTCAAAATGATCAGCATTCTCCACATTAAGCATCCCCCCGCGGAAAACACACAAGTCTCCAAGCATCACTCACTTCCCGATCCCGTTCCTCCCCCCCTGCCACCACAGATTGATCTCTCTCTCCTTGTTTCGTCACCTCCGGGGGAGTTTCAGGAGCCATCACAACAGCTGTGGGTACCTGATGCCATTCAGATCCGCGGAAAATATCTGCCCACAACTCTGCTGACTCAGTCATACTTTGTCTGGCGAAAAAAAATCATTCGATGGGAAGCTGTAACACAAACGTGTCTCCCTCTCGTCACCACCAGCGGCGAATACATGCCACATACATTGTGCTCTAAGACGTTAGCTGCTCTCCCACCGTTTGTTCCGCATACGGATCAAGTTCTAGCATGCATGACTGCCACACGAGACGCCGATTATTCATTAACTTCGTCATCCGAAGCGCCGTTCAGTGCGTCATGAACCAAGCTTGGTATTTCAACCCGATCGAGAGCAGCCATGCTTCTGTTGTCTTGCGTTATGGCTTGGCAGGTGGCAGTCCGCTTTCAACGGTTCGTCTTTGTATAACAGCACGGAACGTTGTGTAATTTGGGTTCAACGTTGTGAGTAAGGAAGCCTCCTGTAAATTTCTCGCGTCCTCGTCGTGGCGAGACTGTAAAATGCTGTGACAAGCGGACTGGGCAAAGTCGGTCGTTCGAGGCGCTGCAAATATTAATGTTGTATATCTGACGCACTCCGAGGTCGTCGTGGCGCAAGGTTGGGTCTCGCTATGCAAGTGGACCGCTCATCTTTAACGCGTTGACTGGCGCAATGACGGTCATCCTGTGGTTACGTATCAGCGTCTGAGCAAGGATCCGTTCCCGAGCCTTAAGACCGCCTCTATAGGCGTCGGTTTAAGTTGCAGTTCGAGGCATTGCAAATACGAGCGTTGTATATCTGACGCTGGCGTACGTATCAGCGTCTGAGCAAGGACCCGTTCCCGAGCTTTAAGACCGCCTCTATAGGCGTCAGTTTAAGTTGAGGTTCGAGGCGTTGCAAATACGAGCGTTGTATATCTGACGCTGGCGTTCATTCCGAGATCGTCGCGGCGCAAAATATGTTGAGCCTCGGGCCATTCGTTGCGCAATTGGCAGGTTCATTTTTAACGCGCAATGCCCGTGAACCGATGGGCGTCCTGTGGTTACGTATCAGTCTGCGCAAGGACCCGTTCCCGAGCCTTAAGACCGCCTCTATAGGCGTTAGTTCAAGTTGGAGTTCGAGGCGTTCACATATGAGCGGTTGTATATCTGACGCTGGCGTTCGCTCCGAGGTCGTCGCGGCGCAAAATATATTGACCCTCGGGCCACTTGTTGTGCAATTGGCGGGTTCATTTCAACGCGTTGACACGCCGTTACTCTTGAAAGTTTGCTGTTTTGGCCTCGAATAGACAATGGCAACCAAGGTGATGACTGGCTGAGACGGGCCTGTGATCATGTCAAATTGTCAATCCATCCATCGCGGTCACGTGATGAAAACGGTCAAACTTTAAATTATAATTTCACGATGAGATTCAAAGTTCAACAAAAGTCAAGCTCGAGCACCGGTCGTGGATATCAAAGATCATTAATCATTGATGGGCATCCGCGGATCACGAGAAACAAACGGATTGAACGTTGCAGCGCATAAGTACAGTTGTCGTCCGGATATACACTCTTTTCCGATATCGCTGCTTAGCGCTTAGCCTTCAATTTTGTTTCTGGTCAGCTTAGGCTAGACTCCGCTGCTAGAGGATCGTACTCACATCACGGGCGCCGTGCAGGCGCGGTTGTACAGCTATGCTGATCTAGCTGTTGGAATCTGGAAGCACATGATGCCAGTGATGTCGTCCTAGGTCATCACGCGAATACGTTTGTACAGCTGATGAGCTGTTTTAGCTGCTGGGTGCATATGGGATAATGCTTTTTTCCAAGAAAAATTCGCTGTAACATTGCGATGTCACCGGGACACAGTACTGTTCTGTTACGGCATTGAAAAATGTCTCAACGCGTCTGGCATTTAAACCATATCTGAATCCTTCAACATTCCATTCTCTAGCGTGACTCGAACACCAGCATGCGGTCCCTGTTTAAATGAAGAAAGGAGACTTAGCCTAGGCTGTGGTGACCACGAGGTCGTTTCATTTTGAGGTTGCGTGCAGCACGCGAAGTGTCTAGTCACATCTGGGAGATGATCCTGACCGAAGATGTCCGCTTGGGACAGCGGTGAACAAGTTGCTATGGGCCCGGATGGCAGTTTTTTTCGATCTTCTACTTGTTTCCGGGCTCGGGGAACATGCGGGCCGCTGCGGCCGTGGCTACGGCCATGACAGCCAGAACGCCATCCCAGACTCGAACAAAAGCTTGAACTTACATTCCTCGTAGTACATCCATCAACAGCCGAGTCTACCCCCGCCGATGAGCCATTTAACGAAAGGAGAGAATGATCGCGATCATCACCCATTCGTTGCCCCAAACTTGCACCGACAACACCTACAAAGCCTTCACCTTTCCTAAAAACCTCACAAGCTCCCGTACCAGAATCTCTGGCGCTTCTTGTTGCACCCAATGGCCTGCGCCCTCGATCAAAACAAAATCCTCGTCCTGCATGCCTCCCGCGCTGCTACACACCACCTCTCGCATCTTCCTCACAGCCCCTGGAATTTGATACACTCCCCAATCCCTAGCCCCTGATATAAACGCCGCAGGCACCTCCACTTGTCGCCCAGCTAGAGCACGTAGTTGGGCTATACGCTCAGGGGGTGGAGGTGAGAGTGCGCTCCGATAATAATTGAGCCCGCCTTGAAAGCCAGTGCGGCCGAATTCAACAGCGTATACTCCCCCAGCGACTTCGTCACCCTTGGGCCATGTGATTCGGGCGTCCATGCGAACATGACGAGCGATGACGTCTGGCATGCTTTCGTGCAGTGGCATGACATAGTACTCTGGCAGAGTAGCAAGATCCCTTGCCAGCTCACTAACGCTGGGCGAAGGTGAAAATGCAGAAGGTAGGGGGTGTGCATCATTTCCATCCCAATTGCCGCTCTTCATGTAGACATAGCTGCCGAGAAAATCGTACAGATCCTTTCCTCCTTTACCAAGCATGTCCGCATTGGCGGAAGGAGTAGAAAAGTATGCCGTATAGTGCTTGCGCGGAGGTTGGAGTGCAGCAAGCGCAGTGCCAATGTCAGAAACGACGGAGCGTTCCTTCACTTTATCATCTCCACCCTCGTTACTCGTTTGGGACCAAAGTTGGCCACTGACGCCTCCAAAGGGTACGCTCATGAACACGACCGATGCAAATAGTTCCGGATGCGCCACAACGCAGTGTCCCGCAAGAGCAGACCCAAAGTCATGCCCCACGAGCATTGCAACAGATGAATATCCGAGCGCTCGCACAAGGGAACATACATCGTCTGCGATGTTAAGTATATGGTACGAGGACAATGTATCTTCGTATTGCACCTGGCTGGCGCCTCCGGATCCTGACACTGTTGTTCGCCCGAAACCACGCAAGTCAGGGGCAACAACGTGATAACCTTGGTGAGCCTTGGCGATAGGTACCAAGACTTTGCGCCACGAGTAAGCAAGTTCCGGAAAGCCGTGAAGAAGAAGGATCAACTGGTAGGGTGTGCTCGAATGATTACTTGTATCTGGAAACGCTTCCAGGATATGGACATTCAGACCATCGCGGTCGCTCAAAGTGATGTACCGAGATGTAATTTGAGGAGGGAGGTCAGGTAGCCCGACTGGCGCTAATATTGTGTCCATGACGTGTGAATGAGTATTTCTGTCCAAGGAATCTTTCAGCAGTCAGTCACAGGGTTCAGTGAATAGGAAGGATGTCGTTACATTGCAATCTTGGCGATTCGTTGAATGTACAGGACCCAAGAACTTCAATCGGATCCCCGTTGATAAGATTAGACAAGCGGCGTCAGTCCTCTTCAATACGTAATTGGCCTCAAGTGAACTTGTCACGTTGAATCAACTAACGATTAATGAGCCCGGGCGCAAACACGACAAATACAAGCTACAGCCTGACTGCTGTCAGTCATATGTTCATGCACATGCCCTATGCGATTGTTCAATCCGACATGCATGCAATGTACCCTAGGGCCTTAGTAAGTACGCCTGGGAAATATGGCCATCAATATCCAGGAGACGCCATATATAACTCGACTCACCCGAACGAACTTGGGTTGTTGCACTGGCATGGCAATGTAGAACTCGATATATGTTTAGCCTGTCACATATTCTTATCTGCTGCGCAGCAAAAATGATGCAACCTGTGAAATGATCGCCTTGAAATAACAACCTGACCGTTACGAGGGTAATTTGATTGTAATCTTCTATTTCTGGCAGGGGGCGCTGTCCAGAAATGAATGAGGCGATCCTAATTACAACATGTCAATTGCAAGGCATACCTAAACTATCGTGCTACGCGTCTGGTTGAAAACGCACTAGAAGTTCAGAAGCGATGAAAAGGATGGTGATGAGGCTTGAGTAAGACGTTATACGCACGGAAGCGACTGATAGTGGTCGGGAAAGTTGGGAAGATCACAGTACGTGCCTCAATCAGATCGCCTGAGTATTTGAACCGAAAGGCTTGGACGTACATATTTTTCAAGTTGCGCAGCCTCCATCACAAGGCAGAAGGCTCTGAAACTTAACCGATGCTGTGTGTCCGCCACGTCCGAATTATTTGGCATTATTTGTTGCACCCTTAACCCACAATGAGAGTACTTAAACCGCGTCGCTCGAGCTTTGTTCTTGTTCACCGACCTCGACAACGCCCTTTGACGCCAGCCCTCCTTTATATTAGGTTTGTTTGAGCTCACTATCTATGGTGTTGATAAACTGATCATACCATTATCATGCGCATATAGCCACCTCTGTTTATCCTAGAATCACAATGTGCGGCATCTTTGGCTACTGCAACTTCTTGAAAGAAAAGGCAAGTTCCTTTCCGATGCAAGCTATTTCTGGCTTCTGCATCGTGGTGGCGCATTTATTCTCTTCGTCTACACAACTCCGCGCGCAATGTCGAGAGCCTTCGAGCAATTTCGACTGAAATGCCACCATGATTGGGTTGCCATATTTAGTAACCTTACCTACAGCCTTCGCTTCGCGGTTTCATTACGTGTTCCCAGATATTACGACGTTAGCTAACTTCACCTACTACAGGATCGTAAGGAGATCCTGGAGATTCTTTGCACGGGTCTAGCTCGTCAAGAGTACCGTGGTTATGATTCTGCTGGCCTCGGTATCGATGGCGACAAGACAAACGAAATTGTCTTTTTCAAGGAGGTTGGCAAGGTTGCCGGCTTACGGCAGCGTATCGCAGAGTCCACCATCGACACCACCAAGACAGTGATATCCCAGGTCTCTATTGCCCACACCCGTTGGGCAACCCATGGTCCTCCTTCGGTTGCCAATTGCCATCCCCTTCGCTCTGATGTGAACAACGAGTTCATCGTTGTGCACAATGGTATCGTGACCAACGCCATAGCTCTTCGACAAGTCCTGCAGAAGCGTGGCTTCAAGTTCGAGTCTGACACCGACACGGAGGCGGTCGCCATTCTGACAAAATACGTCTACGACTCTCGGCCTGACAAACGCATGACCTTCACAGCTCTTGTGAAGACCGTCCTGAAAGAACTCGAGGGTTCTTTCGCCTTGGTCTTCAAGTCTATCCACTTCCCGAATGAGATCGTGACTGCCCGTCGCGGTTCACCCCTCCTGATTGGTGTTAAGACTGATAAGAAACTCAAAGTCGACTTCTTGGATGTCGAGTTTGCTGGAGCGGAAGCTGACACCAAAGCCGAAAGCCGTGAGTTATCTCGTCCCTCGATCTAACCTTGGCTAAATGCTCTTCTAGTTGCTGTTCCCACTTCCCCCACTTCTCGATTGGCGCCTCCATCGTTACCCAAGGTTTCTCGCCGTCGGTCCCGCAATTTCATGTCTGAGGACGGCATGCCTCAACCCATCGAATTCTTCATCGCCTCTGACGCTTCCGCCATTGTGGAACACACCAAGCGCGTGCTCTACTTGGAAGATGATGACATCGCTCACATCGCTGAAGGTCAATTGCACATTCACCGTCTGCGCCGGGATGAGTCTGGTAAGGCCGAGACACCTGCCATTCGCAACATCGAGACGCTCGAGATTGAAATCGCCGAGATCATGAAGGGCAAATTTGATCACTTCATGCAGAAAGAGATTTACGAACAGCCTGAATCCGTCGTCAACACGATGCGTGGACGCGTGAACTTTGATGATTATAAGATCACGCTCGGTGGGCTGCGTGCCTATCTGCACATTATGCGCCGCGGTCGTCGTATCGTATTCTGCGCTTGCGGAACGAGTTATCACTCTGCGTTGGCAACTCGTGCGATATTCGAGGAGTTGACGGAAATCCCTGTCAGTGTAGAACTCGCATCCGACTTCCTGGACAGGAAGACTCCCATCTTCCGTGATGACATCTGTGTCTTTGTCAGCCAGAGTGGAGAGACTGCTGATACGATTCTGGCATTGCGGTACTGCTTGGAGCGTGGCGCCCTTTGTGTGGGGGTCGTCAATACTGTCGGCTCGACGATCTCACGTGAAACACACTGTGGTATTCACATCAATGCTGGCCCTGAGGTCGGCGTTGCGTCTACCAAAGTATGGAAATCTTTCCATTGTGTTAACCATCTGACATGAACGTTTTGTAGGCATACACCTCCCAGTACATCGCACTGATGTTGATGGCGCTGCAGCTATCAGAGGATCGGATCTCCTTCACTGAACGCCGCAACCAGATCATCGATGGTCTTCGTGCTCTCCCTGCGCAAATCAAGAGTGTTCTCGAAAATGACAAGAGCCTGCGGGAACTTGCCAATAGCCTCCTTGCAAACTCGCGCAGCTTGTTGCTGATGGGTCGTGGATATCAGTCAGTGGCTCTCGCTCACGACCCAAACCGTAAGATTAATCGATGATTTCTTTTAGGCATGCTACTTGCCTTGAGGGCGCCCTCAAGATCAAAGAGATCAGCTATATGCATTCGGAAGGTATTCTTGCAGGAGAGCTCAAGCACGGTCCCTTGGCGTTGATCGACGAGAACATGCCGGTCATCATCATCATGACCCAGGATTCACTATACCCGAAGGTCCAGTCCGCGTTCGAACAGATAACCGCTCGCAAAGCTCATCCTATCGTGGTCTGCAACGAGGGCGATACTGGAATCAAGGCTGGGGTGAAGACCATTCGCGTTCCTCGCACTATGGACTGCTTGCAAGGTCTTTTGAACATCATTCCGCTGCAGCTGTTGAGTTACCACTTGGCCATCAAGAACGGGTTTGACGTCGACTTCCCGCGTAACTTGTGAGTTTTTGAGTTGTAGCATCTTGATGTTTGACGCTCACTTTGTCCTGCAGGGCCAAGTCAGTTACGACTGAGTAAATGACCAGCCATGACATGCGTATCGTTAGCTCAGGTTATCATCACGCACCTCAAAATTACTGTACACATGCACCGCTTTCACGGACTTGATTTGATTTTGCACTGGACAATGGACGATCTGCATTCATGGACGGTTTCAACCTTTCTTTTCTTTTCTTTTACTTCACGATTCTCATCTGATACCGTATATCTCCCCTTGTTTGTCGCCGACTCTTCGAGCCCATTCATTCTGTATACCATACACCTCAGCAACTGTCTTTATGATCAGAGCGCTGAATTCAGTTATTGGGAGATGACGCGATGACGAGGCACGACTTGAAGAGGATATGATAGGTTTTGTTGTAACTTGTACAGTAAGACAATGAAATTATTGCCTTGTGAATTATGTTCAGTCATCGATTCCGAGACATGGGAAACCTATCGTATGTCATTGTTATGTCACTGAGGTGGTGTCAAGGTCAACGGAGCGCAGAGAGACAAGCTCTTGACGTAGACCCGTAACCATTCTGCCTGTCAAGGGCAACTGAACGCTGCGCAGAGAGACATGCTCCTGACACCTTGTCTCGCAAAGCACACAAGCTGACAATACCGATTGTGCACGTAAAACTTGAGACCAATGCGCAATCTCTTGCCACCTTTATGTTGGGCTACTTGGTCACATATTATGCACACCCGACTCCTGTGGTAGTCCTGGGATTGAGGCTCTTGTGAATGTGTCACTGTCCAGGTCGCGTCTACTGATTAGCAGAGGTGTTTCTGCGCTACGTCTTGGTTACAATCATCGCAAGGTGAACACTCGACTCGCCCTGAAAGAAATTTTGATTTTTCTGTCGGTTTAAGCACCTGCTGTCTCCCAGGCTGCTATTGACATATTATTCTTCAGGGCCACGCTGTAACGCGCTGTAGAGGCTGTTGGGACCATCACTTACATTTTCGAGGAGTTGACCACCTCTCCCGATATGGTAGATAAGTGCGAATGAAGGCTTTGGACACCAGCAAGAGTCGCCATCTGCAGTGAGTATTTCGGGACGGAAAAGTGACGTTGGATACTATTTCAGATCGGTCTACACATCGGCTTGTAGATGAATTACTAGGAGGGTTGCGCATATCATAAACTAATCTTGTCACCAGCCGTCTTGTTTGCGGGAATGAAGTCCGGAAGTATACTCAAACAGGTGGGGAAAGCTGCTGTTTCAGAGTGGAGACATTTGGAGCTATAGGCCCTGGTGAGGAAAGCTTTCGCTGCCTAAAGTAGATTTATCAAGTTTCAACATATCATAGCAACGCGAGCGTGAGATGACCTACCCATCAGCATTTCCAAGAAGTTCCTCAAACCTTCTTCTGAGATACTCGAGCTGATGATTCAGCCCATTTTCGGGTGTTCCATATTGATGTCCATGATCCATTTCAAAGGCAAGGCAGACTCTTAAAAATTGATCCAGGTCCTTCACGCGAGCAATAGATAGTTCTGGTTCATTTGATCCCCTTGCGCGAGCAAGATAGGAAGCAACTATGGTCGACATGCCACCTGCGTGGTCTTCAGGAAAGTTTGAGTGTAGGGGACATGAATACCCACCAAGAACAGAGACAACGACCGAAATCTGAAATTGTATGAGTTAGCTTATCGTAAAATGATATGTATGCACTTTCAACCTGACCTGCTTACCGGACAGTGCCGCTGAAAGACCCGTAGTAAGCGCCCCAAGCAAAACTTGTAAACCTATCGCGACGTTCAATGCCCAGCCTGTCATTTTTGCTGAAAAAGAAACGCCATCAGAACATGCCAGAAATAAGGAACCTCAGCATCGTGCTCTCGTACTGAGCAGAAGAGAAGTGATATTTGACAATTTAACCAACCTTTTATAGCGTATCGTTCCCTCTCACTCTCCGCATTACGAATAGTTGGACGAAGTCGCTCTTCTATAGTCCGTCGCTGTAGGTTTAGGCTGAGAATCGATGTAAACTAAACAGGGGGAGCAACACGAACGTGAGGTTTCTCTTCGACAGGCACTATCCAGCCAAGGCCAGAAGCGCTGATGGGAGCTTGACCTGAAATGGTGCGCCGCGACAATCCGCGCATCACATGACCATCCCGGCTTCTCGTAGGTGGAGGAGCCTGAGGGACAGGCTCAAAATCTGCATATGGATCGTTGCGACCACGAGCCGGTGAATGTCTCTCTGAACTGACATTGCCAAGTAGGTGCTTCTCATCCGCCGATGACCGAGTCTGTGGACGATCTCCGTTGTCTTCAAACCCCAGTGATGATTGCGAAGGCTGCTGTTGCTGTACTTGGGGCTGGGTAGAGTGCTCAATGGGGGTGAAAGGCAACTTGGGCAAGTTTTGTTCGGGATCCATGGTGCTTCGGCAATGTGGATTAGGTCAGAAGATGGAGAAGCTTGTGTGAGGCAACCTTGAGTCCCATCGGGAACTTTATACAGAAGGTGAGTATTCCTGAGTGCTGGCATCTTATCGTTTTGTGTACACAGCTCGCCTCGGGAATGACAACCGTTCCGGAATGTTACTTCGGCTGCCGAGACACTTTATGAAAGAAGAGGTACGAACAGCATAACATAAGGACACACCTCGATCCAGGCTCGAACAGGTTTCTGATACTTGAATTCAATTACAGCAACGAGCATTAACGAGTTGAAACTCATGCCTCGATTTTCGTTCTCAGGAAGGTGTTGTCGACATCCTCTTCAACTTACTACTTGTGAGTAACTAATGGAAATATGCGTTGAAAAAACATTATAATGCCAAGTTTGGCGCTTGCGTAAAGTTTAGGCACGATAGCGGTGCTCGGGCTTACTAACGACAAACGACAAACGACATTTTGGAATCAAACATCCACCAGTGGCACCAAGTGACATGGACACTCTCCTGCAGTGATGTAAGTGAGGTAAAACATGTACCTCGTTCTTCTAGTTCTCAACGGTGACTTTTTACTCCCGACAGCCCTGTCACCAGCTTTCGCTTGGCACTGATGTGATCATTTGGAGTAGTATGATCTGATCCGAGACAACTGTACGTCCATATACATATTACTCAGGACATATGCTACTCAGTACCATGCGTTATGTACTCAGGCTATTCAACACTCGAGTCAGCCTCCATCATACCGCCGCCGCATCGTTTCCACCTTGAGTCAGTGTTGTCCTTACTAATCACGTCGAGACTCGTTTCATTCTCAGAAGAAGTCCCGATCTTGTTCCGTTCCGTTCTATCTGCGCTGTTAGCCCTTTATTAAAATTTGTTGGGGCAGTACACTGCCGTCACTGAAATTTCTGGTGGTTTGTCACAGAAAACATAGAACTGACAATAAATCGGTTGTCAGACAACTCAACTCATCGTCTTCAAGCGATATTCTATTGCGAAGGTTTGAGAGACCGAGGTCCAGTTCGACTTGAGCTTCAGCACCTGACTTAACGCCCCTCCTGATTGATGTTAAGACTGATAAGAAACTCAAAGCCGACTTCTTGGATGTCGAGTTTGCTGGAGCGGAAGCCGAAAGCCGTGAGTGATCTCGTCCCTCGATCTAATCTTCGCTAAGTGCTCTTCTAGATGCTGTTCCCACTTCCCCCACTTCTCGATTGGCGCCTCCATCGTTACCCAAGGTTTCTCGCCATTGGTCCCACAGCTTCACGTCGGAGGACGGCATGCCCTAACCCATCGAATTCTTCATCGCCTCTGACGCTTCCGCCATTGTGGAGCACACCAAGCGCGTGCTCTACTTATGGTTGACATCGCTGAGGATCAATTGCACATTCACCATCTGCGCCGGGATGAGTCTGGTAAGGCCGAGACACCTGCCATTCGCAACATCGAGACACTCGAGATTGAAATCGCCGAGATCATGAAGGGCAAGTTCGATCACTTCATGCAGAAAGAGATTTACGAACAGCCTGAATCCATCGTCACCACGATGCGTAGACCCGTGAACTTCGATGATCGTTCCTCGCACTATGGACTGCTTGCAAGGTCTTTTGAACATTATTCCCCTGCAGCTGTTGAGCTACCACTTGGCCATGAAGAACGGGTTTGACATCGACTTCCCGCGTGCTCACTTCGTCCTGCAGGGCCAAGTCAGCCATGACCTAGTAAATGACCAGCCGTGACATGCGTATCGTTAGATCAGGTTATCATCATGCACCTCAAAATTACTGTACACATACGCGTAAAGCTTGAGATTACTGCGAGTCGTAGCTCAAGTATCTAATCATTAACTAATTAGTACGGGAGTCCTCCTTGTTTCCTTGCAGGGCCGCCTTGATCTTGTGGAACTCGACTCGTCTCGAAAGAGATGTTGATTTTTCTGTCCATTGAAACATATGCTGTCTCTCACACTGCTATTGGCATCTTAAATGACGCATTCTGCAAGGCGGCGCTGTATTGCGCTGTAGATACTGTTGGGACCATTGCTTACATTTTCAAGGGGTTGATCACCTCTCCGGTATGGTGGATAAGGGTGATGGAAGATTTTGGATATTAGCAAGAGTCACCATCTGCCGTGAGTGTTTCGGGACGGCAAGGTGACGCTGAATACTATTTCAGAGAGGTCTACATATCGGCTCGTAGATAAATTACTAGGAAGGTGGCGCACATCACAAACTAGTCTTGTCACCCGTCTTGTTTGTGGGGTTGAACCTTAATTGAAATCCAGAAGTACACTCAAACAGGCGGGGAAAGCTTCCGCTGCCTAAAGTAGGTTCGTCAAATTTCAACATAGCATAGCAAAGCGAGCGCGAGATGACCTACCCATCAGCGTTTCCAAGAAGTTCCTCGAACCTTTTTCTGAGATACTCGAGTCGATCATTCAGCCCATTTTCAGGTGTTCCGTATTCATGTCCATGGTCCATTTCGAAGGCAAGGCAGTCTCTTAAGAATTGATCCAGGTCCTTCACCCGAGTGATAGATAGTTCTGGTTCATTTGATCCCCTTGCGCGAGCGAGGTAGGAAGCAACTAAGGTCGACATGCCACCTGGTGCGTGGTCTTCAGGAAAATTTTGAATGTAGGTGACATGAATACCCACCAAGAATAGAGGTACCAATCGAAACCTGGGATTGTATGAGAGTTAGTTTATCGTATAATAATATGTATGCATTTTCAAACTAACCTGCTTACCGGACAATGCCGCTGCAAGACCCGTAGTAAGCGCCCCGAGTAAAACTTGTAAACCTATCGCGACGTTCAACGCCCAGCCTGTCATTTTCGCTGAAAAAGAAACGCCATCAGAACATGCCAGAAATAAGGAACCTCAGTATCGTGCTCTCATACTGAGCAGAAGAGGAGTGATATTTGACAATTTGACAAACCCTTGTTAGCGTATCGTTCCCTCTCACTCTCCGCTTTGAGAATAGTTGGACGAAGTCGCTCTTCTATGTTTCGTCGCTGTAGGTTTAGGCTGAGAATTGATGTCAACTAAAAAGGGGGAGCAACACAAACGTGAGGTTTCTCGTCGACGGGCACTATCCAACCAAGGCCAGAAGCGTTGATGGGAGCCTGGCCTGAAATGGTGCGCCGCGACAATCCGCGCAGCATATGACCATCCCGGCTTCTCGTAGGTGGAGGAGCCTGAGGGACAGGCTCAAAATCTGCATATGGATCGTTACGACCACGAGCCGGTGAATGTCCCTCTAAACTGTCATTGCCGAGTAAGTGCTTCTCAGTCGCCGATGACTGGGTCTGTGGACGATCTCCGTTGTCTTCAAATACTAGCGACGATGGGGAAGGCCGCTGTTGCTGTACTTGGGGCTGGGTAGAGTGCTCAATGGGGGTGAAAGGCAAGTTACGCAGGTTTTGTTCGGGATCCATGGTGCTGGGCCCGCAATGTGGACTGGGTCAGAAGATGAAAAAGCTTGTATGAAACAACCTTGAGTCCCATCAGAAACTTTATACGTAAGGTGAGTATTCCTGAGCGCTGGCATCTTATCGCTTTGTGTACACAGCTCGCCCCGGGAACGATAACCGTTCCGGAATATTGGCCCCCGACACACTTCATGAGAGAAAGATTGTAGGTACGAACAGCGTAACGTAAGAACACACCTCGATCGAGGCAACCAGGCTCGAACAGGTTTAAATACTTGAAATCAGTTACGACAACGAGCATTAACGAATTGCAACTCATACCTCGATTTTCGTTCTCGGGAAGGTGTTGTCGACCTCTTCTTCCTCCAGCTTGTGAGTAACTAATGGAAATATATGTCGGAAAAACCCAAGGACCATCATAATGCCAAGTTCACTTGGGCGCTTGCGTACGGTTTAGTAGGCACAAATCTATGTTTAACGGTGCTCTGGTCAGGTCTCGAACGACAACATTTTAGGATAGACTCGGAGCATCCTGTCAAGGTCTTCTTCTCCCGCAGTGTTGTAAGCGAGGTAAACATGTACCTCGTTCTTCTAGATCTCGACGGTAACTCTTAGTACGTACGGTAGTCAGGCCTGTCACCAGCTTTTGAGGCCCATAGTATGATCATTTAGAGTTGGGACGATTGTACATCCATATATTGCTTGCCACGTGCTACGTACTATACAGTACCACCTTCAACGTTCAACACCCGATTCAACCACAGATCCGCCATCCCGTCGTTTCCACTTCAGCAGTGTGCTTACATCATGCTGAGACTAGTCTCGTTCTTAGAAGTTCCCTCAATGCCCATCTTGTTCGGTTCGGTTCTATCTGTGCTGTTATCCCGTTGTTGTGGCAGTACACTGCCATCACTGGTAGCTTGTCGCAGAAAACATGGAACCGACTATAAATCGGCAGTCAGGCAACCAACTTCACTCATTATCTTCGACTCTTCGAGCGATATTCTATTGCGAATGTTTTAGAAACCAAAGTTTCTGGCGGTCTAGTTTGACTTGAGCTTCAGCGCCTGACCCTGAGCTAAGGCCGCCGCACAAGATTACGAGGTGATAATCCAAGTATGTACTGGGTGTCACATGTGTCGTGACTCGTAGAGGTCCCCAACTTCGGATCCATGAATGATGAGGTACCGTAAAGTGCCACTAGTACTGTCAACTCCCAACATCCAGGCGCCTGATGTGCACCTGATACTAAATTCCTTTTTCTAGTTCAGGCCTAGAGCCCTCCCTTGCCATCATCAGTAAACCGGTGAAACTAAGACATGATTATATTTTGCAGTTTTTTCCAAGGGCAATGCTTCTTTCCTGTATATTACAATATAAAGTACAAGTGCTTGCCGCTGCGTGGCTTGCACTATCCTTGAAGCTAGGGCTGCACACCGTACCATATATGGTAGATGGCCATATAAATACGGTATAAATACAGTATACGGCTAACCCGTACACCGTACATGACATTGTTGGTGGATGAAGTGGATGGTATGGTATGGTGAATTATATGGATGTATACGGCGGTGTACGGTACATACGGAATGCAAATCGACTACGAACGACCCAAACGAAGCCTCGCCTTCACGAGCATCAATGTCCTGATAGTCTCAGGCTTGAGACTAGACCATGGGACCCAATTCAAATGAGGCATACATGCTGACCCGAACTTTACAAGATGGATCGCACAGCCTATATTCTTTGTCAATACCTGCAGGACAGACGAGGTTAAGGACGACTTACAGCAAAATGCGCTCGTCACATTCCATGGCAGCCTGGTCTGCATTTACAGATTTATTGCTTGTCTGGCATTCAGCACCGTCAGTCTTGACCACGACATGGAAGCCAGCGGGGATCCGTCAGAGACCAAGAGTGAGATCAGTTGCGTGAATGGCTTAGGGGAAATCATCAATATAAGCCGATGTAGAAACAACAATACAATGAGGAACAAGGATGCTCCTAACTGTATCTATAAAATGTTGATAGGTCGCGCGTTGCCTAGTCTGCGTTGCTTGAGGAGACAAGTGCGTTCGACCCTAAAGGGGAGGTGAGTACAGCAAAGATCTAGAGGTATGCGCGGCAACGCGAAGCGCGAGAAAGCGCAGGTGCGCGCAAGGTACGAAGGCGTGGGAAAGCGCGCGCGCGTAAGCGGTAATAAGAGAGACTAAGCTTAAGTGATAATATGATGCAATATAAGAAAAGAGAGATGCAAAGTGTAGACAAAATGGAGTTCTACTATGTACTGCTAAGTAAATAGTGGGTGATAACTAGTAAGTTAAAGGGAAAACGTAAGGTGTGAAAGGTCAGTAAGTAATAGTATGTACTGCTGGCGCTTATATAGCGCGCCTAAGCGCGGTCATGCGGAGCCGAAGCGCTACCGAGTAGGTATGTAAAGATATATATAAGTGAGAATTCATGATAAAAATAAAGGTGGAATGATATGCTAATAAAAGAAATGGAAATATACGCACTAGAGGGCTTGGTGGACAGTGGATGGATGCTTCTGGATGGCTGGCGCTATAGGGCGCGCAAGCGCGGGAACGCGCGCGCGTATACATCGCGAAGCGCAGGAATGGTGCGCGCATGGCGCGCATTGCGCGGGAAAGCTGTGCCTCATATAGGAATTGCTGTGGACAGTACACAGAGTGGTGCTGCGAGTTGGTGCTGTATACTCCCTTAGTGGAAACTGCCATATCACGCCATGAGAGGCATGAGTCTCTACATCTCCCAGGGACTTTAAATTCTGAGTGTCCCCACTCAGCGCGCGTGTGGTGAGGATGTCGAGTGATAGTATGCGTGTGCGATGCATGTACAATGCTTGGGTTGTTGGGCGATGAATGCGCGAGTGCAGGAATTATTGCGCGAGGTGCAAAGCGCGGGAAGGCGCAGGTGCGCGTAAGGTGCGAAGGCGTGGGAAGTTGCGCGCATGGCGCGCGCAAGGCGCGAGAATGTGCGCGTGCATATGCACTGAAGGCGCAGGAATGAAGCGTAGCATGGTGGATTGTGAGGGTGACTTCTGGTGTGAATAGTGTTCCATGGGTGTGAGGTGATGATGCAAGGGTGATATGGATGTGGTGCGCGAAGCATGAGTGAGACGCGCATGTACAGCGTGAAGCGCGGGAAAGCGCGCGCGCACAAGGCACGAGAAAGCGCATGAGTGTCGCGTGTTTTGTATTGTGCGTATGATACGAAGTGGCGTGGTCCAAGAGCGATCCAATCCATATCCAGACCAAGTCCTGCTAGGCGCGCTAAATATTAGGTGGTAAGGTTTGAACAGTGTGAGTAAAACTATATGTGAAAATGCGAAGGAAAAAATGGTAAACTTTGCGGATGTCCTATCCGACTTGTCTTCTTTGTGCGGCTGTCGACATCTACACCTTCCTATGAGCGAGGCGCGGGAAGCACGCATGCGCGCACATGAGGCGCATGGGCGCGGGAATATTGCGCGCCTATGCGTGCGTTCTAAGGTAAAAAGGGCATGGTGCCGCGTCATGCGTGCGAAGAGAAAATATACTATTGAGCTAGGCGGGCACAATCTAAGGTTGTTTTGTTGTTTTTCTTCTATGTTCTTCTAGGTGCTTCCTATATGCATATATATCAGTGTGTTATTAGTCTTTTGGACGGTGTTATAATGAGAAAAATGAGAATGAAAGAGCGCTGGACGAAACCCAGGGTAAAACGAATGATATCCTATGAACAGCGATGGTATATCTTTCTCTTTGGTGCGCCACTGAAGCGCACGATCCTCCTCCTTGAGCGCGTGCGAGTGCGCGTGACTAGCGCGCTTCGCGTCTCTTGCGAGCTGACGCTTTACTCAAGGTAGGGTTGGAATGAGCGAGGCTGGCGCGCTTGGGGGGGGGGCTTGTAACTGGCAGAATGAATTCCTGCACAACGCGCTGCAGGTTGAAGGCGCGCCAATGGGAGGCGCTGCAAGGGGTGTAGGGGCGCCCTACAAGCTGATAGGGTGCGCGCGATGTGCGCGCCTTGGGGCGATTTCGCGCGAATTTGATTATATTGGCCGAACACGCGAGGAACGGCCATTTCTCTGCAAATGCGTTAGTGAGAGATGTATGTAGTGTAAAATTAGGCGCAAATGTTGCACAAATGGGCTGTAAGGGTTGTATATCAAGGCGCAGAAGGCGCATGGGCGAAAGAGAATAGTGCGCATCAGCGCGCGCAGGAACAAAATTGACATGGTAAGCAAAAGTGTGAAGAATGCGAATCAATGTGCGAAGTGCGAAGTTAAAAGTGATAATAGGGGGGTTAGGCGCGTATGTATGTGTCAGGCGCGCGCCTAAGTCGCGCCTGGATGACTGATTGGAATATGTCTTGTGTTGAATGAAAGAAATGCAATTTAAAAGGGGAGAAGTGATAGAAATGCGATAGTGTGGAAACTCTGCTAAAGTTATGAATGCGCGAGGCGTGGGAATGCGCGCGCATATTGCGCGATGCGCGTGATCATGGCGCGTGAACAAGGGGTGGTGCGAAGATGAAATAAAAGTGATTGGAATTGTCATATAGCTCCTTAAGAGCTTCAAACATGAAAAAGACAAAAAGCGCGAAATGAGACGAGGGTAAATATACAATACCTCTAGGCGTGCGCATTGCGTGTCCTCAGGTGCAATATGGTGCGCCTGAGTCGCGCCAGGGTCGCCTGAGACATACTCTGCTTGGTGGTTAGATGGCGTGATGCACGGATGCTTTACCGGCATGCGATAGTCACTGGAAGCAAAAAGTGCGATGTGCGCGTGATCGCGAGTGACATCTGGAATTTCCAGAGACAAACTCTGGTTGATGCAAGGTGCAACTTGAGCCTCTGATGCGGTAGGAGGCTCCTCTATAGGCGCGCTAAGGCGCAATAGATCTTTAGGGTCATCCCTGACCTCTGATGCGAATGGCGAATGCGGTGATGGTGATGATGTGATTGGCGTGACTTCTTCCTTAAGTGATGCGATATGCGAGCGTGTTTCAAGCGATGCGTTGGTGTGCAATAGATTTTTAGAGTCATCCCTGACTTCTGGCGAGGTGATAGCGATAGGCGCACACGATGCGATAGCGATAGACACGCGCGAAGCAATAGCGATAGGCGCGCATGTTTCAACTGGCGCATTAGTGTGCAATAGATGTTTAGAGTCATCCCTGACTTCTGATGCGATTGATGGTGATGGAGATGATGCGGATTGTGAAGGAGATGATGCTGCTGAGGATGATAGTGAAGAGGCGCCTGCAGCGCGCTTTGCGAGCGCGCGTTCGAGTTCGTGATCTAAAGTAATGCAGTCTGATATAGCTTTGCATGCTGGCGCAGTTGATGCTTGAGGTGCGCGTGAATCGCGCGTAGGCGCGGGAAAGGCGCGCGCGTGAGGCGCGTGAATAGGAACTGGTGGCCTTTTGTCAAGTACAGCTTCTGAGGGTGCGCGATAGAAGAGTCCAGCTGTTGCGTTAGCGCTAATGGTCGTATCCTGCGTTGCGCGACTCGTGTGGTATTGATCTTTGTACTTAGCCACTTTAGCTTGCACTGGCACAGTTGCTGTGACTAAGGTGGCAATTGGTGCTACTATGGGCGCGCTAACTGGCGCGCTTGGCGCGGGAAAAGCGCGCGCAGGTAATAGGAACTGCGCAGCTGCGAAGACGTCCATGAATGGGTATGGGTCGTATGGGTGGTGGTCAGGGAACTTGATCATAAGGCGCAAGCGGATTTGCGCCTGAGCATCGCTAGGGATTCCTTCCATGAATAAGTGGTCGCGTTCGGCCTTTCCAATACGGTCTTCATCCATGAGTGGCTGCATAACTTTCCTGAATGCGCGCAGGTAATTGCTTAGTTCTGTGCAAGAAGACATTGGTTTGTTAGCGTATTCGCGCGCGATGGCGCGCAAGTCCGTGAGCGCATAGCGTCTTTTACCATCCCATCCAGGATACATTACCTTCACCTCATCTAAAAAGGCGCTGTAATCATCTACTGCCGCTTCAGGCATGCCTCCCCATAGTTCTCGATCATCGCGCGCAAGGTAGCGGATAATACCTTTGATGCGGTCGAGTCCTTGGAGTCCTGCTTCATCAGCGAGCTGCTCATAGGTGTCAATAAACTCGGCAAGGTTATCTGTAGTGCCATCGAACTTGGGCGCGTTTGCTGTGCCGCGGATGGGCATTCTGAAGGGCATTGAAGCGCGTGAAAGGTGCGCGCGCAAGGCGCACAGGGGTGGGAAAGCGTGCGCGCAAGGCGCGAGAATGCGTGACTAGAAATTGGTTAGCTTTTGAATATGCAAAGAGATTGACCTTTATGCGTTAAATAGTGTGAAGTGCGAGAAAGGTGCGCGCGCGAGGCGCACAGGCGTGGGAATATTGCGCGCGCACAAGGCGCGAGAATGCGTGACTAGAAAATGATTAGCTTTTGAAATGCAAAGATATTGACCTGTATGCGCGAAATGCGCGGAACTAGATCTTGCTGACTGCTCCCCTCGCGGTGGGCTCCAGTTGTAGAAACAACAATACAATGAGGAACAAGGATGCTCCTAACTGTATCTATAAAATGTTGTGAGGTCGCGCGTTACCTAGTCTGCTATTCTTGAGGAGACAAGTGCGTTCGACCCTAGGGGAAGCGAGTGCTGCGAAGATCTAGAGGTACGCGCTTCAGCGAAGCGTGAGAAAGCGCAAGTGCGCGCAAGGTACGAAGGCGCGGGAACGCGCGCGCGTATTAGCGCGAAGCGCGGGAAAGCGCGCGCGCGTAAGCGGAAATAAAAGAGACTAAGCTTAAGTGATGATATAAAGCAATATAAGAAAAGATAGATGCAAAGTGTAGACCAATAGACTTCTACTATGTACTGCTAAGTAAATAGTGGGTGATAACTAGTAAGTTCAAGGGAAAAGTAAGGTCTGTAATAGTATGTACTGCTGGCGCTTATATAGCGCGCCTAAGCGCGGTCAAGCGGAGCCGAAGCGCTACCGAGTAGGTATGTAAATATATATATGAGTGAGAATGCATGATAAAAATAAAGGTGGAACTATGCTAATAAAGGAAATGGAAATATACGCACTAGGGAGCTTGGTGGACAGTGGATGGATGCTTCTGGATGGCTGGCGCCATAGGGCGCGCAAGCGCGGGAACGCGCGCGCGCGTATACATCGCGAAGCGCGGGAATGGTGCGCGCATGGCGCGCGTTGCGCGGGAAAGCTGCGCGTCATATAGAGATAGCTGTGGGTAGTGCACAGAGTGACGCTACAAGTTCGTGCTATGTACTTCCTAGTGTAAAGCACCATATCACGCCATGAGAGGCATAATTCTCTACACCGAGCTGAGATAGATATCACATACCAGTGATGACGACTTGTTGCACTCCACCGAGTTGCATCTCTCCCGGGTCCTGGGTGGGTTCCTGATGGCTTGGCTCCTCACTAAACAACAAGCACGTTGTCAGGCATGTGGATGATCGGTGCTTCGTATACTTACTCTTCCTGTTCTTGCCTGAAAATGCAATTAAGTCGATGCACATGCTATATAACACACCGATGTACGATCGTGGACGTTTTGAACTCTTCGTCTTGTTTTCGCCATGGCTGTCTGACGACTTGCGCTTACGTTTCTTCCCTGTCAAGGGCTCGGTACTGGTAGAGGAATTCTCTACTAGAGGAGTTGTGGAAGGTTCACCCGATGAGGCTCATTGGCAGGCAAGGACGCCATCAGACTCGTCACTGTCGTTGTCGTTGGTGGTGCAGGGCATGGCGGTTCAGGGCAAGAAGCTACCAGGTAAACCGGCACCCTGTTCTGACTGTATAAGCCGTAAAGGTACCATCAACGGCCGTATGGAAGACGGTTTGTACGGTGTACGGCTTGGCCGTACACTGTACCTGTCTGCCTCCCTTTGCAGACCCGCCGGTATGGCAACCGTATCCGTCGACGGTCGCCGTACAAACCGTCTATTACGGCGACGGTGTGCAGCCCTACTTGAAGCTTCAAAGCTCGACACAGACGACCTGACATTTAGTGCACAATGTCGCACCACCAAGACCATGTTCACTGTTTCCCACGTTCCACACAATGCAATCTGTGAAGTTACCTGAAGTTATCCAGTTTACCGAGAAAGCACACTACCCATCCTATCACTGCCAGTCACGCCCGTTATCCAGTACAGCTTCACATATCCTGCCTACAAAGTCCAAAGTCTAAAGCTCAAGTTCACACTGTTTAATGAACCGTTTACTGGCTTCGTTGGAGATGCATGATTTTTTTTTTTTTTTTTTTGGAAAAGCGAGTTTATTATTTAGCAACTGACACTGTCTAGCCCTAAATAAATGCTTATAGCGACGCACTGGCGCCGTCCGAGGGAAAATGCTACTTATGCACACTCCATTCCTGGGAGTAGTGTGGGGCTCCGTATACTACCTGGACACCTCGGTCTGCGGGGGCTGGGGTAGTTTAATACCCACTAAAACCTCTAGGCGGTTACCCAATCTTTTTCCGTTCCATATTTGTCATTGTTTGTTGTGATTACATCAGCCCATGTGTGGTAGACTTGTGACATCGTCTTGGTTGATCACTTTGTTTTGCATGCTACCACTCTGTCTAGTTGTAGACTGTGGTTTATAGTATTCGTCCATCATGTTATGGTATGTGTTTGTTCCCGGATGACACGCTCACACCTTATTACCCATATAAGATAGGCCGACTCTGATATTAGGATTCTCAGGAGGCGCGATGCCCCTTTTATTATCGCAGTGCGTTTCTTGTTGTTATTGTCTTGGTTTGGTGCATTTTTTGGAAGTGATATGATGCCACATCCTAAGATGAGTCCCAGAGATGGTTCAGGCCATGGGCCATGTTTCTCTGGCCAAAGGTTTTTCGCTAGGTTCCATATTCCCTTTCTTATTGGGTTTGTGCATTGGGTTAATATATGTTCCATCGATTCTGGTTCTTCTCTGCAGGATTGGCATCGCACTCTGTGTCCGAGATTGGGTAACTGTGTCCAGAAATCTCCAATTCGGAAGGCATTATTTAGCGTTTTATATAGGAAGACTTGGATTTTTTTGGAGATGTCGTTGCTTCTGCATCCTTGCCATATCGTTTCATCTGTCTCTAGTGTGGTTTTCAATACTTCAATGGCATACCTCATAATATCTAGCATGCCTAAGGTTGGTCTTTTGTAATCTATGTGTTTCTTTAACGTTAACGTTCTATAAGCTGTTTTTTGGTCTACTTTTGACAGTTTTGCACCCTGGAGGTCGAAGTTCCGAGGTATGTATGTATCTACAATGTCGGTGGGTGTTTTTGATGCGCTGTTTCGGGCAAAGTGGTCCGCTCTCTCGTTTCCTGCCACTTGACTGTGTCCCTTGATCCATTGGAAGCTAGTGGGTGCCGAGTGTCAGCGTAATTGCTATGCTATAGCTTTGAATATTTGGGTGTTTGCCGCGTTGATCCATCCGGCATTCTCCCACTCGTCAAGGTGAGTGTTTAGTCGGTTTATTACATACTTGGAATCTGTTACTATTTTAACAGGTGTTATTGGGCTTGCGTTTGTAGGGCTACTAGTACTGCCACAAGTTCTCCTATTTGATTTGAGTGGTGTGTTCTGGGCATGCTGATTTCTCGGTTCATTGGGTGATGTTCTTCAATCCAGATTCCTCCTCCGCACTTTGCGTTATATTTGCCGTTGTTGATGCAGGAGCCATCAGTGAAGATGGTGAGAGTGTCATCGAATGTCTGTCTTCCGTTGAGAGGGACACATAGTCTGTAGGCTGGTATTTCGACCAGTCTTGATGGGTCTACAAAGATGCGGAAGCAGTCTGCCAGACTGTTCCATATTGTGATAGAAGGGTTGAATAGGATCTCTCCCTGTGGTTGTGTGCGAGCTTGTACGTTTTTCTCAAGGCGTCTATGTGTTAACGTTAAATGATCTTTTCTAGGTGTTGTGTTAGGGTTATATTTTGGGAGGAGGCTATCTAGTATGTGTTGTGTGGTCTTTGCACATTGGTGGGGGTTCTTACATCCTGCTAGTCTATTGTTGATACATTTGGAGCACGTGCACATGGCTTTCGATTGGTGGGATATTTGGTTTTTTACTCATTTGGCAGTGTCTCTTAGATGTTTCACTGATATTACTCGGTGTGTTTGTTTTAGGCAGTTATTTTTGGTCTTATGGTATGTTCTTGGTGGGGCGCCTAGATGTAGCCAGGCTGGGAGTTGGTTTTTGAGGTTGTTGGAGATCTTTAAAGGTGCAAAGCTTACATGGTGTTTTTTGGCAGTTTTCAACATGTTTGTGATTATATATGGCAGTTTATTTGCTCGTTTACCCTTGACGGGGGGGTTCCAGGACGTCAGGAACATACGTAGGTCAGTGTTATTAGTGATTCCTTCTGGTTTTAATGTGTTGATTATGGCGTCAGCAACAAACACCCATGTTGGTCTGTGATGTGTTATGTCCATGTAGGTTCGTAGCCATGTTATGTCTATCACTTCATTCCTTGCTTTGATGTTTAGGAGACCAAGGCCTCCTTCGGCGATGGGTCTTTCCAGTCTTCCTGTGCTTATTGGTGGGGTTGTTTTCCTGTCCCATATAAAGTTTCTTATTAACTTGGTGATGGCGTTCTTGATGCTTCTAGGCATCCCTTGTGCCTTTGTGAGGAATTGCATCATTCCTCCGACTACCATTTGTACAATCAGTTTCTTTCCATTGAGGGATGGGTGTCCCATGTTCCACCTGATGAGGTTGTCTTCAATTTTTGTTAAGGTTTATTCCCAGGATGCTGTTTGTTCTGTCTCATTGCCTATCCAGGCCCCAAGTGATCTTATAGGGCTGCCATCTTCAGCTACTCTGACTTGTTCTTGCCAGGGTGCGTCCAGGTCATTTTGTTTTCTGTTTCGTATTACTGAGGCGCGATGTTCTTTCATTCCGATAGGTAGTATTTCAGTTTTTTCCATGTTAAATTTTGTGCCTGATGCCATGCACCAGGTTTGTAGGATGGTTTCCAAGTCTGAGTATTTATCATCTTTTGATAAGTATATTGTAGTATCGTCTGCATACATGTTGACTTTTATCTGTTCCTGTATTCCAGGGATTTGGTATCCTTTTACTCTTGGGGAGTTGTGCAGTGCGCAAGCCAGAGGTTCTATTGCCAGGTTGAATAGGAGGCAGGATAGTGGGTCGCCTTGCCTCACACCACATGTTACTTGGAATGGTGAGCTCAAAAAGCCATTTATTGCTACTCGTGTGTATGCTGACTGATATAACATTTTGACAGTATTTATAAACATCAGTGGGAGGTTGAAGGCTTCTAGTGTTTCGAACAGGTAAGAGTGATGAATTTTGTCATACACTTTTTCTTGATCTAGGGCTATGATCGTGCCATTTTCTTCCATTAGGTCCGCATATGCAGTCATTGTTTGGGCTAATTGAATCAGGTCGAAAATGGATTGCCCTTTCACGAAGCTGCATTGATTCGGGTGGATTAGTTGGTGTATGTTTTTGGTTAGTTGTATAGCGAGAGCTTTGGTGAGTATTTTATAGTCTGTGTTTAGTAGTGTTATGGGTTGGTAATTCTCTATTCTAGTGCGGTCCTTTTTCTTATACAGCGGGCACATCCATCCTAGGGTGAAGTCTGAATCCTGGTTGACTCTGTGAAGTTGGATATCGTTCAAATACGATGGTGAGCATTTTGATTATATTCAGACCTGGTTGCTCTTTCTTATTTGCTTCTGTGTATTTTTCGTGCATGTGTTTCCACAGTTCGTATGGGATACCGTCCATCCTGGTGGCACTCCCAGATTTTGATGACATCAGCGCGTTGTAGAGACTCATGCCTCTCATGGCGTGATATGGCAGTTCCCACCAAGGAGTACATAGCATGAACTTGTAGTGTCACTCCGTGCGCTACCCGCAGCTATCCCTATACGAGGCGCAACTTTCCCGCGCAACGCGATGTATACGCGCGCGCACGCTCCCGCGCTTGAGCACCCTATAGCGCCAGCCATCCAGAAGCATCCATCCACTGTCCACCAAACCCTCTAGTGCATATATGTCCATTTCTTTTATTAGCATATCATTCCACCTCTATTTTTATAATGGACCCTTACTTATATATATCTTTACATACCTACTCAGTAGCGCTTCGGCTCCACATGACCGCGCTTAGGCGCGCTATATAAGCGCCAGCAGTACATACTATTACTGACTTTTCAACTAACTTTCCAACCGACTTTTAAACTAACTTTCCATTTTTACAACTTACTTTTCCTACCAGTCACTTACTACTTAGCGGAGTATAGTAGAAATCTATTTGTCTACACTTTGCATCTCTCTTCTCCTACCTTGCATCATATTATCACTTAAGCTTAGTCTTTATCAATTTCCGCATACGTGCGCGCACCTGCGCTTTCTCGTGCTTCACTTTGGCGCACACCTCTAGATCTTCGCTGCACTTGCTTCCCCTTTAGGGTCGAATGCACTTGTCATCTCAAGCATAGCAGACTAGGCAAACACACGACCTTCAACATTTATAGATACAGTCAGGACTATCATTTGTTCCTCTCTGTATTGTAGTTTCTACAGCGTTTAGGACATGTTCTTCTTGTAAGAGTTCATTTAGTTGGCTTGTTTGTGCTTCGATTTTCTGATTTGCCAGTATCTCTTCTAGTGATACTTTTCTCGCATTTTGTCGAGTGTGGTCCTTGTGTTGGGGATTGTCAGCTGTTTGTATTTTTTTGTGGTATGCTTTCGCTATTTCTGCCATTTCTTCTGACTTTGTGGTGAAGTTGTTGGATTCTGGTATGTGTAGTCAATATATAATGTCTCTCGGCTTTCTCTGACTGTTTATTTTTGACCAGTATTTGCTTATTTTCTCACCTTGTGACACCCATTGTGATTGTGCTTTTAGTTGGGCTTTTTTGTTTTTCTTCTTTTGTAAGTGTTCTATTTCTTTTTCGAGGATAATGCGATTTATTCTAGTGTTTTCAGAGGAGTCTATGTCCTTTAGGTTCGTTGTTCTGCATAGGTCTTTCATTAGTGCCTGTATTCGTTGGTTGACTTTTCCTAGGTGTATTTTCAGAGTTTCTTTTGCTAAGTTGGTTATTTCCTTTTTGAAGGTATTCCATAAATTTTGCAGGTCGGTGGTGTCATCTCGTACATTTATCTCTTCCATTCGTTGTTGGTTAGTAATCCCTAGGTTTATAATTTGTTTGATTAGGTTCTCGTCTTTCATTATTCCTATTGGCCATGACCATCTTCCTCTCCCTATGTGTGGTAGTCCGGGTGGTGCGAACCTTGTCGACACCATGTGGTGGTCCGTCAGGATGTGGCTGATCTGTGAGTTCCAGTCTGTCATGCTGTTTAAGTGGCATGTTGAGGTGTAGACTCTGTCTAGATGCGATAGTATATTGTGGTTACTACTGAATGTGAAGGTGCGTGTGTTTAGGTTTTCGAGGCGCCAGGTGTCTTGTAGGTTAAGCATTAATCTTAGTTCTCTTAAGGCTTCAGTGGCTGATTCGTGATCATGCCTTGTGGGGGCACGATCAATCGGTTCTTCGGTGACATTAAAGTCACCCATCATGAAGTCAATATCGCCAGTGTGTGTCTCTGTCCATTCTGAACTGATTTTTTCCCAGAAGTTTTGATGTTCGTTCATGTTATTTGGTGCATAGATGTTTAGAATGTTGATTGTCTCATTTTTGTGCCATTTCATAGATAAGACTGCTGCTCATCCTGGCACCAGGACTTTCATTATGGCATCTGCGGTATTTACTATTTCTTTATTTAGAACGAATGCAATTCCTGCAGAGTTGCCTGATCTAGTTGGGTCACTCATGCTTAGGATTCACAGGCGCCAGGAGAATAGAGTGTCAATTTGATTTTTGTGGTCCACAGTCAGGTGTGTTTCTTGAAGGCACAATATGCCTATCTTTTTATCTCTTACAGTTTGATTTACTGTTGTCCATTTAGATATTTGGTTCTGCGCGAGATTAGTCGAGGTCCGTCCTTTCATATTGAGGGTGGCTATTTTGATGTTCACTCTGGTTCTTTTGTGCTCATTCGAGTTTGCGTTTACTTGGTGCATTGGTTGGTGTTGGTTGGGGTGTCTCACTGGATTTGTTGGTGTTGTATCGTTTCCTGTTCTGTGGATAGGTTCCTGCATCTGGTTTTGGAGGGCGTGTGCGGCCATATTTTGTGTTGGTGGGTCCCTCATTTGAGGTTGGGGTTGATGTTGGGGTTGGGTGTGCCTTTGGTTGGCATGTCCACTTCTGAAATCCTGAGAGCAGTCATCGGAGGGTCTCCCAGTGGTTTGAGGAGGTCCTCCTCTGGTACTTGGGATGCCTGCACCACTACCGACAAAATGACTGTGATTTGGGGAGTTTATGTGAGTGTTTGGGGTGATTGTACTACTAAGACTACGTTATGATCATTATGTAGTCTTAGAATCAACATGTCTGGCCCATTAGCAGTGGACTATGTTAGCGTTTTCGACGATTATCAGTGCCCAGGACATTGGTATCATCTACCAGTGAAAACTTAAGCCTCTCGGCATGGCTCGTCCGAACCTAAATAGGTTTCCGTGGTCTGGTGTGCACCATGCTGTTTTGAGACGACTCCTGCTTTCCTGTCTCGCTTCCGCGACCAGTATATTTGGGCAAGGTGTCTAATTTGATGGTTTGTGTCTCATTCAAACCTGTCTTACGTTCGCAACGGTTCATTTGATCTTTCAGAGCTGGGCCTAGGACAGAACCGTTGTGGCGCTTATTATATGATGGGGGTGGGGGTTCGTATGGTTTAGAAAGGACTGGAATTGATGTACGTAGGATGGGGTGTGTAGCTAGGCTATGTAGGTGGGATGGGTACATGTGTGGGCTGAGAGGGGGTTAGGTTTTGGTACATCTAGCTGTAGGTAGGAAAGTAGGGAATTCGGCATGGGGCGTGGTTGTACAATATATCAGACATTGCGATTGAGTCTCCCATTTCCGCCTCTGGTTTTCCCAGGTTGGCGCAGTCCATTCCCAGTGTTCCTATTGCCCATTCAGGGGCCATTCCAGAGTATGACAAGCGGAAATGGACATAATCCTCTTGGGTGGGCTAGCGAGTGGCATATCTGGCATGCGGAGAGGGCTGTCAACGTCCCACAACCGTCAAGGCTGGTTGGGTAGTTAAGGGTGCTAAGGAAGCTGTGCAGGTTAGTCCAGGTCTTGGCGTCATTGGTGGGACTGGTGGCGAGGACGTTAAAGCGTGGGATGGACAGTCCCCCATTATCTTGAAATTGAGGAGTTTGACATGAGCAGACTCAATGAAGTCGTGGGTAACCATGTAGGTGGGCACTCCATCTGGGAGGCCACAATGGGAGAAAAACCCTTCGATGCGGGTGCGGTTTTCCTCGCACAATCAAGTGTCATGGACGGTCTGAAGGATGGTCTGGGTGTCTAAGGTCATGTAGCCAGATAGACAGAACAAAAGTTCTGGGGGGTGGTTGCAGTTAAATGGGAGAGCTTTGAATGTGAGGTCTGTGTTGGACCAGATATGTTGGTTTAGGATCAGGTTTTTGGTCTCTTCTGTTACTGTGTGGACCAGGAAGCCCATTGGGAGGTGTTTCGCTTCTCTACCTCCCTGGGGTTGTGGGGGGAGATGTGTATATGAGGGGGATCTTGTTGGATGAACTCTGTGATGGTGGCGATGCTAGCGCGGATGCACTCTGCAAGGATGGCAGCACACTCTGCAACGTCTTTTCCTGTGTGGTCGAACACCCGTACTAAGAACTTACAGTGTTCGACTTGGAACCAGGCAAGGAGGACTCTGTTGTCGAGGTGGTCAAATATCTGAGCTGAGTGGGACATATGTACTACTGGGAATCCCCCATTTGGAGTCGGTGTGAACTGGGGTAGGGCAGTGCAAGTAGTCAGGCCGTTCTGGCTGAGAACAGACCTGTTCATGTCAGCCAGAGCTAGATGATCTAGGATGGCTTGTTCCTCAGCGGTGGGTTCATGTCTGGCTTTGGGGCTTGGCGGGGCGCTCATTTGGTGATCACCTTTGGAGTTATTCGGTGCATGGATTGAACTCACGAGGTCACTGTTCGGCGATTTGTCGTTGTCAACATGGGACACTGTTACTTTAAAATCCTGGTATACGAGGAGGTCAGGTTGGAGTGGATGCACATGGTTCCCCTGAGGCGTGGGGGTAGGTGTGTCAGGGGGGGAGTGTGGGCTTGGGGGGGGGAGGGTGGGGAGGGTGGGGAGGGTTTATACAGTATCAGGTCCATGGCTTGTTCTAAGTTGATGTCTTCCTGTAGAGTGTCAGGAGGAAAGTACTTTGGTCCTGAGCGGGGGGGTTGTGGATTAGGACAAAGAGTGGTGGGGTAGGGGCGGGAGGCTTGAGATACTGCCTTAATAGAAGAGGGTTCCTTGTCTTTCATGTCTGCTGGGACGAAGATAGTGAGTGGGGTCTGCAGGTTTTTATACTTCTGTTTCTAGCGCAGCTGGTTGAGATTAGGGAGGCGGATTAATTCGGCGAGGGCATCGTGGCCAGGTTTAGTTCAATTTTGATTGAGGCAGTGGTCTAATAAGACTTATTGTCGCTGTGATTTCTCAAGGGGGGCAATTTAGGCGGTGTTGTGTGTTAGTATGGGGCATGGTGTGAGGGTGGATCTTTACATTTGGGTGTGATTGGCGTTATCTTTTGTATTCTTGGTGAGTGTTGGTTGTCGGTTGTCCTATGATGATTCGGTTCAATGTTCATCGATAGGTGTTGCATGTGGGGTGTGTTTCAGGTGTGTTGGTTGTTCTGTTGTTGTTGGGTTGCTTCATTTGGGTGATGAGGAGGAGGATGTTCATACATATGTTTATTGTTTTATTGATGTTATAAGTTTTAATGGCTGTAATTTTTATGAGTTTAATCGAGAAAATGAGGAATGAGTAGGCATTACAGTTATCAAAAAGCTTAAATGTGCAAAATGAGTGACATCAGCGCCACCCGCATACCAAGATGGGTTAGATAGAAATGAAGAAAAAAGAAATTCGGCAAGCATCTTGAATGGTCAACCAACCTCAACATGCCACGGAAGCACCAGTGAATGGAAATGCTCTATACCGCTACCTATGTGTGATTGACTGAAGTAGCGCTGAGCGCTCCACCGCTGATTGTGGCGCCGTTCAACGGGTCACAGATGGTCACCGAAGTCACAACGAGTCACAACAGCGCATCTGCCACCAAAATGCCTACTCCTCCTTTGATTGTCTGAAAATTGAGATTATAAGTGGAGCGTTCTGATACTATAGCACATGCTTGCAAAATCACGGAACAGTCTTCGCTACTTGTACGTTGCTGCAGAGTTATGAGGCAAAGATGTGTTTTTGACCTCTTAGGTCACGTGATGAACCAGAGTATGAACGAGGCCTATCTTAGGAATATCTGAGTCTCACCAGTTTACTGGTGGCCATTATTGGTCGATCATTACGCCTTTGGTTTTTTCAGGGTTAGAATTCTCGTTGCATTCATGTAACGTAAGCCATGCCTTTTTGCTCTCCCCCTCTGTGTTCCTTGCTGTCTATCTGTTATAAGTCGTTTCCTGTAGTTGTCGCTTTTTTGCTCATTGGCCGCCCTTGTTCCTTCAGATCTCTCGTAATCATGTCGTCGACTTTGCGCAAAAGAATTCTTGCACATAGTACGCACCTGTGCTTAATCTTGATGTCCACCCCATGATGTTGCACACGAAACGCCCTCATACCCAGTTTTTTATGATCCTTCATACCACCCAATGTATCACTGCAATCTTTTTTGTAGCGGACCCCTGCAATTCATGCATGCCTTGAGCTGCCAAATCCACCTTTCCCTCCATGTTGTCTCTGTCAAGAGTGGTCCGTCCGATGTTCTGGTGTGCCTGGGACACAACAACATCTTATTTTCATGCGCTCGTTCTAAGGTGGCGTCATACACGCACTAGTACTATGTTCCAGTCCTTTGCCCATCAGCCTAGCGCAGTCCTTTCGGACACGTATTCGTCTCTTATAGCTGCATTAAATGCTGATCCTGTCTGGTTTCTCGTACACCTTCGTGCCACGCGGCGGAGCGGACTAAATCCAGCGAAATTCCATGTGAACGGGACTGAATGGGCGGCGTTGGCCAGAAAGCCTGTAACGGAGGCTTGTAAGATGGAAGCCAAGGTCAGTATGTCTGATGGTGTTTAAGGCAGCACCGCGGTAATATGGTTATGAGTATCTGATCGTCATTAGTATTAACTTGATTGAGATATCCATCCACAATACCCGCCTCAGTCATTTGCGTAGCATCCTGGGCTCGTAGATGTGGCGCTCCCTGCGGCACAGAAAACAGGGCTGTGAATCCGTTGACTACACCATTGACATATCAGAATCTGAAGAACAATTCACTCAGAAAATGCAACCATCTCTGGGGATGATCCGAACGGTCTATTTTCACGATCTCTGCACAGAAACATTCTATGGGAGGGCGGTGGTAATTTTTCTCTGAGACCAAACAATACTCACTGTATCAGCATGACCTAATATTCCGTTTCATCGGCTACGATATGTAGGCAGTACAAGGCTATGTTTTGCGACAGAGACTCACTTCCCCGTGCCTGGAAGAGCGGGTGGTTTGGCTCAGAAAACCGGACCAAGTTTGATAAGTCCAAATACTTTTAAAGGCACAACGAGTCGGCGCGCCAGTCGGGGACCATGTATTGCTCAATGATTATGGTAGTGAACTCGGCAGTGGGCCCTTTATTTTCCGAAAGTGAGTACTAGTGTGAGAGACCGGGCGAGCGAAATATAGGATGTGGGCTACAGAATGATGAATGCTGTAGACGCTCGTGTTAAAGTTCAATAATAGGGCACGACGTACGAAAATGCTGATGCATATGATATGCAGGTAAAGAATCGTTGGAGAGAAGATTCAGAATCAATCCATAAACCTAGTCCAGCAATGGACTTGCATTCTATAGGAACACGGCAATAAAAATATCAATCTTTTTCATCGCGTCGCAACCTGTCACAATGGGTGTGAAGTGGCGTGGAACCAGGGATAATGCAGTGGCCAGCGCTAGTATATGAAGATGCCGGTACCGATTCTATATGTCATACCATAAGTTATACTTAAATCCGAAAAGCCACTTGGTAAAAATAGTCACGGCTCTTACACTGGATGTCACAACAACAGAAAACTAGGACGAAAGGGTCTTCCTCGCGCTTTGGGTCATCATGAGGCCTGATGTAGCATTTTTCGGAACAGCTTAGCATCCCCGACCTTGCGCCTCGGGTCGTGAAGCCTGATGTAGCGTTGAACAGCCTAGCATCCTTACCCGTACACAAGGAGCGCTCATCTGTAGACAAGGTCCAACTGATTGGTCCTTGGCAACTCGGAGTATGCATATGTGCCGCGGAGTTGGAAACAAGATTATGGAGGCTGGTGTTTATACTTCAAACCCCGATATACAACGTCAAAGTTTGAACAAGCTACACACTGCACAAGTCAAGTAAGTAGATTGCAAGACCGTCAACCTACCCTTCATCAGCTTATATTCATTATAGTTATTTGCTTGTTGGATTAAATTTCGCTAGTGGCCAACTCAAGCTTGCCCACAGCGCGCTACAACCTTTCAACCGTGTATCGATCACAAGTGAGTCTCCAAACAACCGAATCAGAAATAGTTTCGTGACCTATGAGAAATTGCAGTGGCAGTCATACACTGACAGAAGTTCCTTTTTTAGAAAAAAACTTTAGTCATTGTCTGTTGGGGCCTCGCACAATACCTATTGTTAACAGAAGTATTATTTTGTCATTATTAGTGTGTTTCAAGTTGAATGCAGTACTTATTTTGTCTTTTAGCACCCTTCGTGCAATGTTGAGCTGTCATCGTATCCTCCGTCAATTATTACCGTCTCCCGGATCAGGGTTTCTGGCCAAAGATCAATGACCATGGGCATCCCGCAGCATACTACTACTTGCCAATTCGCACTATTTGCGATGAAATCCTGTGGCTCCATTTTTGGTATCCACTTCCAACAAAATGCTGACGCGCTCACGGCCAAAGAGTTCTGATATAAAGGGGCCCATAAAGTGTCTAAACGATATCATTGTCTCCCATTTCTAAGTCGTCTAATCCTTGCTCAATGGCCATTCTCTCCGCTTTAGTTTTGGCCACTATCGTGACCGTGGCTCGAGCCCAGTCTCTCACCGTTCTAAACAAATGCTCTGAATCTGTTTTCTTGTACACGAGCACTAGCTATGGTTCTATCGACACCAACGTCAACATTGCTCAAGGCCAGAGTGCAAACCTAGGCATTAGCTCCAACTGGGATGGCGCTATCAACGTCGGTAAGTGTGTAACTCATCTCGCCAGCTTTTCGCTGACCGCGCCACTAGGTACTGGATGCAACAGCGACGGTACTACGTGTACCACTGGTGGGCCTACCTGGGATGGTAACACTCCCTTCAGTAGAGCCGAATTTAACTTTGTAAGTTCCCGTCGCTGGTATTGAGATAATTACTGACTTAAACGTAGTACGCAATCCCTGGAAGCGTGACATACGATCTCTCGTTCATCTATGGGTATAACGTTGGAATGGAGATTTCCTCCGCTGATGCGAGTTGCGATGCCTTCGCTTGCACGATCTCATCTGGCTGTGTGAGTGATCCATCTGTGTTGACATTATCCATATTCATAATGTTTTAGCCCGTTCCCGGACCTGGATCCGACACGTGCTACTCCCCGTGCTGCTCCTCTGCGAGCGCGTGCAGCGGTGGTGCTCTTCCCGCCGGCGGCGGAGGCTGCGTTAACAACGAGGGCCCTGGCCCCAACAGTCCTTTCTACTATGACACTTGTTATAATGCCTATGCATTCCCTGACAATGACGGCGCGAGTATGTGTTTTCATCTTACTGCCATCGGTACAGTGGGCTGATAATTATCGTTCAGATGGCTATGTTCCTGCTGACTTTGTCGTGTATACTTGTGGGAACACCGATATCACTCTTACTCTGTGCCCTGGCATAACTTCTCACTACACCTAGTAGATATAGGCGATGGGTGGCTATTTATGTTGTAAATTGGAGCTGTCGTATTCGTTCGATACAGCGTGGTTTCTTGGTGCTAATCTTGTCGGTAGTTGTTTGTGGGTAGCAAATTATGTCTATATGTATGTACTTTGAATGGAATCGGTTCGTATATGATTGTCAAATTCAATCGGCGCGTTGTGACACGCTCTTGCATATGTGCCGGTGAAACCCTGCTCATGATTTTCTTGGCTGACGATCTGTGAGAATATCAGATTATCAATTGTAATGAAAGTCTTCATTTCAATCTACATGCTCATTGGCGCTCACTAACACTGCCTACTACCTCGTACAGCCTTGTGCCTATACGATTGAACTCAGGGGCTGCGTCCGGAAACTGCCGAATTCAAACGCCGCTTATTACCTTGTGGAATATGATATTTCTTCGACTTGAACAACGTGCTACTCTGCTTCCATCTATTGAACTAATTACTTGACGTTCAAGTATCTTATATGGCTCCCATTAGGTCTGAAAGGCAGAAAAAGCCATATACTGTAAGTTTTGATTTCGTAGCAGGTGTCTTGTCTGATTCATCGATGCCCTCAGCGTTCTCAAGGGTCTGATGGCCATTGGGTCCATGACAGAGCTCCGCTTCAATCAGCAAAGGCAAATACACCAGCCAACACTGGTTCAACTACAAAGCTCATCGTATCCAACCTACACTACGAGATCACGCCTAAAGACTTGGTGGTAAGTATTTTATGCCGCCCATGACTAGAAAGCGCCTTATTTCCCATTCCAGTCCATTTTCGGACAAATAGGCACGCTCGTTCGCGAGCCTTTGATCAGGGTACGATGATTCCGAATTCGAAAACATCCCATCACCTCCTACTCGGATTTTTATTTCGCTCGCATGGACCGGACAATGCTTGTGGATGATTCGGATCGCTTTCGCTTCTGGCTCATATAACTGAAGATGACAACCAAACTGAACCTGAAATCCGCTTTTCATTTTTAAAGTACGACCGCAGTGGACGTTCATCTGGTGTGGCAGTTGTATCGTTCGAGACACCCTTGCAAGCAACACGTGCCAAGAGACAGTTCGATGGTAAACTTGCCAAAGGTATGTGTTGATATTCGATGGTTTGAGTGTGCAGTGTGGCCTGGATGTGTCCTCATTTAATCGTTTTCTTCATTATGTAGGACAATCTATGGAAATCACATTTGACACCGCGCCATTACGAACATCCTCGCTCTTGAGTAGGATTGAACGACCTTCATTGGCAGAGCGCTTAAGTGGCGGTGCTGGAGTGAAACAGCAAGCAGGGTAAGGAGTGGAACACCTTTGGCACTGCTTCTAACTGTATCTTTGTGTTCTCAGTACCGGTTCAACTCGCACGCGCCAACCACGATCCGCGAAAGTTGCTTCGTCATCGAGGGCAAAGGCTCCAAAGCCTGTGCGATCTAGAACCCCCACGGCAGAGCAGCTTGATGCTGAACTCGACACTTTTATGGCTGATGACAAAGGTGTTACAGGCAAGAAAGCAGCAACTACTGCAGAGGATGTCGAGATGGCGTGACGGTTTTGTGTCAAGTATCTGTACATAATGAATGTATGCTATTATATATCGGGCTAGTTACATGCTTTTAGTGTTCTGAATATGTCTCAGTGCTGAGTGAACGGAGCGATTTATGATTCCGAAATACATAGATCGGCTCTGATTCGGGTCTCTGACTAGGACCCCGCAAACTGGTGGCCGAAGCTTTTTTTAGACCGTCCGAATCGTCGAGCTCGCGGTCCTTGCGCACTGCGCAGCATCCTATACCAATTTTTTAAATCTAGTGCCCGTGAATGCGGCCATCTCTTTGAGTCCTGTCTGTAACTCTCGACACCAATCTCGCTGCCGTTTCTTACTGGTACCTGCAGCCTAGTTATGCTGTCGCCGTCACTCGATTTTTTTTGTGGGCAAAAGCGCATCAAGACTGGGCGGCGAGTCCGCACAAGATCTGGCGCCAGATCCCTGTCGCGCTCACAGTCATCATCCCTTTCCTCATTGCATCCTCTCCTCCTTGTCAGTCATCGCTATTGGCGCGGTCTTCACTTTCTTTCTTTAGTGATTTCCATTGCATCCTTGATTTTTCCTTCTGCTCCTAGCTTGCAGCTCCGCACTACATACATGTTCCTGTCGTTAGTGATGTTACATCCTCATTTCACCAGCAAATCAAAAGATGCGAGAAAGTTGGTTCATGATGAAAATTTCATCATATATAAAACATTGTCGAAGAGATGCTACACTACACACCCAAGTTCTGTATGGAAAAGGATGGTGGACACGAGAGATGGTGCGTGAGGAGCCAAAAATTGGTGTATGGAGCGCTGCACCAAGACTGTACTAGTGTCGTTAACTGTAGTGATTCCAATTGTGGTCTTTGTGGGAGATATGTTTTTGAAAGACAGAAGAACCCATCTATTTCGGAATCGTAACAAGTCACTAGTACACACTAGTGCTAGTGAACGTCCGCTTTGCATTCCACGTCACACGGCGCGTTCTGAAAAATGTCCAATTGTGTTCGGTACGGTATTACAATAAAGACATGACTAAGTAAAACAGGATTATCTGCAATACATCCGTATCAAGTCCATTATGATTTATTACTTTTATGATCCTGCGTAATCGTGTAACGTTCCTCAACGCCAGCACGTATCGTGGCAGACTGGTCTTCCGTGAGTAATACAATGTCGTATTGTAATAACTTGAATGAACCTCCCTGGGGAAATCCGCGCTTACGAGTTTCCTCATCGTCTACAACGTCCTTTAAGTTCTGAAAGACAAGTGTCAAACCAAGTGGCCTCAAAGAAACTCAGGAACCTAGACATACCACTACCAACGATTTCTTGACACCGAAGACGCAATCGCTTCTTAGATAGTCGCAGCCTTCTGGATAAAATGCTGTGACCAATTTGTGGAAACCAGGGGCTTCGACCATCATGTGTAAATGATTTGGTCGCATGTTGTGCCGGCCAAGAAGGAGAAGAAGTTCACCAACAGGACCCTGTTGGGGACGACATTTTCAGTGTAAGATCACATAGCCATGAAACATCGACTTACGTCTCCAGGAATTGGGTACGCCACTGGCACAACAGCACGATAGCCAAATTTACCATCGTCGTCGGAGCGTAGGCGACCTCTGCAGTCGGGATGTGAGCGGTCTGCGTATTGAGTGTCATAAAATCCTGACGGAGATAATGAGTATGAACCGTGAGATAAGATTTGGAAGGAGCTAACCATGGTCATCGGTCTCCCAAGTTTCAATGATGGCGTTGGGGATTGGCAGCCCGTTGGTCGTCAAAATCCGACCTTCGACGTACATGTAATCTCCTTTTCCTTCAGACGCAATCGATTCACCAAAGTCCACTGCGAGTCGATTTATAAATAGATGTGCACTGGAATTGCTTGCAACTCACCATCCGCAGCATCTTCAGTGTAGAATGGACCCAGGACACTGTTTTCGGTTGCCCCTCCTGCAACGGGATTGTTTAGTGCGTCGACGAGAGCAGAAACACCCAGGACATCTGATAGTAGAATGGTCTCTTGACGCAATGGTGTGCACTTTTGTCCAGTGCGCGTCAAGAAATCAATTGCTGCCATCCATTCATCTGTGGTTAGACTGGGGACAGTCGTGGCGTCAGTCGAGCGCTGGAGATATAGCAAGAAGAAAACATGCCTGGTCTCATTGACGAACTGGTGCAGGTGCTTGACCAGTGCCTTGAAGATGAACCTGTGGCGTCTGCATGCATACAGTATGTTATATGTGACCCGTTTGCGGTTGAAGTACTCATGGCACGTACGGATTCGGCGTTAGCTCCGTGAGTTTCTGAATGTTGGCGGTGATGATCTCTGGTCTATCAGGTAACTAGTGCCTCGTCAGAAAGAACCTGTGAGTACCACGACAACGACTGACTGGCAAGTGGAAGCTTGGAGGAGAAATGCCGTTCGAGGTGGCCTTGACTTCCGGTGCGTCTGACATGATGTGGAGTTAGAGAAGGTTGGGGTAATGCCACGGTCCGGAACATGATGGGATTATATAGTGTGACGGATATATAATGATACTTAATATCTGGATGGTCCGGATCATTAGTGCAATGGGCTGGCAGCGCCTCGATTATGTAGGACCATAATTATTGAAATATATATTATGATGTTCCATCTTGATCCCGTCGTAACCGTTTATCAATTTTACGTAGCTTCAGTCTCATGCCATTACTCGTTCTCATACTGCCATGCAATCACTGTCTGGCTTTCAGTACTTGTGAAAGTCGTTGTCTTGATGATGTGGCCAGGATTTTAGTCAACTGATCACGATGGGCCTGGGGCCACGGCACAGGGAATCCGAGGTGTACACATTTCCGCGAGAAGGGTTTTGGCAAACGCGAACGCCGGAGTGACCAGCTTCCAGGCTATTTGTCACCCTTCGACCAATTCCCAGAAGTTGCTCCAAGGTACGAACATTACTCATGATCCTTGGCGAGGAGCCCATCTTCGTCCCTAACACGACATTTTAATTTGTTCAGTAATGCTTGTTCCACCCTTTTGCTGACACCATCTGTTGACGCATAGGCTCTCAACACTGCATCTGCTCACTCCCCTGAATATCATGTTTCGAGTCAGTTCAACGCCCTCAAACTCGTTCGACAACAGCCTATCTTTGATCTCGAGTGTGAGAGATATGCAGATATAGGACGAGGCTGAGATGCACAGACCCTTACACAACCCTCCCTACCCGCATGACATTAATATCGCGGCTACATCCGTCGGTTATCTTATAGCTTGCTTGAGGTGTATGTTAGTCCATATATCATTTATACCATAGGTTTCTCACTTGCAATTGTCGGAAATGACCCGTAAGTAAAAATAATGCAGTGTAGAATATAATTTTACACTTTGCCCTTTCAGGACCACTCCCACTGCTAGTGATATCCATTGACATACCTTACCGTGCGGTATTTGGATTATGCGCAGGCTTCGCTTGATGCTACCGTTCCTGCACTTCACAGATCCCTCCTTACCTTGTTTCCATAGGCACTGATTTGGGCACTGATGAGCCAAATCTCTGAACCTGACGCTACTAATACTGTGACTTGCCACAGGGACAGCGGTGTCTCCTTATGTTACAACATCAACGTACGATCGGACGGACAATTGGTGTCCACCACGAAAGCCCCCTCAAAAAAGTTTCATTCAACCTTGTTGGATTCATCAACCCTGTGACTCGATGCTATACTTGCTTACGATTCTGTCAAGGACACCACGTACAAAACAACGTAACTACTTGTTACACAATAACCAAAGATCCGCGGTCATAATGCGACGGTCGGTCATACTTTCATGTTAGCAAACTCGGTCAGGAATTTCTCTTGCGCTTCAACTACAACCTTGACGTGTTCAAGGGAAAGCGGTTCGTCCCTAAAACCACAAGTATAAGTACTGGAGCATACACCATGCAGAGAGATGCCATACGATGACATAGCCAACGCTTGCGCGGTCCGCACAAGATTCTTGATAGTACGACCTAATTTTTTTGGAACGTCAATGGCAGGGCTTCAGATATAAAAAGCAGTGCATACCGTTGAAAGGCTTCGCAGCCAGTTCTTTCAGGTCGGCAAGCGAAACATAGCATTGCGGTTCTTGTCCTTCAAGTTTGACAAACTCATCCGGGCTCTGCCGTCCGTCTTCAGGCTGTCCACTGCCACCCCACAGTTCGCACCCAGCAAGCTCAAAGAATTTGCGCCAGATGGTCAAACGGGCGTCAACATCCAGCTCTGGGTACTTCACGGCTTTAACAGACGTCAGGTGATGAAACGATCCTTAATAGGCGAGGTAGTCACCAATGGAAAACCGGGATAAGAAGGCTTCGTCAAAGGCTTGGATACGATTGGTAGTCAAGAAAAGGACACCGCGATGGTACTCGAGGACCCGAAGAGCAACAGAAACGAGAGCGTTTCGCTCCAACTTCAAGAACGTTCAAGTATACCAATTTGCAAGAGATGTATAATAACGGACCTCATGAAGACTCCTCTGCTCCAGAAATACCTAAGGGCGCAGTATATGGAATGAACATAACACGTAGACATCGAAACTAACTCACATCAGCTTCGTCAATGAGGACGACTGCATCCCATGTTGTTGCAAGCTGTGACAAGGCTACGATTGAGAAACAGCGAACAAAAATTTGAGCTCACGAACCTTCAGAACATCACCCAGCTTTGTCTCCAATTCAGCGGGTACAGTCGAAAGCTCAAGTGAACTGAGAACATAGAGTGGTCGTTTCAAGTGTTCGGCTACAGCTTCCGCGGTCAGGGTTTTGCCTGTCCCAGGTGGACCATGTAGGAGCGCAATCTGGAAACTTATTGGTGACACCAGAATCATCCACACGTAAAAGTGTCCTCACCAATCCTCCACCTTTCCCAGTAATGACGTCAGAGAACACCTCCTTGGATGTATTGGTCGTCTTCGTGACATTGACGAGCCCTTTGACAAGAGTCTAATGAACTATCAGAACCTGATCCTTCAAGTTCAATTGCCAATATTTCTACCTTTGTCGATTTATCAAGAACGAGATGGTCCCAAGCATGTTCATCGAAATGGATCTCCTCAAGTTTACGAACGTCAAACGTCCCCCAAGACTGACGCAAGATTAGTGGCACGAGGGTTTGATGAACATGTCAATGATACATGCCTTGCGAGGGATATCGAAACCATATACTTTCACTGGTAAAAGGCACAGTTGGTCTTCTGGGAACTCTCTAATGTCATTATCAGCATAACATTCACGAGCACTAGTGAGAACATACAAGGATTCCGGCTGTGAGTTGTCACCGCTAACGGAGACTTTCGTGAATCATTGATCATGATCGGTAACAAGACGGCACATACGCGCAAGGGGAACCAGGACGAGAAAGATGTACGTTGCCATCAACAGGTGCACGTTGATATCTCCTTGGACGCGATGGAAAATCATCATAATCACTAAACCTCGAATTAACATATCGGTCATGACATCGACATCAGAGGGTAAATACCATGATGACGCCGGCGCTCTGTCGCGGTAGCCATTGTGATCAATGATCACGCGGCGCTGGGGCAAATTCGTCAAGCTTCATGAATGTGAGTGACGAAGAGCTTACGCCGTCATCTTTGAATGATAGATCAGCCAAACATAATGGGATACTGAGAAATACGCACATGACTTGAAATGAATGCCCGACGCAGCAGTATACAATCTTCCGCGCTCTTGGGGAATGAATGTAGGAGAGTACATCGTTATTCATTATAAAAACCACATACCGGTCAATTCATCGTGTACATCATCTTGCATGATTTTGCACTGAAGATCAGACAATGCCTTTGTCCCCTGCAATCCTATCGGTGAAAAGCAGTGATAGTGGTAAGAAGGTCCAGCTTACGGGGTAACGAGGAATGCTAACACATCTCGTCTCGTGGACATATGCATTGCCATCCCACGTCATACCATAGCCATCAAGGTTAAGGGTACTGAGAATCGGAGTCATGACAAAAATGAACAAAAATATTGGCGGAACATGCTTGCCCAAAAGACGAGTCTCTGCTTGTGCCATCTAGTACGAAAGCCATCTAGTTCATATAAGTCGCTCAGTACAGCATCGAGCCAAATATCCTGACTGACCTTATTCCCCAAAGACTCGTAATAGTATTTCTCTCCATTCTTGAAGTAGTACATGAGAAGATCAAACGAAATGTGGTTATAAGATAGCTCTAATTCCAGGCGCTTGGATCTGGCAAAGCGGGGATGAACATCATTTGATTTTGCGACACAGAAATTCTCACATGGGCTCGAACTCTTTCTCAACCAAAGGTATGAGAATGTCCAATTGATTAACGAGATCCTCGAGGTACTGCTGGGCATCTTGCATGGTTTTCTGCGCTGACGTGGAGTGTTAGCTGATGGCTAATGCAAGAATTATTGATAAAATGACGCATACGGGTCAGCGAGTCCAAGCGGCCAAGATCGCGCGCTTTTGTCTTCAACTCCTCCCCTGAAATATTAGACAAAGCTGAACGTGCATCCAAATGGTGGGCCTTGAGCTCGTCGAGTTTGAAGACAAAGTGGGTGAGAGGCGATTCCGGATTTGGTTCGAAAAATTCGTCGCCAATAGCCATGCTAAGAAGATGGGATGAGGATTTGCAGAAGATACTCATAAATCACCGACCGCAGGAAATCAATCAAGACGGTGCTGAAATGACTGAAAACTACATCAGGTTCCACTGTGAAAAGATCAGCACAAAGCCGGAGTTTAGAGCGTATGTCGTACCGTCCCGCTTAGCATACCGGTTATTGACGTAAAAGTAATTATCGAGATCCTCGCGAGGCGGCGCAGGCTGAACGGATGATGGGTCATATGGCTTCCAAGCATATTGCACAAGCGGAGCACCCCATCCTTGCTCTGTTCTACCCCATTCTTGTGCGGGAATTGAATTATCTGCCTTAGCCCATATAAAGTAACGGCGCAGGTAGTGGTGTTCAGCCTTCTCCGTTTTTTCAGGGGACGGGCACTCAAGGATATTCTCCTGCGAGGAACGTCAGGACAGAAATTCACGAAGTATCAGCTTGACCTACTGCTAATGCCCCAGGGATTGCTGGCTCATTCGGCTGCATGATTGCTGCTGTTACGGATAAGCTCACTATGACAAAGTACAGACGAGGGTAGAGGGGTGGTAGCAGTCATAATCGCCGTTTTTATAGTCGTTATCTCCCACATGAGCCCGTTCAGATACGCCCAAGCCATGAGGCATAATTATTTATTACCCTTGATGCTAGAAGATGGTATTCTGGGTTTGGAGGCTGGGCGCTTTGCAAGCGCTCCGTAGATAGCAGTATGTGACCAATGATAGATGTCCGACCCATCAGAATGTACAGGCTTGAGCGCTTGGGGCGTGACTAGGATAGGGACGCACTGGCAGGTAATTCCCATAGATGCAGAGAAGCGGACTTATTGATTACTAATCCTGTAGATTCGAACAATTGAACGCGTCAAGAAGACTATTTGCGTCGCCTCGGTAGTACATAGAGTGGTAAAGTTTCCCGAAAGATTTGAGAAGCCCACGCAACCTTATCGACACCATGCATTAGACTGGTGACCAGCCCCTCTATGAGGCAAACCGTCGATAGAGGGACTGGTAAATCTGGGTTTGAATTTGGATAGTGCGCGCTTTGGAGTCGTCACATGACGGAAAACCCTGTTCGGGACTTAGACCTTGCTTAGATAAGTCTGCTAAGTTATTCGATCATACATTACAAGTACCGTTGTTCTATGTAATGTCGCTCGTCGTCTCCAGCAGTGATCAGCTTTCATTCCAACTGCTGTGGGGCAGCCTAACGTTTGAGACGTGCTCTATTTATGTATTCTGCCTCAAATCAATCTTTTTTCACTGTGTCTAGTGGTCCTAACTTTCAAGCTCTTCTCAACTCGGAAGGATTCCAGGATGTCTCAAGGATGGCTCGAACGTGACGGAGACCTCTCAGTACTTGCTGAGACTGATCTAAATCGCTCCGTGGACTCTGGCTTTGTCGACATTACCATGGGATCTCCAGCATCAATCCCTACACCGAGTACCAGACGAAACCGGATGTCTACTCACGATCGGATCAACAGCGCACTCCAAACACTGCGGGATGGTCGCATATCTATCCTAGACTTCCTCGTCACAATACTGGACCCTGCTGATGCATCTTATGCGACTTATCGTGACCGTTTTTATGTTCCTTCTGTGACGGAGAAGAATTTGGGTACGGGGAGGTTGGAAAAAGTGCTAGACTTTCTGTGGGAGGATCCGCGAAGTCAGGCCCGTGTCCTCGAGTGGATGCGTCCGCATGCCCTCTCATATGTCTGTGATGCTGTGTACGGTGAAATGGACCAGGTCAAACAGTGCCTCCATGTCAAGCTCAATACCATTACTCCTGAACTCCTCCTTGCCTGCAATGTCGAAACAACTCTTTCCTCTGTCGTACACGAACATGCACCTGTACTTTGCGAAATTATTGCAAGCGCTGCTCAAACCGCACGTGCAAAGGCGAAGAATAAAGTTAAAGATTGTGGTATTGTACGACCACTGTTCCATTCATGTCTCATTATGTTTTAACCATCGTGCCTCGTACTCAAGGCCTGCAATGTTATTATCACACAACTTGCGGTACAGCGCTCATACCACAGTATTTTGTTTTCTGCACCATTCACGCTCTTTCTTTGGACGAATGGTGCCTCACGTCAAACTATTGAAGCATTTCATAAGTGTGGCCTGTGTATATCATTCACTTCGCTCCTCAAACTTCTCGAAATCCTCGCTGATCAATGCATCGAACGAGCACGCAGGATTGCGAGAGGACCACATGTCATGTGCTACGATAATATCAATATCAGCACGTCAATTTTCGTTGAACAACGTGCATCTGGGCCGGCCAAGGTCCAATCAGGAACTTTTGCCATCCTTTATGAGGTTCGAAATGGTAACCCTGCTCATATGCGCCTTTCCCCCATCCTTCAACGAGCACAAGCAGCTACTGATTTGATGTTCAATGCTAATATACGCCCAACCCGCGATCAGATAGCATCACATCATGCACAACTTCAGGTGCATATCGTCAACATCTTGCTCGAGCACTGCACGAACTTCAAGGGCTTTACGAGATTACAACACCATGAACGCCGAAAGCTTCCGGCAGGCTATCGTACAAAGCAATACCCTCTCCGCACGTCAACTATAGATGAAAGCTCGATTTCGGGGAACATAGCTGTTGTAAACGATGTCTATATCAATCAGTTGAAGATGAGCCATGAAGAGCTCTTGGATCGTGCGATTCCGAGTTTCAATGACCAGTCAACCAATGCTCGCATTCGTGGCGCGAAGGCTCTTCGAACTCAGGACATCAATCCATTTACGCAACTTCAGACTATTCAACTTGGATTCGGGCTGTTCCACCTCTGTTTGAACCTTGTCTGGGCACTTCTTCATGTTCATCGTGGATCCATACATCAACTTGGCAGTCTTTCGTACTTTTTTGCTCTTCTTGATCGCACTCGACTTGGCTGCGAGCACCCCGACTATCATACTCTCTTATCCACCCTACTGCAAATTCTTCACGGCATAATTTTGAACAGCTGGAAGGTTGAATGCGGTTACGACTCTCTGGCGGCTTTTGCATCATCGAAACCAACTACAGATGATCTGCTGAACATTTCGAATACGATTCTTTCAAATTACGCAACACCTGCTTACGAGTCTTCGAAGAAGAAGAAACAGTCTGCCTTTCCCTTGGAAGATCCTGAACTCGATGATGTGGCCCATCGGAATCTTCGGCTGTTAACACGAGACCTGCTCTATGTGCTGGAGTTGGTTACTGCAATTTCAGACGGTGATTGGGGTCGAGTCGAGGACATTCTGGGTAGCTTGGCAATGATATTTCGTGGTGCAGGCTCCAACAATTATTGCACCGAAATCCTGCACTTCCTCTTCAACCTGAAAAAGGTTTGGACCGCCGAATTTGCGTATGTGTTGTAATCATGTCGAACTTCGATTCATTGACGAGATTGCAGGAATATCATGCGTGATAATGCACTTGTTAACTTCAGCGGTCTTGACGGTCACAGCATGCCTATTGACTTGAATATCGAGCACTGCATAAAGTTTCTGAAGGTACCCGTACCATTTAGGATTATCTACTCACTCATAGTCGCTCTGATCATTACAATAGCAATTCTTCGCAGCAAAGGGTGTTTATGCAACATGGGATCGTCTTGGAGACATCTCTGCGACCGTCGATCTTCTTCAAAATGTCAAAAAACAAGTTGGACATGCGCTGGGAATTGCTTATCATGGTCTCACTCATATATCCCCGGATACTTCAGCATCAGTGTGGAAGGTAGCAAAGAAGATAGACGAGCTCAGACTTCATCAGTTCACCTCCGAACGAATGGACGATGATGTGGTACGACCAGTGACTGATGCTCTCATGACAGGCGAGAAGAAAATGAAGGCATCAACCTTAACGACATTCAACTGAAAGGTTCGCAACATGTTGGCAGGAGAGGGTTTTGAGCAAGATGAAGATGAAATTCCTCGACCTTCATTCGATTTGAGTAGCATTAGTGAGGAATAGTTGTATTCTATGCATGCTCGACATCTAGTCCACCAATACGAGCCTTTTTTGCTACCGACTCCCGAGCCTGCTGTCTTTCACTCACAAACTGATTGATCACTTCGAACATCCTTTCACCACAGTCTTGTTCCCACTCCTCCGTCTCATGAAGAATGATTGTCATGTCTCTCACTGACCTCAGGTTGTTCGGATGAGTCTTGCTGAGAAGTTCTAACCCGTTGTCGTCACAGATCCATGTAATTGGGCGAACAGATCGAAGGGGATCTGCTGCATGTTCTTGAGCACGCCAGTCGAAAAGCTTCTCGTACAAAATATCACGCTCGTTCTTGTCCCTCAACTGGTTTCGACGACGTTTTGTTGGCTGGCTAGTGGTGGTGACAACGTCTCCAGTGTACATTGGACCAAGAAAGAATTGAGACAGGTTAAAGCCATGATTGGAACTGTGTCGGTCACAACAGTACTGCGATACATAGTGGAGGGCTAAAAAGAAAGGTGTTAGTGAAGTCATGATGACATGGTTATTCAATGTCACCGGAGGGAGTTTCATCATGTAGGTATTTCGCATAAAACTCCCTTAGGCACGTTTTCGACTGAATGTAGCGCAGTGCGGCACAGCCAGTGCGATCTTGTTTTGACGAGTTCTTCTTTATGACTCCTGCATAAGGCTTGTCAGGGTCATTCACATCATTGTGTTCGTCGGTCAGCTCAAGTTCGAGTCCCCAGGGTTCAACCATCATCAAGAACAGTCCAGAGATCTTATCGTCCCGAGCAGCACGACCTCCACGTTGCCCTGCTTCTGACATGTTGCGAGGAATACCATATTGAATGACAACAGACACACAACGGATGTCAAGACCCTGTAGAGCGAAAATCAAGCATCATAATTCAATCAGTGTGGTAGTATTCTTACTGTCGATGCGCCCGCAGTTGCATGCAGAATACGACAGCTTCCACCATCTGATGCAAAGTCTTCATATGTTTGTTGGAGGTACTCAGAGGACATGTCACTGTGATAGTGCCTGACGACACCATGATTCTGTAATGCCTTCGGGAGACGAGAGTTATTATAGGCTGCTGCATCAACTGCCTCGAGCTTGTTGTCGTGGAAAATCAGGGTTTTTGGGATGATCATCGGAGCTGCGTAGTCAGGTGGAATAAGACAATTGAAGTTGGAGAAATTACGAAGGCCACCAATCAAAGGTGTCACAGCATAGGTTATGTTTGGTCGATTAGTTGAAAGTGTCAATGAGAGATGGTCAGATCGGATCAGGAGTTCACGTTTGATGGCAGAGAGAATGTGAGGCGGAAGAGTTGCAGATAGAGCTTGGAATGTTGTGTCTTTGTTCAGTAACACACGAAACTGTCCCAGCTTGCCATATGATGGTCGAAATGCCTCTTCACCATGATGTGCAAGCCCTGCTGTGTAGATGTTATGTGCCTCGTCAATGTGAACTCGTTTGATTCTTTTGATGAACGCTCCATCTTGGCGAATGAGCCGTGCAAGACGTGGTAGATGACCATTGAACATTGACAGTTGTTCTGGTGAGACAATCAAATGCTTGTACTTTCCAGCACAAATTGACTGTATATTGATAGTAAATGAGTTCATGTGTCCCCGTACATAGAAATTAGTAACAGTATGCGAGTCAACTTCACCTGCCAGAGCAACGCATCATTTGGGGTGTCTTCATTGATTGATATTGTAGATATGCCGTATTTCATGCATTCATTCACCTACCATGAGCTTATTCTCGCATGTAATACAAGTCAATATCAATTTGAATCTTACCTGTGTGATCTGGAGACGTTTCAGAGGTGAAATCGTCACACTGATAGTGTCTGGACAAAGTAGATTCGGAATTATGAGACACAAGGTCTTTCCGCAGCCTGTACCGGCTGTAATTATGCTGTCATGGCCATTCAATGTTGCAAGAATGGCTTCTAGCTGGAATACTCGTGGAACAATGGTTGTAGCCGTGAGGATGTACACGAGCAGGCAAGCGCGTAACACATCCGTCTTATCCTTGTCACTGAGGGTTTCGATATAGTCGGTAGGGAGCCGTTCTTGTATCAGCGAACGAGCAAATGAATCTAGTCCTTCCATCGAGGCTTCCTGCACAGCTTGGATGATAGAGTTCACGTCCATTGGAGTTGTAGAGTAGATACATACATTAATGACGCGACCGTGTATACATCACATCAATATGAATCAAACATTAATTTCAACATTTCAAATATTCACGTCGAAAATTTCAGTTTTCTTATTGGCTACAGGTCATGTGACGACTCCAAAGCGCGCACTATCCAAATTCAAACCCAGATTTACCAGTCCCTCTATCGACGGTTTGCCTCATAGAGGGGCTGGTCACCAGTCTAACCATGCATGTGCATTCACAGCAAGGCCCTGGGAAATGCTGACAAAAGACTTGGAAAGGTTTTAAACATCACGTGATAATCCATTCCGAACCCCTAATGATATTGGAAGCCCGACCTGTGACGTCGCGTTTTTGAGTTCAGACAAAGAATGGCAAGCCTTTCTACGTGGTATAAATATATATAAATGGGTCAAAGACGCCTTTTATGAGAACATGTCTTGGGCTCGACCATAATCCTTCACCATGCTCTCCACTCATATCCTAGCTTCAGGGATATCGTGCATTCTTGCCCTGGTTGTCGTTTCGCATCTGACTCGCAGACGTGTCTACCCTTTACCTTTGCCGCCCGGCCCTCCTCCGTTACCATTTTTCGGTAACGCGCTGCAATTGGATACTAAACGACCTTGGCTCACATACACCGCGTGGGGAAAGACATATGGTTGGTGGTAGACCAATGGCCTCTTTGCCAAGCTCTCAGATCCAATTTCATCTTTGATCATAGGAAAAATCATTCACTCCTGCATATTTGGGATCGACTTGATTATCATAAACTCTGAAACGATCGCGCGGGAGCTGCTCGACAGGCGTTCTGGGAATTACTCTACTCGCCCCGTTATTCGCACCAACGAATTGTATGCATTGTCGTGTTTCATTCAGTTTGTTATTCATTCACTGACGATACAGAGCCGGAGTGGATTTCAGTACTGTGCTCCTGCCATATGGCGAGACTTTACGGCGACATCGCAAGATATTCCACCAAGTCCTCAGGGCCGAAGTCTCGGTCTCACACTACGAGATGTACTCTCGCCACGCAAATGAGCTGGTGGTTAATCTCTTGGATGCCATTAGTGACCCGCAGCATCAGACTGAAACGTTCGTATCTGATCCAGCGATGTCGTAGTGATGTATGGTCCAGTTGACTATCAATCTTTGTGACAGATACGTGGCATCCCTAATCATGGCTGTGACATATGGATACCGTGCTCACGGACATAAAGACCCATTTCTTTCCCGCGCGCGCGAACTTATGGATATTGGCAAGTATATCACTTCCCCCGAGAAGGCTGCCATGTTCACAGCCTTTCCTTTCCGTGAGTGCCCCTATCGGCGACATAATTTTGAACATTCGACACAAGGTTGCAGTCGAAAAGTTACCGTTCTGGTGCTTCGGTGGAGCATTTGCCCTGATGGGACGCTCTAGAGAATTAGCTCAACAGCTTTTGAACGAGCCCTTCGATGAAGTGAAGGCACAGATGGTGCGTTTGTGCAGAGCTCTGGATGGAAATATTGCCTGATCTGTTTATGTGAAGGCAAATGGGACTGCTTCACACTCATTGGTCGCTGACTTTCTTAGTCAAGCTCACGACGACGCTGATGAAGACACTATGAAGGCTGTTGCGTTGACGGGGTACATGGGTAAGAGTCTTTTTACCAGGACAAAATTTATCCATTGACGGGAATCCGGCATCTTAGTTGGCATGGACACTGTGAGTCGCTACTTAAGCAGTCCTGATTCTTACTTTGATGTCCCGCAGAGTGCAACCGCATTGCAGATATTCCTGCTGACCATGGTGCTCTATCCTGACGTCCAAGCCCGGGCTCGTGCAGAAATCGACCAAGCTGTAAAACATGATAAAATGCCGTGCCTTGATGACAGGGCGTCAATGCCCTACCTTGATGCCATTCTCCACGAGGTCCTGAGATGGTATCCTATCATTCCCCTAGGTTAGTCCGCAGTAATATAGCTCTGTTTGAATGTTCGACCACTTGCACAGGAATTCCACATGCGACATCAAATGATGATGTTTACGACGGGTACTTCATACCCAAAGGTTCGAAGTCATATGTGTCGAGGTTGTCGTTGACTCATCTGTAGTGCAATCAGGGGCGATGGTAATGGTTAATCAGTGGTATGTCATGGTGGAGTGCATATAACGGCGGCTTGAGCTGAGCGTGGCTCAGGGCACTCTCTCGGGATGAAAACATATTTCCCGATGCATCGCGCTTCGATCCAAGTCGCCATCTGACAGATGACGGGAAGCTGAAGGACCCTTTCGTCAACCATTTTGCCTTCGGTTATGGCAGGTGAATATTCCGCACTTACTGTCATTTAAAGTCATTCACTGACCCTTATTGCAAGGCGTATTTGTCCTGGTAGGATTATTCATGATTGATCTGGCAGTGCTGAGGGTGTCAAATTCCTTGGCAGGTCGCTGGTTTGCAGAGAATAGTCTTTGGACCGCAACTGCTGCCATACTCGCCGTCTTGCGCATCGATCATGCCAAAGACTCAAACGGAAACAGTATTGAGGTGAAGCCGGAGTTCACCGCCGGCTTGGCGATGTAAGTAGCCTAGTATGTACTCAAGAACCTGCGGCTGACTCCACCAAAGTCACCCTGAACCATTTCAGTGTTCGTTTGAAAGTGTGAACACAGCGAGAGAAAGACACCTCCGAGCGATGATGAATTCGAAGTAGACTTCGTTTTGTACTAGTACCACGGTGCATAGTGCACTGAATGGCATGGTTTTGCAATTTCTGTCTCTGATGAACAAGACAATTACTTTCGAATTCGTTGACTCTTCAGAAACCTGATCCGTTTCCAAAATCTTGTGACGCGGCGCAATCTGTTCATGGGTCCTTCCCCGATGCAACGTTGGCCTACCTGAATATTGGTCGACCTATGCGCTCGTTTGAGATTGAGTTATGCAGTTGTAAATGCTATAGAACGTCGTACTATTGGATGTAAGATGCAATCACCGATGATCCACAGAGACCGGTTCAGATGTATGGTCTGAGATATTGTCCAAACATTTCGGGTGGGGCTGACATCCGCGGTAGTTGTATTGGGCACCCTTGACAGCAACCTGGGAGGGTCTCGCCCGAGTTCCTTCAAGAAGTATCAAAGAAGTTGGAGAGCATGCGAGAGATAAGAGATGGGAGTACTGACATTGATCATCACTCGTTGACAAAGGTTGTGATGTGCGAGATGCAATGGCATGAACCAACTGAAAGTACTAAGTGGGTTCGAGGGTGCCGTTAGAAACGATGGTTAACTCAAAGGACGACGTACGAGGATTTGAATCAAACTTGGGTTTAGATTGCGCAATGATGAAGTTGTTGAGTGTAAACCTCGTGATTTGAGATTGAATGGTTGAACAGATATTTCAATCTATGGAAAGCTCGCTAGATGGTTATAGGATTTGAAGGACAAATACTCAGCAGGTGCTCATCTGGTATCGATTCCCGAGGCCCGACATGCTGTAGTTCACACGCTGCAGCACAGCCAGCGTACGGACGTAATATCCTCTGAGCAGAGTAAACAAAGTAATGTGGAGTTGCATTTTGTATTGGTGCGAACAGGGACTTGGCAATGTTGTAATGGCAGACACGGAGTGGAGTTATGGCGCGAAATAGTTAGTGGGTTTCTGAAAGCACATCATAGTTGGAAACGAAATACAGTATATGGGCTTTTCCTTTTCATTTGTTTACGCACAGTGTACGATGATGCCGGCAGGATGATGTATGTAGAGGGGGGATGACCGATAACGCAGTACTATTATTGTTTGCGAATTATCAGTGGTAGCCGGCGACCGGTAGGAAGGAAATGTAGAACGAAAACGAATTTCCGAATAGAGACGATGTATCTGGAAGTCGGTCAAGTAAGCGCACACGAGAACCACGCGAGACGCATGCGGGTGGACGACACAAGTGAGAGAGATGGTCTTTGTGCAATGTGGGAGATAATCGAGAAGGGAGAAGTGGTCGTTGTTGGAAAGGGAAGGGACACTATAAGGATGATACTCCTTTAAAGTGAGGCTTTACAAAATAACATGGTTTTTGAAAGACAGAGAGCTGGTCTATTTCGGAATCATAACCCGTCACTAGTACACTCTAGTGAACATCCACTTTGCATTCCACGTCACATGGGGTGTTCCAAAAATATCAGATGTCGGCACGGCATTAGCAAAGAACATGACTAAAACAGAATATCTAAAATACACGATGATGACGCCGTATCAAGTCCATTATGATTTATCCCTTTTATGGTCCGATATAATCGTGTTACGGTCTCAGACGAAAATGCGTGATCGTGACTGAGGTCGGAGTTCGAATCACAGAGGCGGGATCACACTTTTGCTGCGGCGAGCGCGTCAAGACTTGTCCCAGGCAAGCACCGAATCATGGTTCTTTGCCCTCGATCACGGTTTCAACCAGGCAGGATCACACTTTTCGTGGAGCGGATCACAGTTTTGATCACGGTTTTTCGGTGGGCAGGAGAAGTCTTCTCCTTGGAGATTTCTCGGACGACGGGGCGGGCAGGTCGAACAGTAAGTGGGTCTTCTGGTCCTGCGCTGCGCTGCTGATGCTGATGCTGATTTCGACGGCATGGCAGAACTAGTGATGTTCAAGGCCCGGCTTCAGGCCGTGAGCCGGGCCTAGCCGGGCCCACTTAGGCCAAGCCCAGCCGGGCTTTGTAGACGGCCTATGAAGGCTTAGGGCCTGGCTCAAGTTGTGTCCAGGCCAGAGCCAGGCTTTCAGGCCACGGCTTTCAGGTACGTTTTCGTTCAGTCGGCTATGACCGTGAAACTGCAATAGTTTCAAAGCCTCAGCTGTCTAGGATAAACTAATTTGAGTTTTTGAATTTTCAACAGGTCACATCCGCATATGGTGCTGCGCGTCTATTCCGATGGCGAGGAACCACCTACTAGTACGGCACACCCTAAACGTGTTGCTGTGCCATCAGCGAAGGTAATTTGTGCGGATAACGCTGCTGATCAAGAATTAGCTTCACACAGGCGAGCTCACAATGATGCAAGTCGTGCTGCCAATGCTCCCTCTGTCATTTCTGTGGCAATACCTCTGAATCCCCCAAGTACCGCATCTCCTACGAGTTCTCGTAGCCACAAAGTCACCGTCATTGAGGTTGACGATAACGACAATGATATCGAGCTGACAGGCAGCACACACAAAAAGCGACTGACGAAAGGTGTGTTTATACTATTTTGTTGGATAAGTACTGACTAATGCCTACATCACTACAGGCAAAAAACGAGCTTATAGCCCTGATCCTCCCGAACACGCAAATGAGACTGAACACGATGCAAGTCCATCAACTGGTGAGTTTTCCTACCGAACGAAACAGATACATAATACTGTTCTCGATCCGTCACAAAAGGAGACCCATCTTCGCAAGTATTGGGGCGAGGAATTGCTTGTCGAAGCACACAGACATGCAGAGGAGATGGTAAGTAAAGCTCTCGTCACAACACACTCACTAATGGTACATCTAGTACAAAGAACGGTATCTCGAAATGTACAGCAATGATCCCGACTCTAGGAATGGTGTCGAAGTCAAGGTCAGGAAGACAGGGAATCGCAAACTCGATGCTCTGCTGCAAGAGCTCTCTGACGGCGAGGATGACAGTGACTCGATGCTGCAGCCCACCCTAATCTCTCGCGCGAGTTCCACAAATTCTGTCACTCCCTCCGAAGCTGCGAATGAGCCGTGGCGGCACGACTTTCACGCTTACCTCAACTCCAAGGACCACCTTGGAGATATGACTATTGTGCAGTGGTGGGGCATCAACGCACCTCGATACCCAGTCTGGGCGTCACTCGCGCATGACTTCCTTTCCATTATGGCCACATCCGTGTCCAGTGAACGTGCATTCTCATCTGCTGGTATTACTATCTCCAAGCACCGAAATCGTCTCAAACACGACATCGTCGAAGCACTGCAGTGCTTGAAATGCATGATCAAACATGATCTCCTGTTTCGCAAGGACCCATCTGTTGCAACCGAGTTCGTAGATGATGCATTGTCCAAAGATAAGACTCCTGCTGCTCTCAACGAAGATGATGGGTGGGATGATGTTGCTGAGGATTTATGTGAGAATGAGGAGCTGTTAGAATCAGATGACGAAGATGTTTCTATTCAAATGTTAGATGAAATTTGATTTACTTGCTACGTTTTTTGTATCACAAGGCCCTAGGCCCAAGCCGAGCCAAGCCCCAGCCGAGCCTGAGCCCTACCATAGGGCCTGGCCTTGGTTTGAAGCAAGCCCCAGCCCTCCAAGGCCGAGCCGTGGCCCCGGCTTTTGAGCCGAGCCGGGCCTTGAACATCACTAGGCAGAACCTGCTGTGAGATCTCTGATGGAGATGGAGGAGATCCTCCCCCCGCCCCGAGAGCTGTGGACAGTGGCTTCCACCTCCTGCATCAATCATCAATCACAGGTAAGTACCATATCGTCGTTCGCCTCTGGGCACACGCATTCCTTCCATGTTGATTTTGATGGTGCGCAGGGACTCGCTGAGATGATGCATAATCTGATGGAGATCTCCCTCGCCCCAAGAGTTGTGGCTTCCCCCCTCTGCGTCAATTCCAGGCCCAAGTCCAACATCATCATTTGCCTCTGGACACATGCATTCCACAAACTCCTCGAGGCCTTTGAAGACGCGAATCTGGCGAAAGGAGACGCAATCTCACATTGTACTAGGACTAGTAGCAGACCGTTGTAGAAACAACAATACAATGAGGAACAAAAGAAGCTCCTGACTGTATCTGTAAAAGTTGTAAGGTCGCGCGCTGCCTAGTCTGCGTTACTTGAGAAGCAAGTGCGTTCGACCCTATAGGGGAAGTGAGTGCAGCAAGGATCTAGAAGTGTGCGCTTAAGCGAAGCGCGAGAAAGCGCAGGAGCGCGCAAGGTACAAAGGCGCGGGAACGCGCGCGCGTATTAGCGCGAAGCGCGGGAAAGTGCGCGCGCGTATGCGGAAATGAGAAACTAAGCTTCAGTAGTGATATAAAGCAAGATAAGAGATATAAGAGTGCAAAATGTAAAGGAATAGCTTTCTACTATATTCTGCTAAGTAGTAAGTGGGTAGTAACTAGTAAGTGAAAAGTAGGAAAAGTCGGTCAGTAATAGTATGTACTGCTGGCGCTTATATAGCGCGCCTAAGCGCGGTCAAGCGGAGCCGAAGCGCTACTGAGTAGGTATGTAAATATATATATGAGTGAGAATGCATGATAAAAATAAAGGTGGAACTATGCTAATAAAGGAAATGGAAATATACGCACTAGGGAGCTTGGTGGACAGTGGATGGATGCTTCTGGATGGCTGGCGCCATAGGGCGCGCAAGCGCGGGAACGCGCGCGCGCGTATACATCGCGAAGCGCGGGAATGGTGCGCGCATGGCGCGCGTTGCGCCGGAAAGCTGCGCGTCATATAGGAATCACTGTGGATGGTACACAGAGTGATGCTGCGAGTTGGTGCTGTATACTCCCTAGTGTAAAGCGCCATATCACACTATGAGATGCACGAGTCTCTACACCGTCATTAGACACACTATTGTAGCTGGCAGGCAGAAAATGATCATCAGGGTGGGGTTCATTAATCAACTTGAGTTCGAGGCGGAAAAGAAAAGCGGGGCTCATCCTCACACAGATGATGCGTCGGCGCTAGCAGCAGGCACTTGCGTCCGTTTCTTCTTTGGCTGAAGTTTTGAGTGGAACTGTGGGACCGACATGGAGCCACGCTGCTCGTCCAGAATTCGAACGGCTTCTGATGCGTGATTGCCGGCGTCCATCGTGGAGTTGATGTGTGCGATGAAGAACATGAATTGGGACCACTGTCGCCTCACCTGGAACAGAGTCTCAGATGTGAGAGAAAACAAAGGAACCAGAGACTGCTCACGTTGTTGTCGTTGTGTGGCCGCCAAGCCTGACGGCGCCCTTTGCGAGTCAAACGGTCCTTTGTTCCTCCCCACTCCTGCTCAATGAGCTGGAGGGGTGGCATCTGACCCACACCGTCAACAATCATGCCCTCATGCCAAGCCGCCCAGAGTTGTTTGATGGTGTGGTATTCACCAAGGTTATGAGGATGCCAGCAGGCCCAAAGGAGGGATGGTTGCTTCACCATCTCGAAGATGGAGCTCCAGCTACAGTTTCAAGCCGTGAACTGAGGGAACTGTGGTACAGATGCAGTGATGGGGTCACAGAAGGCCTCGGCTGATGGAATGATGAGATCGCGACCTGAATGGAAGTCGGGGGGCATTGCTGGTGAGAGTGGCAACACATGGAAGGAGCGGCTGTCTCGGACAATGGTTACTGGGTTCATATTGGGCTGCAGATGCAGTGTGGGTGTCGATTCTTCAGCAGTGCAAGCTCTGTGCTTATTAGTCTGAGACAGAGGAGGAGGATGCTGGCAGGTGTCTCCTTGTGCCATTGGTGGCCTTGAAACATCAGGACCCGCAGTGCGCATGGTGCTGCAGCCAACACTGGACGCAGCCACAGGTGAGAACCTGGCTCTGTCATAGTTCTTCAATGGGGAGAGTGGTTCTGTCCGTCGAAGAAGCCGGTTGCAGTGGGAGAGGACAGTGTTTATGGTGGTATCCGATTGGCGCTGAGAGTTTGCGAGAGACACAAAGGCGCTTTGAGTGGCAGCCTCTCCAAATGAACTGCTGATAGCAAGGTCAGATTGTGCAGTGGCCTCGAGAGCTTCCCTGGCCCTTGGCCATTGCTGAAGGAACATCTTGGCCTCACTAGACTGAATGACCTGCAGCCGTTTCAGAAGAGCAGAGTCTGGGAATGACTCGTGGATTGCAGCAATGACCTGGTATGTGAAGTACGTCATATCAGACCCAGAGACACTTTTAGTGGCTTTGGAGCTCTCACCCGCCAGAAGTAGCCACGAAGCAGCTGCAGCAACTTGAGGAAATTGATGGTGCCATAGTTGGTACCAGGTGCCTGGCGGAGATTGGCCAGGGCATCCTCGACGAAGGGAAATATTTGCATCTGTAGCTCAGCCGGGACATCAGTTGTTGCCCATGGAACACTATACTGCTCTCCGACGTAGAACCCAGCCAGGGCACAGACAGCCTGTAATTGTAGAACAAATGTCAAATTCACGTTTGATTTCGGGATCTTCGCAGCATATGTCTCGCGACGTGTGTTTCCTTCCCAGTGGCCAATGGCATCAACTTCATCAGCATGTACCCTGAAGGCCGTCAGTGAATAAAGCTCTGAAGAATACACTGAAAATCACAGACCCCATGTCCTCCATCATGCTCGGCATCGTACGGCGAGCAAGATGCAGCTTTTTCTTTGATGTTATTGTCGTTGGGCCCAACATAGTGGTGTACATTTTCCGCAGAGCGTCGCCGCTTGATGGCTGTCCGACATGCTTTCCGAACATGAGTTTAACCTACAGAGCCCTCAGCACAACATCTCTGATATACTGATCAGAAAAATGACCTAACCTCGCGCCATGTGGGTGACCGCGACCAGTCCCAGCCATGAACCTTGCTCATCAGGCCCTCTTGGTCAAATTGATAATGAAGTGAGATTGCAAGGGCCCCGATTGGGCACTTCAGCGGGTCCTTGTGTGGGAGCACAAAGTTGTAGTCAGGCTCCTGCTTCTACAGGAAGGTAAAGTGACTCGTAAATACAGTAGCACTCAGCCAATGAGATCACAGATGCTCACGCCAGGCTTCGCAGCCTTGATCTCGTGGTAGAGTGAAAGAACACCAAAAAAGAACTGCCCACTCCCGCTTCTCCTCCCATCTGCTGTCGTGTAGTCCGGAACAAAGACTTTGTATGGTTGGATGCAGGATAGTGGAAGGTTGACAAGCTCATCACCCCGGTGTAGAGACTCGTGCATCTCATAGTGTGATATGGCGCTTTACACTAGGGAGTATACAGCACCAACTCGCAGCATCACTCTGTGTACCATCCACAGTGATTCCTATATGACGCGCAGCTTTCCGGCGCAACGCGCGCCATGCGCGCACCATTCCCGCGCTTGCGCGCCCTATAGCGCCAGCCATCCAGATGCATCCATCCACTGTCCACCAAGCTCCCTAGTGCGTATATTTCCATTTCCTTTATTAGCATAGTTCCACCTTTATTTTTATCATAGTTTCTCACTCATATATATTTTTACATACCTACTCGGTAGCGCTTCGGCTCCGCATGAGCGCGCTTAGGCGCGCTATATAAGCGCCAGCAGTACATACTACACGGGACCTACTTTTCCTACTTTTCACTTACTAGTTACTACCCACTTACTACTTAGCAGAATATAGTAGAAAGCTATTCCTTTACATTTTGCACTCTTATATCTCTTATCTTGCTTTATATCACTACTTAAGCTTAGTTTCTCATTTCCGCATACGCGCGCGCGTTCCCGCGCCTTTGTACCTTGCGCGCACCTGCGCTTTCTCGCACTTCGCTTAAGCGCACACTTCTAGATCCTTGCTGCACTCACTTCCCCTATAGGGTCGAACGCACTTGCTTCTCAAGTAACGCAGACTAGGCAGCGCGCGACCTTACAACTTTTACAGATACAGTCAGGAGCTTCTTTTGTTCCTCATTGTATTGTTGTTTCTACACCGGTTCAACGTGGTGCATTGCCATGTCCAACACTGATGAGCCTTGATGATAGATGGCACTGAGGAAGCCAAAGATGGGTGGTGATCTTGTGCGAGCACGACAGAGGGACTTACATTGAGTGAGGGTTGTGAAGACGGACTTCTTGACTTGCTCAAAATGTTCAGGAAATAGGTGGGAGTCCAGTATTGTGTTCTCCGTGACATCAAAGTCTTCACGCCTAGAAATGAATGTTGAAAGTCAGTAGAGAGGTCAGCTAGGAGTGTGGAGAAGCTTACTCGAGGCGGAGGCGTTGTGCTTGAACCATCAGTGCTTTGTAGAAGTCCGAGATACGTGGAGTGAATGCTGGTCGTGCCTGCTCAAGAGACATGTTATCATCAACCTGGCGGCGCCGAACACGACCAAGCATTGACATTGTCTTCTTGAGGGAGCTCTTGTATTTGGTCAGCAAGGGAGCACAGCGCAGTTGATTTGAAAAGGAAACTCACCGCAGACAGAGATCCATTTGCACGATCTTGTTCACCACCGTTTCGGGTGAGCAGTTTGCGGGTGCCAGTGTACTTCAGGTACTCAATGATGTGGTGCGCATCAATGATCACATCCGGGACTTGTCCCGATGCGATTGCGGTGGTCAACCAGCGCTAGTTAGCAGAAATGTCAGAATGCAGCCACCGAAAATGATATTTGTCAAGATTTACCTTCCATATGTTGAGGACACTTTTCTCTGTATTCTGTCCACTTTTCCGGCGCGTGCTCATGATAAATTCGTCGACCTTACAAAATGACCATTAGCCGACATTGCAACTTCCAGGAAAACATGCACACTGACCCATGTTCTCGCTGTGTTGATTGCATGCATGCGCTGGCCTGGAAGCAATCAGTACAAGGCCAGACACACAAATCACGATGCTTACTGCTCGCATGAACCAGCAGTTCATCATCATCTTGACCATCAGGGACATTGGCACCAGTATCGTCGATGTCGTCTTCTATGCGGCCGCTTTCACCACCGTCGAACGCATCTTGAAATGAGTGAGCCAGCTGACTTGCATCGTGCGCAGTGAGGGTGTCAATCTCATCAAGCTTCTGGGTAGATGCAGACTCAGATGACTGGGTGGGGGACGTTGGGCTGCCAGGTTCGGCTGGCACAGGCACAGTGCTGATAATCGAGGGGGTAGATGATGCGAGGGCTGGATTGGGAGCGCTGCCAGGGGAGTGTGTGATGAAGGACGAGAAAAAAAGACAAGTCCACATGCACATACCTTGGGTGTGCTGCGAGCCGTGCAACAAGGTCAGCCTTCCTTCCTCGTGTGCCCAAGTTCCGCTCGCGGCACAACTGCTGGAGTTGCTTCACCGTCGATTTGGCGCTGATAAATGTCTGTCATCAGTATCAACGAGTTTCGGATGAAGGATCCACTGACCTGGTAGCACTTTCTCCTCCTCCAGATAGGCTTTGTCCAGCAGGGTTTTGAGACTCGCTGCGAGATGGCACGGTGTAGGGATTAGCTGTGTGAGTTTGTTAGTACCAGTACATACAATGAATTCCCCCTCCCCCCCTCCTCCGAAAAAAAACAAGCTCACCTCGCTGACGGCGGGATGGCCGACTTCGCACAGGTCCGAGTGCCACTGATGGCACGCTGTGATTGGCCAGCGCAAGTAAGGCAGGGTCAATAGCATTAATATTGTTGTTGTTGCGGTCGACATCCATTGCCAGTGGATGGACCATGAAGATAAATCTTGGCGTGAAACGATTTTCGCGCCAATAACACTGGAGTAATGGGCTTGAGATGGAGACAGCGACGATGTCGACGACAATGACAAGGAGGTGGCGGGCGAGCAAACCAGAAGGGCGGGATTCCCTTCCCAAAAAGGACATTTCCGGTCGATTCCTGGGGAAACAGCCAGGTCACGTTTCGACCGTGATTTTGCCTGCCAATCACGCACCTAAAAGCATGATTACCCCCCAAAACCTTCGCCTGGGGTTTCCAGTTCTCCAACGCCAGCATGTATTATGGCAGACTGATCTTCTGTGAGTAACACAATGTTGTATTGCAATAACTTGAATGAGCCACCCTGAGGAAATCCGCGTTTACGAGTTTCTTCATCGTCTACAACGTCCTTTAAGTTCTGTAAAGACACGATTACTATGTAGAATGTAAGCTGATCCGAACGATCAGCAAATTGATGACGGTCTTGTGCAAACTTACTGAAGATGGCACCGTGACAGTCACTGAGCGCCAGCTAAGAGAACACAGTGACCATCTCCTCTTGCAATTCAACACAAATGACAATTTTAAAACGGGTCAAGTACGCAGAAGGACACATTATATAGATTTTCCGTTTCAGTTTTTCTTCTCTTTGCTGTCGCAAGTATCCTATGAGTGATCATTGGTTTTGTCACACTTCATCACGCTTTAGCACGTGACGTTAACCATAACTTGTTCGATATATCTTACAAGAAGTGTTGTAACACTCAGTTACTGGCCCGCTACGGCTTTTTTGAGAGTCCACATTTTTGCCAATTTGAGATACAGGTCTATACGTAGATCTAGGGGACACCCGTGTCCCCTCCCATTTCTCCGTCCCCCTATCCCCATCAGTCCGCCGTTCCTGCCGGCTGCTTCAGCATCTACATACTCTCCTAAAATTGAATAATTAGCGCCCGTAATACATGAGGGAGAGAAAGTCCTGACATAAGAACAGCTTCTCTTGTGCACTTCCAGGTTGTATGTACACGTGAATGGCTGGTTGCAGGTGTTGCAAAAATACCTGATCCCGAAATGGTTTGCTTGCACATGCCATGCAAGATTTTGTTTTTTAATCATCGTGTTACAACCCAAAAAACGGCAAAGGACATGGAGGTCATCCGGGCCCCTAATTCCGTGACGGTCTCGGAGATGGCTTGACGTATCGTACCCAAATATCAAATTATTGCAATGAAATCCGGCGAATTCACCATCCCACAAGCATTGGAATGTCTCGCCGAGAGAATGGAAATGCTGCAAAAAAAGTTCAGCCGCCGCGACGTCCAGTGAGAAAGAAAAAATGACCTGCGGAGATCCGTTGTTTGCCATAGGAGTATTGGGGTTGCGTTCACTGCAGATTGGGGCTCCTGGAAACGCCTTTTTATTAGACCGAGCTTGCAAGGAGGCCCACCGTGCCAACTCTCCCATTCCTAGCTTGGAGGGCACTACGAGTCATGATGTGGGCTGGCGGGGGCCACTGGGTGGGGGGCCACTGGGTTGGCGGGGGGCCACTGGGTAAATGCGCCTGGACGGTGAACGTTTCCTTGGTTTGATGGACAAAACCATATGTGCCAGTTGGCAGTAGTACCGATCCCTCCGGGCTGAGATCTCAAAGTGTGTGAAGGTGTTAGACATGGCACCTGGACAGCGAAGTGATGGGATACGTGTCAGATGTCAGACATAGCGCCTGGACGGTGATATGTATCAGATACCGCATCAGCATGATATAAAAGCGCGGTATTGGTGTACGCCGAGTGTGGGATTCGAGAAGTATCGAATATTTTCATTCGTTGGAAATATGGTTTGAAGAATTGAGATTGGCCAAGCGTGCCATGCCAGGATTGGAATGCAGCTTCCATTGCAATTTCCACCCGCCAGCAGGCCTTTGGACCGAAAATGTGAGTCAAAAGTCGATAGGGTTCAGGACAAACGAAAAGAAGAAAAGTTGGCCACATACGTAATATGCGGTAAATTTGATATTTAGCGCTCTTAGTCTTAGACGCTACTAATACTAGTAGCGACTGAGTCACTGGCACAACACACGAGCTGTTCATGAGTGATCAGTGGCTTTGGTAGCCCTACGAGCAATAAAGACAATCGGATAATGGTAAACTCCAGCGAATGATCTCGTCAGCTCGGGAATTGTAGAAGGCAGGCGCACCAGTAAGAAATAATGAATTTGAAGGCACCGAAAATCTCCACAATACTGGTACTAAGTTCTGCATAATCTGCAAAAATGACAGCTCATTATGAATAAGTTAAAGGGGGGTAAAGAGTCTTCATAATCATGTCTGAATCATCCGAAAGTATGGATCGCACTGTAGATAAGACCGACTCCGATTTTGGGCTCATCATGTGTACCTGGCGTCTGAATGTTATTGGAGAGGAACAATAGCAGTACCTTCGAAGTACGTTGTTGGGCAAATAATCAACAACTTAAATTTCTGAGAATAGTCCAAATGAAAATAAACACAAAAGCATCTCGCAGGACTGCCTCAGGGTCATCGAAGATGCCCAAGCAATGCGAGAGTTACGTTAAACTACCTGAACTGGCTTATGGTCCTCACTGTAGCTTGCTGCTGAAGACGCGGTGCGATGGACACTACGATAGTCAAAATTCGCTGCACGTGTAAAGGCGTCCATCTGTGCACAGTGACATCGATGAGGGAAGAAAGGCACACTACATGGATTTATTACCCACCTCAACATGAACGCCAGCAGTCCTTGGTGTGCTAACCGGGTTAGAAAGTCCTGCATCAGTGTTCTTGAATGCTGTACCGCAGTTTTCCAGAGGGTGGCTACTAAAAAGTGAACAGTGTAGCAGCTCCGACGTATCCATATATAGCAAAATACACTTACATCATCTCTACTCCTGAACGCTGGAAGTTGGTCAGCCGCCTAACAACACGAGATGCTACAATCTGCATCCAATAGTCTAGCAAGAAGACGAGCATATAAGAAACCAGGCTCACTGTTGAAGCAATAGCAGCTGGGACGTTGAAAATAACACTCATGATGGTGTTCAAGTTGAGCACCATCATAATTGTTGCGATCACATTGGACACGAACCTGACGCAGGATGTGTTATGTGTTGACCAGCTGGAGAGGAAATAAACAGACGTACGCGATAAAAAAATATATCAAGCCATCAGAGAACAACATCCTGACAAGTCTGGAGGGTGCGATGCTCGTGCCACTCCGCGTATGAGTCCAGGCTAGCTTGTATGCCGAAAGGCACAAGACCACAAAGTCGAAACACATTGAATAAATGAAAGTGGCAGCAAGGATAGTGGTATCGCTGTAAGTGATTGCACAACCGACGCCGGGAAGCCAGACGGCAGTTAGAAGGATACCTGCAAGGACACTCGATCAGCTAGTTTCATGAGCTTGTGAGAAGGTGGTATACCTTGCAGGATGAGGGACCAATGCCCGATAATAATTAACACCAGGAGGATAACGACCCAAGTGTTCTGAGACCAAATAACGATCCTATCACCAAATAAGACAGGCATGTCACATGATCAATCCTTGACTCACGTCCGGACAGAAAGGTTGATGCTCGCGAGTCCGACTGCCTGCATTGCCAGCCAGCTAAATGGAATGATATTCTATGCTATTCTTCCCATGATATGAACTCACCTGATTAAAGGCATAAAGTGCTTGACAATTGATTTCGCTAGTGGTAAACAGAACTGTTTAGTTTATCGAGAGACGAGAATTGACGTCGCAACATACCTTGGTGTATCCAGGGCTACAGCACTAGGTGAAGAGTAAGAAATGGTGGAACGAAAGAATGGCACACTTACATTCCAATGAGTGCAAAAAGAAGAAGATACCGACCGGCAAAGTAGAAAATCTGGTGAACGGCAGGTTCAGGAATGTATTTCAACAAAGCACCAGACATGTCCTCACCAGTGGCCAACGGAACCTCGTCTTGCCTGTCATGACAGCCCATTCGAAGTCCAGAGAGATAAAGAATTCCCATCTGAGCTTCGTCTATCAGATCATAATCATCACTGCGCGAACAAATTCTCACAAGTATAGACCAAGGAGGGCATGCATTAACTTCAGGAAGATCACTGAGGGGCGGATAAGTAAAACCCATGTAAATATAACCGATACGCACTGGAATCCATCTGGATCACTTCCCCCGATTTCCAGTCTACCATCTTATTAGCGGTTGAGAACTGCTTGAAGCTTCTGATCAGTTATTAACGGCACAGAGACCGTCAAGTTGGAGAATGAAGGAGTGTGTTAAGATGGTATCAGCAGAGCTGTGCTATTTATCTGTTTCGACAACGGTCCACGGGGTTACTACCCTTTCGTAAGTTCCATTGCTGTCATGGTTGTATTGATTGTAAGCATGAACCATGAGAAGTTGGCGGTATTATAGCCCGCCAACTGCCCGGACAGGTTGATGCAATACCAACCCGTTCCATGTTTGATCATTGGACTTGTGCCCTGGTGATCCCTGGAACGTTCTCCTGTGAAAATGAGTTCGCTCCCATGACTCTTGGCAAAGCTGATTTCATAAATAAACCCCTTATTCAAGAGCAAACCGTAACATCTACTTATCATGAATCAAGGAAGCACCTTCTATGATCTTAGCGCCTTGGTGTTTCTCCGTCTTTCCGCACTCGATAGTATCATTGCAGTTATTGAAGAGTCCAGAGTCGAGACCAGCTTTTGATTTGGTAGGAAGATGTCCCAGCTATACAACTGCAGCGTATCGAGTCGCCGTCAGTCCGCTACAAGATGCCTGAATGACATGACTTGCATGACAGGTCATGGACTAAATGCACGTTCCTTTTCTTCTTAACCTGGGGATACCATTCGGACCGTTACGGTACTGTGCCTCATACTGGACTGGAATGTCCCATGGCAGACATGGACGACTGACTTGAATATATTGGTAACAAAGCTCGAAAGACCTGTAAGTCTCGGTCGTGATTCGGATAGATGCATCTGACTAGTGGGTCAAGTGTAGCAATTGATCAATGACCGACTGGCTCCAAATTTTCGCCGCCGAACCGAGGAAATAATAAAACAGCCGGGGCCCGGGGTCTGCGCCGCGATCGGAAGCTGAATATCGAATGCCGGCGGTTCCAATTAAGAATGGAGATGAAGTAAGGAGGACGCGGCTGAAAAGTAACTTTGGTTTCAAGTTATCATACAAAGAGGTGACGGTACGAGCGAGCACATCGGATGGTGAGAGACGTGCAAAAGCTGGTCAGGACGGATGATTTCTCCATAGGCCTTCTCGGCGAATTCAGCTACTAAACAAGGGACATGTGGATATCCCTAGTCTCTGGATAACTCGCCCCCCGGTATATGTACGAACCGAAACAGACGAGTAGTCTTCTGGCTGCAACTTAAGAAACGTCGTTCGAGGAGCACGAATGCAGTTAGAGCTCAAGGCGTTGTTCTTTACCTTCATTGCATTAGAGGTTGGGGATAACATCGTAGGCCCTTCTTCGGTAGTCGTGGGAATCTACGATATCATTGTTTATGAATTGATTGAAGCTTGAATATTGAATGTCGACTGTCCTGAGATAGTGTGAGAAGATGGGAGAGGGCCTGAGGTAATGAATGGTAAATGAATAGTCCCTGAGGCCTGAGGCCTGAGCACGGGGACCAACACGTGGGTGAATCACAAAGGTGACAGACGTGGGATGATGGTTTAATGAAGGACTGCTAGTAGCCGTCGACCCAGTCAACGGAGAACAGAGGTAGGCTACCCACTACCTGCGGAGATGAGGGCGGTCACGAGAAATGTTTGTAGACATTGCGTGTCAAATCCAGCAAAAACGTAAGGTCACCTGCGCGAAGAAAAAACTCCTGCAGAAGACGGCCGACGTGGAGAAGCCCGATACGCTCCTGGTCCAGTTTCGTTTACAGCTCCAGCGATCTGCAAGGTATCAGGCAAAGAACTTCTTGCCTGAAAGAAGCCATGCTCGCCGTTCGTGACGTCAGCATGATAGCTGTAACTTGTTCTCAGAATGTCCGTTAACAACGCCACAAGCTTCAGCTTATGGCTTTCGATGAACGCCCCTTCCACACGATATTTGCCGTACACGAACTGAGTTGGCCTGCTGAGTCACTGTAGTGAACCACCATGTCCGACGCTCTTGACAAGAAATCAAGATGCATTGGCTCTTCAACACGATGAGTGGCTGCAGCTGGGCTAACACGTTGGTGGTGAAACTTTATTTCAAATCACCTGAAAAGATAACAGTGTCAGTTTGATCAATGAGAAAAAAATGAGTACGTGAAGACAAGAGGTATGCAGAGCGCTGAGATTTGACTGGGAAGAAAGACCAGTAGTTCGTCCGTCCGTCACAGTAAGTGCCTCCTTCGACTCTTGCAATTTGTCGAGTCGTTTCGTTTTTTGGAAACCATCGGTTCGGCCTGAATATGCTAGAGCTATGTCATCAGCGGCGCCATGACCGCGATCAGTGGATAGAACGTTGGCATTACAATGCAACGACCGCACTGATCCGACTCATACGTGGCATGTACTAACTAATCATCACGGAAAACTTGGATTGTACCTCAAGCCTCAGAGTAGCATATGCAGCTTCCCGCCAGCAGGAAGAAAACGATGTAGAACCTCGTCCGTCGGTTCCGGTTGAAACGTACAGTAAGGGATGGCTTAGTCAGCGAACGAATCATGCCAGTAACACGTGTCATTGGGGACAAATTCATCGACAATACTCCAGGTCCTGATGCTCAGACTGTTCAGCTACAGACGACTTTCTTGGTGCTTGGGCGACTATGTTTCCTCATAGGCTAGGGTATAAGAGAACCAGAATGATGGTTTTCTTGTGTAACAAGTACTTGAATGCAGTTATCAAGACAAAAAGGTCTACCTGGTCTCCTTTGCCTCCTCAACCTATCTAATTGCTTTATAATTCATATAGAATCTGGTTGTGACAGAGCCTACTGCACAGTAGTTTTCACTACAACACGCACAAAACACGAGGAAAGAAGGTTTCGTTAGCGGTTTGTGATATTTTCTTGACTACTGTACGTACTAAATAAAACATCCAGCAGACTCATCCGACGAAGCAAACCTGGAAGTCCGTATTTGAAATTCGCGGGATTCTCTAAACTTTACATAAAGTGGCAAGTGCCACTGCTCCAAAGATCATCAATACGATAAGCGAAGACAGCATGGATCGTCCTCAGCACTTCAATCGAGAGTACCGTCCACGTGGTCTTACTCAATGAACTTCGCTACCTTCATGTCCATACCGGGCTGAAGCTGAAGTTCCGGACGCACGATAGCTCTGTAGGTAAGTAGTCATGAGCGGTAGGGCCACTGCGTATGTCGAAATCACAACCAAGTGCCCCCCTCGGATATCTGGTATATCTGAGTTCCGAACAGGAGTGCCTTACGTATCCGTCCTTGCGTTGCAGTCACTGGTTCCGTGTAAGAAGAGGCTATCGATAATATTGTTGAAGTTCTATTAGAAGCTGCTCGCATATATGGCAAGAAGGAGGCCCCAACAAGCACCCGTGCCCTATTTAAGGAAAACTTTCAGTTTTGAAGCCTCGTCCCCCTCAGGCTCTTTACCATCCTCCTTGTACATCCCGAAAGCTACCATGGTCGACTGGCACTCCCAAAAGACGCTAGTCGCCAACGCTGGTAAGTCAGAGTGATATCTCGTTTAGGCTTATTAGCCTTACGTGGTGTGAGTAGAGGCATTCAGCAAGTTCATGCATGTACTCTTTGGGCTCTACATGTAAGATGTGTTCATGTTAGTCAAGGATTGTCGCTGATACGGTGTAGATGGGAGTTCGTCAGTTCGCTGGATTTTGACTGGCAGTTTATCTCCGGCAAGAGGCGATTCCGATGGCCTTTGGTAAGGTCCCACAATATTTGGGTGTCCCCCCTCGAACAATAAATCTGTGACAGCTATTCTACTTTTCTGGCCGCTACAGTTTACTCTTCGCGTTGATCGGAATGTAAGTCCCGTCTCCTTCATTCGCTTTACGCGTTTTATTGAAGCACAACAATTAGCTCTATTGCGCTCAACGTGACAACCGAGGTTAATTGCCAGGCGTTATATACCTTCAACCAGATCTTTGGAAATTCTGCAATCGGTTTAGCCAGCATCAATCTGTCATTGCGAACGTCAGTCACAAACGTATATATTTACGGCCTGCTGCAACTGACACATACTACAGCATGGCGGTATGGTCGCAGAACAAATATGTAGTCACCGCCCTCGTTCTGATCATTCTGGGTCATTGGTCATTCCTCCTTCATGGTACGCGCAATTTGTCCACTGAACCAGCGCATATATGCGGGTATAACAACCGATTTCATCAGGGATCTTGTTGAATGCTGCATGGGTAGATGAAGGATGTGTCATCATCTACACAGATAACCAAATTCTGGCCATTACCTTCATCTACTCCATGGCGTTTGACTTCACAGTCTTGTGCTTAACCGGCTGGAAACTCGCATTCCCGGCTAACGGTCGCTCCAAGCTTATCAAGCTTATATTTGGGGACGGTCTGATCTACTTTGTTATTGCGTACGTTCGATGTGTGTTGGGCCTTCGCTTATTCAATCGTGACTACCCCAGATTCTTGGCAAACTTGATGGCGACGATCTTCATGCTCATAAACTTGAATGCAGTCCTGTCGATCATTGCGAATGTCCCTGCTGCCATCGCATCAACGGTTTGCACAAATGCAGTCTTTTGAGTGCATACTAACATGCACTTCCAGATCGTAGCATGCCGCGTCGTACGAAGGTTGACCAACTTCACCTCTCAAGGTCCAGAGGTTTTCACGTACGTTTTCAGTCCTTTTGTACGTTCCTCGACTTACCCCTTTTCTTCAAACGCAGTTCCACCCAGGGCTCGACACTCGCATTCAGGAGCAACGCTAGCGCAAATAATCGCATTTCCGTCAAGAAAGGCGACAGTGTACACGTTCAGGTAAAAGTTTGCCACAAACGCCTTCCTCTGCATTCTGAATCCCACATGTCTAGATGGACACATTCGCTAGTCCCGATCGCTCTGTTGCCGAGTATGATGCCAGTGGCAAAATCGTAAAAGACGACGAATTCGACCCTGAGGCACAGATCATCAGCAACGAGTTCAAGCGCCCGCCCTACTAGAATGGCGTCATGTCGTACCGTACGACCACCGCATATTTATCCAACCCATACCTCGTATCCGCATTTTCGTCAAAGCAAGAAATACCGCTCATCATTGCACGTCGCACATTGCGCTTTTTTTCACCACTCTCAGTTTTGCCTTCCTTTCCAAATTCTCAGTAATCTTCCCGCCCGCTGTTCTTTAGACTCCTCTGCACATCCTTTCGGCGGCAATTCATTTCTTTTTATTTTGTCCGGCGCGGTTTGCTCTGCTGCGTATCGAGCTCGTTGCTGAACTGTTCCCGCACTTCGACAACGGGTCAAGCCAGATGATTTGCTTATTGTGAAACAAGAATACGGTAGCAATAGAAATACAGCAAGTGTACAATCAACTTCATCAGTAAAAAAAATGCGACTTAATACAGTTGATACCTCCTGTCCCTGACAGGACCGCCTTGTGCATCATGAGCCTCTCCAGCCCGCGTCCTGCCGCAACCCCTGGTATGGACTTGCCGTACAGATGAGTCACGGTGGTGGCGGTGCACACAGTACTTAGTAGACTATACACAAGTTCTAGCTTTAACCACAGTACAAGTGCCATTATCCTGTCGATCCTCGTCTGTCGAATCTGAATGTCAACATGCAACAGATGGAAAATCTGATACTCTGTCACCCGAGGGCGTCTTCTAGTCAAGATCCCAATCAAGCAATAATAGTTAAATGTGAAGTTCCACAGACTATTCCTCATGACCATGTCCTGCTAGAAGTCGACCGCTTCGGTTTCTCCACGAACAATATGACATATCAAGCTTTGGGCGAGGCCTCGCACTTCAGGTCCGTCCCTTTTCGCAGTACAGACATTTCTGAGTCGTCTAACCACTTCAGCATGCTAGGTATTTTGAATTCCACCACGCTCCAGATGCAGAAGGAGTCTCCTCAACAACTCATGGTGTGACTCCTGTGTGGGGTTTTGGTACTATCATAAAGTCCACGCACCCTAAAGTTCATACCGGAGAGCGAGTGTATGGATACTTCGCCCCAGCACGATATCTTTTACTCCCGGTTTCCTCGGACGCCAACAAGTATGCTTTCTTTGTGCCCCGTCTTCATCTTCCTCCAGGTGATTTGGTTCCTAGATTGACGCACGAAGGCACTCACTAAATGACATAGACCGCCGACCATACAACCAGATTACGCGGTGCGCCGAGGACCCGTTATATGATCCATCGCCAACTGCGGAAGATCTCACAATGCTCTATCGCCCTCTTTTCTGGACTTCATTTTGGTGTGAGGACTGGCTTAATTCGTCCAATTACAAGGGAGGGTCCACTCATATCCTTATATCCTCTGCCTCTTCAAAGACTGCCTTCTGCCTGGCATATCTGATCCGCAGACGTAACTCTTTGCAGGGGAGTTCGACAAGACGGGTGATTGGACTGACGTCAACGAAGAATATCGCTTTCACGAAACGGCTTGCCCTATACGACGATGCCCTTGACTACGAGTCATTTGATACGTCACTTGTCGGGGACCTCGCACGAGGACACTGGATATATGTAGACGTTACAGGTAACGATGCACTTAACGCCAGAGTGCGCGACCATTTCCGTGCGTGTGGCGACTCTGAACTCGTCACATGCATTGCGCTCGGCTTGACGAACGTGTCAGCTTCTACAACCGAACCCTCGTCTGCTACTAGCTGGGGTTCTGGTTTAGAGGCTTCGCAAGGAGGTGACTCAAAACTGGAACATTTTTTCATGCCTGAGTGGCTCTCCGTACGCAAGCAACAGCTTTCTGTTTCTGCGATCACTCAGATGCAGAAGGAAGCTTGGACCAGGCTTATGTCCGACTGTGGAACCTGGGGTGTATCACTTCGGCGGGTTTGTGGTCCTGACCAGGTGAAGGCTGCGTATGAAGAAATAGTTAAACGTGGACTAGCGCCGGAGGAGGCATTCGTATGGAGTCTGTGGGGGGAGACCAGGGTGTATGGCTCAACGGCGAAGTTATGATATAGTCCTTGAGCATCCGTCTCTCTTATGCTGGCTGATCAAACCAAACCTGGCTATCATCCGACCATCCTCCCGCCGGCTTCTTAGACCACATCTTATCGTTCTCTACACTTACAACCGATATGTGTGTCTTGTCGTAGCCTTGCTTGATTAACCAACGCCATGCTAACATTGATGCACCTCTCAGATTTCGACGAGACCATTGATAGTTACAGTCAGCTATGTAACTCCTTTCAATTATGATACATTATAACCACGAGAAGATTTCAAAAAAATTACTCCAAGTTGTCACACCCTATGTTGAATGTCCACGGATATCATCTAGGTCCCTTTGGGCCGAACAAGATTTGAATTGTCTCCAAAAACAAATTGCTGACTGGGTTTAACTTTATTTACACCAAGCTAATGGGTCGCGTGATACCTGCGATCGCGCGAGCGACGTGTCTTGCTCAAATAATATGTCACTCAGTCACTGTATGTTCCGTGCAGCTAGAGGTGGTAGCTACGACGCGCTTTTCACATGTTCATTGAAATTATTATTCAATCCGTTTGTGTTTCTATAATGTGTACCACTGAATTGTCGTCCATCTAAGCAGCGTACATACTACATGTACAACAAAAGAAACTAGCTTTTCGTAAAACATATTAAACGAGAGTAAGATACGGGTAATTTGAGTGCTTTACAGTGACAGGGTATTTGAAGAGCCCGGTTAATCATACAAGGTAATGGAATACGAAGAGGGATTTAGGTGCCTTTCTTGATATCTCCGGTATTGGGCGTCCCCGTTGGCCTTTGGGGTACCTTTCCTGATGACCTAGTCGCTGTCGTCGACTTCGGTGCCTTGGGAGAAGATTCTAGAGTCACTTGTAACATAGCCATCGACGACCTCGGGCCTTTAGAAATAGACTTAGCTCCTGCTGGCTGTGAGATGCCCTTTGAGATGGTGTCACGAGAGGAATTGGCTTTGCTTCGACCAGCTGCACTCCCAGAGGCAGTTGAAAGGGACGGAGATGGTGTAGAATTGGATGGAGGTGTTGAAAGGTTATCTATGCCGCCTAGGAGTCGGGTGAATTCGGTTGAAATGTCCTTGAAAAGATAAACCTACTGAATCGGCGCAGCAAAGACGGTTTGCTTTTTGCAGATGCTGCACCTTGGGCGTTTTGCGGCTGCTCTTCGCTCATTGCCGTTGAGTGAGCCGATGACCCAGGGGGCTGTTCCTTTGCTGGAACATCACTAGGATTGAAATTTTTGAATTCAGCATGCTTCTTGGAGCTGGTAGCCTCGCCAGTTGTCGATACGACGGGTTTCATTTGCCCATGTCTCAGAAGTCGGGTTCGAGGTTTCGCACCAAGTGTGCTTTCTACTGCGAGCTCAGTCTCTGAGGCAACGCTACCTGATCTGCGATACGCGCCGCCGTCGCCGGCTCCCACAGAAGGGGCTTCGTTTGAAGTCGCACTCTGGGATGTGCGTACATTTGGCGGGCTACCCATAGCTTCCGATGGCGTCGCACCGCCCGAGGAGACTGAAGTACTTGCTTGCGCAGAATTTTTTCGAAATTTGAAGTTGAAGGCAGGCTTTGCAATGACTGGTGAAGATGTCGCAGATCTCGACTCCGAGGAAGTTGAAACCGGCGAGCTGGATGCAGCAGGCGCGGCTTTCTCAACGGAGCTAGCGGATGAGTCAAGAAAGAGTTTGGGCCGCTTTGTGACTGGTGTGGAAGAATCGTTCGTGTCTGCAGTACGCTTGAGACTAGTCTTCTCTGCGGGGGAGTCGACTGTCTGGACAGTATTAACAGCTAAAGGCGTTTTGTTCGATCCAGTACGGAGAGATTTTTGCTTCGCTAATGAACGTAATAAGTGACTGAAAATGCGATGGTTGGTTCGATAGTCACTCACTATTAGACCCCTGCGAGACAATTGGTGTCGGTCCTGAGATGATTTCCACATCAGTCGATGACGCTGAGTCAATCTCCATCGGGCGAGCGGCAGAGAAACCCGGTGCAGTGCTTGAGGACTTGGACTTCAGCTTCCCAATTTTTTTAGGGCCAGTGATTTGTTTAGACCGTTGATCGGCTTATCATCAAAGTTAGTAAAGGACGTTAAACATAGAAGGTATTCATACAGACCTATCAATGCGGCTATGGGGCGCACCTCAGGCGCTCTGAACTGGATCTGGTCATGAGAGGTCGATGATTTCAATGGAGTAGTTTTCTTCTCCTCGGAACTTCCACTTGCTTTATTCTTTCGCGCACCCTCCTTCGTTAATTTGCGACTTGAAGATACTGCGAGTGTCTCCTGCAATTCTTCCATTTGTGCATCGCGAGACTTGACTAAAGCAACGGCTTCATCTCTCTCCTGGATCGACTTCGCGTAGCGTGCCCGGACTGAGGCCAGTTCCTTCTCAAGCTCATCTATTCGTAATACCTTGGTCATTATGACGTCCTCTGAGGCACTAGCTTCCAGTCGTTTCTGCAAATCATCTATCTGTTCCTTTTGGCTAGAGCTTGCTCTGATGTACAGTCAACATTCACGGTGTCACATGTTTGAACGGTTACATACTCTTTGTATTTCTGCCGTTCAGCGACCAGGAGCTGCTTCTGGGAGTCACGCTCCTCAGTTACTGCATCGTATTTACCCTCCCATTCATTTACAGTGGCCGTAAGCTGTATGAGCCGGTTCTGTAGGTCACGGATTTGCACGGATTTGGTTTCAATAGAGTCCTCCAGTGTTATCCGAACCTTCTCAGCGTTCGCCTCGGCTTGACGTTGTTGATCTTGTAAGAGCTGGTCGAACGTGCTGGTAGAAACCTCTGTTAGTAGGATGATTCGGTTTGAGAACAGGAGGTAAATATACGATTTGAGGAACGACTGCACTAGCTGCCGAGGTGCTCCTCATCTCTTCACATGCAATAGCAGCCTCCGCTTCGGCCTTAACCGCGTCATCTCGCTCTACTTTCAACCATTGTATCTCATTTTCCAATTTTGCAAGTTTAGTTTTCCACTGGCCAAGCAACTCCGCGTTGTCTTCTGTTTTCTTCTTTAAGCTTTCAAGCTCGTTTCGATCGTGGCACAGCATACGAAGGTCGCTCTGGAGCTGATTGCGTTGGGAGTCAAGATCTTTGCAGCTGTTTTGGGCGACGGTCAATGTATCGCTGAGATAACTGATGTGTTCTTTAATAGACGAGATGAATTTTGATGGCGAGCCGAGGTGCTGGGTATGGGAAGGGGAAGAACCCGGCTTGTTGTCTGGGACACTGGAGGAACCGGGGAGTGGTGTATCTGAGCTATGGATTTGGGATGGGATGAGTTCGAGCCATGGCGTACCCAAGATTATCTTCGGCGTGTTGGATGCTACAGAGTCATCTCGACTAACAGTAATTCCAACTTGCTGAAGCGCATCCTGGACCGCCATGAGGTGGCTGCGAGCTTCATCTGCTGCTTTTTCAGCTTCAGAAGCGGTATTATGCGCCACAGTTGCGGCTGCTCTAGCTTGCAAAGCGATACTCTGTACTTCAGTGGCCCCTTTGGTATATCTGGCCAGTTCGGTTGAGAGGTACACAACTTTGTCCTCAGCATCACGTCGCTTGATTGATTCTTCCAGAATCACTTTCGAATACGATGCACGATACTCGTTGTGTTGTTGCTGAATGTGTGCCATCTCTCGCTGGCCGACCTCGGAAACCTGTTGTCTTTCAGTCCTAATGAGATCTAGAATCAAATTTGCGCCATTATGTATAGAACCAGACATCGGCCCCATGCCTATAGTAGTTTGGTTGCTATTCGAAGTGGCAGTCAATGGACTCGGAGGGGACCGTGTATGAGATTGAGGATAAATGGAAGTGCCATTTGATGTTATATCTTCACTAGGTGTAGCAGATGAAGATTGTGGTAATTGCATATCTGTCATGACGGGTAGAACGGAGGTAACTTGCGAAGTGGCCATGCCTGCAAGCTGAATGAATCGCTTGAAGCGCAAGTTGCAAATCAATTTCAAGTTTGTTTGTTTGGATCTAAAGCCTATGCCAAACAACAGTTTCTGACAGGAACCCAACTAGTATTATACTTGTCAGTGTGGTAATCTACATGCATGCCAACAGACACATACCACAACCGCCGCACAGTGCTGGGGAACCTTACAAGGGAACGTCAGCTGCCTCTTCACTTTGTGATCTCTAGCTGACACTTACTTCCACAGGGTTGCGACCTCGGATCGACCCAAGTCAGATGCCATCTCCGATAGACATGATAGAATCGGACAAGGAGAAATGGGAAGGAAATTCATTCATGACGTTACCCGGGAACAATCCACCACTATCAACATCCGACTTCACAGCGTTTGACCAAGGTAAGCCTTATTTCCTCCCGGGAATGTAACGTTCGGGCTAGGTGCTATGTGTGGTGGGACGTAGACAACACCTTTTCACGCCATTGTATGCCATGCTGGTCTCACTGCAGACATTGACAATTTGTTACCTCGGCTTCGAATCTTGCTCCGTGGTCATTGAGCAAATCTTCTGTTACAGGAAACTCGAGCCCAAAACACGTGAGAGTATCAACGTGGAACCTTCCAAGCTCCTCTCATTTGGCGAAAGAGTGCGATATTCCCCTTACGGCAGTGTTCCAGCCATTTGCAGATCTTGATCCTCGCGAAGAGCCTATCCCAGTCGTGGACTGCGGTGATTCAGGTCCCCCTCGGTGCAAGGAGTGCAGAGGGTACATTAACCCATGGTGTGCATGGACTGCCGGCGGATGGAAATGGAAGTGTAATCTTTGCGGTCACGAAACTCAAGGTATGGCATGGTGTGACCTTTAAAGTGACGGTATCTTAGTTTTGGTTTCCAGTGTTGCCGGATTATTTTTGCAATTTGGACGCAAATCTTATGCGAATAGACCTTCCAAATCGCCCTGAATTGAACAAGGGAACTGTTGACTTCGTGGTCTCAGGAAAAGAATACTGGGCGCCTCCACCTCTGCCGAAGATGAATTCATCGTATTTCTCTATCGACCCTCCTTCCTCTCAAGCACGCGAGCCCAAATCCCTGAACTGTTTTTTTGCGTTTGACGTCTCGCTGGAAGCCATTCGATCGGGCTTTCTTAAGGCTGCTTGTGATGTTCTGCGAGATATGCTCTACGGCGGTACCTCCCTTGACGGAACTTTGTCAGAGCCGTCCTTCCCAAAAGGTTCTCAACTTGCGATTCTGACATATGACACCTCTCTACACTTCTATGATCTGTCTGTAAGCGTACAACTCGCATCATTGCGTCAAGTTGATATAGACAAATTCTAGCCAGCCTCGTCATTGGCAAGCATGATTGTGGTTTCCGACTTAGAGGAAGTATTTATTCCTTTGCGTGAGGGCTTGTTTGTAGATCCCTGGAAATCCAGGTCAGGAACGTTTATTACCTTAATTTTCAAGTCACTCTCATTCCCTTCTCAAGAACCGCCATCGAAGGTCTACTTGAGGCATTACCAGAACGTTATCTAGATACCGTCATTGATAATGCAGCGCTTGGGGGAGCACTACTTGCTGGGCTAGCTTCGCTCGTACGTCCTAGTTAATAATCACGTGATCTAGCTAAAGCATGCTCGTGCAGGCAGGCCGAGGGGGCCACATCATTGCTTTCCAGAGTGTCTTACCTGCGATTGGACCCGGTGCTCTTGAACCACTACATGATCAGGTGTCATTATATGGCACGGAAAACGAGCGAACTATGTTCCTCCCTCGTCATCAGACATGGAGAGACATTGCTGAGGAGTGCTCAGAGGAGGGTATTGGCGTCAGTATGTTCCTTGGAATGAGCAAACCTATCGATATTGGATCTATCGGCACGTCTTTCTTTTTCCTGTTGCCAGTGCTCTCATTGCTAAGCATCTGCACAGGCATCGTATCCTCTACCACTGGCGGCGAACTGTTTTTCCATCCTAGGTTTAATCCTGCACGAGATCAACACGTTTTGACTTCCCAGCTACGGCGTTTACTAACTCGCACGACAGTATACAATTGTTTATTGCGCGTGCGATGTTCCAATGGTAAGTCTTTATTGATCAATATCTTCCCCGAAGAAGTCACGAAGTTGTGCAGGCCTGCGAATATCAAATTATTATGGAAATTTCCATGAGCGTTCCGTATCGGACTTGGACATTGGAATTCTTGACTCCGACAAAGCTATATCCGTGCATATCGAGCACTCACGGAAGTTGGATGCTCGAGAGTATGCATTCTTGCAGTGCGCTGTGCTCCATACGACACCAGATGGTCAACGCCGTGTCCGAACATGTAACCTTGCCCTGGAAGTGGCAGATTTGGCCGCCAACGTTTTTAGGTATGCTGATATGGATGCCGTAGTGTGTCATCTGGCAAGGGAATGTCCGATTTTACCTTCTTTTTGCCACCTTTAATTTTCCTCACATTCATTCCAGCGATGTCAAAATTGACTTCACGACGAATGGCTCACATTCGAGAAGAGCTCGACTGATAGATGTTCGTCGATATTACTCGGCTATCGGCGGAATTGTGCGGCTGCTACCGCTGTCTCTCAGGCGAGTCCGCTAGATATCATCTCCGTCCCTTTCATTAACAAGCTTCGCAGCTAATTATACCTGAAGCATTTCGAGCTCTGCCTGTATACACCCTAGCGATCATGAAGTGCAAACCCCTCAAAGGTGTGCTATTGTGATTCGGTCATTTCTTGCTTTCGTCGATTAACATACTTTCGCAGGTCGTAATGTGTCTGCGGACGTGCGCAACTATCATGCTCAGAGGATCCTATCTATGAGCGTGCGCGCAACAATGCAGCATCTCTATCCCCGCCTTCTTGCGCTTCACGACTTGGCAGACGACACAGCGCTTCCAGACCCCACAACAGGTCAGATGTCTTTTCCGTCACTGATGCGGGACAGCCACACCTACATGGAAGCACACGGCGTCTATCTAATAGGTTTGTCCCGCACTTCTTTCGGTATAACTTCCTTACCTACGTCCTTCCATCAGATAACGAAGATCTCATGATATTTTGGGTCGGTTCCAGTGTGTCCCCGCAATTACTTCTTGACCTATTTGGTGTCGACGACCTCCTAACTCTGGATCCGAATATCGTTAGTGCTCAGGTCGACCAAAATGTCCTTTCCTTGATCTTCGTTATTACAGATCCAGCTCCCAGTTCTTCACACTCGATTATCTGCTCAGGTTAGGAATATACTCACGCATCGCTACGCTCAGCGAGGTCGCACTCCGAAAATGCTTCTCGTTCGCCAAAATATGGATGGGACGGAAATTGAGTTCAGTGACATGCTTGTCGAAGATCAGAATAATGCTGCTATGTCATATTTGGACTGTGAGTTTCATGTGTGAGCTGCTTGTCGTACCTTGCTGATTGGCAACTTAGTTTTGTGTTTGATTCATAAGCAGATTAATGCTGTGGTATTGTACATCATCTTCTCCTTCTTCCTCTAGACTAACTTTCTTTCGATAGCTCACAAATGGCGAACAGTTATCTGGAGGGCCAAGCCTGCGAGGATCTCCATGGTAACACCACGCCATATCGCTAGCACTCTCGCAAACACTTGGCATCATCTTACATTCCCGCGATTTTATATAGTTAAATTAACTGTTTTTTCTATGCTTCGCTTCGATTCTCCTATCAGCCTATGTATGCTTAAATGTTCTTGAAGTAGCGTTTCAGCATGTGACAGGAGAGCTCCCATGATTCCCATGTGGTGCTGGCTACACGCAGCCTAATTTGTCGGTCAGTCTAGCTGCTTGTGCATATGGGCAAGAAAGGCTTATTCTGAAGGGGCCGATAAGTAAAGCAGTGCCAGAACGTGTTGATAAACGTATTTATGGCGTAGTTGCGCGGCGTGGTGGCTGCCCATTTGGAGATGTGATTCAAGAAAGCTGCCAGGTTGAGTGAGATGCCGGTTGTTGATTGCGGACTCAATAAATCTCCACGAGACAGAAATCCATTTGTTCTAGATCTTTGGCATGTTCTGTCCATGTGACATCTCTAACGGCACGCAAGGCTGACTCCCACCTCTGAGATCTACAACTCTGAAGTACCAACATGTACTACGTTGTGCGCGAGAAAGCGACCACATCACGCCGACTGTTGGGCACCAAGCCGAAACCCGGGGTCGTATAATCGATGTGGATGTCTTGCCGTACTGTGAGTGAGTCTTATCTGGAATCTGATGGATCAAAATTAATATTTCGGTTCATCTAGCCAGATATCATGCATCGTCGTTCATTGCATCTCGCCAGTTCGGGAAAGCCCGGTTACGACAATCAGCTTTATCAGTTCACCGTCAATACGATCGGTCCCAGTGAGCTCGTGCGAGCAGGGCCGCAATCTCAGTAATCTCTCGTTGGCGATTCTTCTTTTTAATGCATTCTGAGAGGCAGAATAGTACAAGTTCCATAGATCTACGCAGCACCTTGCAAGGTTAAATTTATTGCGTGACAGGTATTACAATGAATCACCGAATGAGTATGTCATGTTTGTTCCCCAGAGTCCAGATTACTGACATCCGGCAGAATCAGCACCATCATGTGCAAAATAAGTTCTTCCTGAAAAATGTTCAGGCAGATCAGTGATGCTTGTTATATTCAATTTCTGCTAGCCAGGATAACGGTGATCCGTGCTGCTGATAATAGAGTAATGCCGAAACTTCGAAGGACATGGCTTACTATATAGCTACGTCCTAGTGCCACCAAGATGAGTGCCATAATGAATCATGTGGACAATAGTAATAACTTAATGGGCGCTTGTCAAGCTATGATACGTACGTACGATAAATATTCTGGCTCACTAATCAGATAACTTCTCACCCGTCGCATACCCTGAGCTGTGATTATATATATCCCATCGAGATCACCGACGACTTGTTGGGCGCACAAGAATAACGGCACATCCGGTGGGCCGCTCTCATTCCCTTCGTACACGTGAGGTGAATGTGGCTATTCAATCATGTTGCTAATAATCGGAAGACAAGGCATTGATCAAGGTTGATCGATATCGCCGTCAAGCACATGAACACGACAAGATGATACGCATGGGTTAGGGCCAACCAGTGGCTGAGTGACCGAATGAATCCGCGGGGAACCAGTTGAAGATCTAACAACAGCTGCAAAGACCGTTTAGCCCCTGGAACTAAATATAGGCGTAAGAACCAGCATTGCAAAGGGAAAAGCTTATTTAAGAGGTCCGAAAGACCGTGACTTTGTAGATTGGGAGGGACCCGCTCTGATCGGCTTCGCAAGTCAAGTTTACCCCATGGCAAGAAGCTGGAATTGCGGTCGCCGGCAGTAAACATGACAGACACTACTGCCTTTTACTTCTGCAATAAGAATGCCCTTGAAACACCAGGAAACAACATGAAGCGATCGAGAGACACGCACAATATGATCTGCAGCTTGGCCGCTCATCGACCAATACATCGTTATTGGAGATTCGGAACTAGTCCAACGCAACACGTTGCCATTTCTGGTGATAGCACTCTTCAGAGCCGCAAGGTGGCGGGAGATGTGACGGCAGGTGATGGCCTGGAGCTGAAGCCTCAAGGAACCAAGGCTGCGTAATGGAAGAGCCTCGCGGCCAAAAGATTTAATGATCATCTGAGTAAAACACCCGCGGAGGCTGAGGGATACACCGTGACATCCGGCAACCTGTCACAAAGGTTCGTTTACCCGCGGCATCACGAATCATGCACGCATAAACGTACGCACCAGTGTTGTTACATACTAAACCGTGATACAATTGAGTAGAATGATCATTCCCACACAGGAGGACAACGACAATTTTGAAGCTCTTATTCCGACTTCTAGGGCCAATCAGGGTCCATAAGCCCTAGGGTCGTCCTAATTTAGTAATCTATTGTCTAAAATAGTACTCGTCTGAGGGGACAAGCCAACATTTCGATTGGTTATCCGCAAATTGGCGTCACGCTGCAATTGGCTCAGTGTGAGGCTAGGCTCAGTAGCTTTGCTGTTCAAACTTATCGGACGGTCATTCACCTTGTTGCAAAAATTATGGGGGCGGCCAGGGGTGCGCGTCCCGCGAAGCTGGGCTGCTAATAATAGTATTGAATGCTGTAAAAATGCAAAGTTTAGCCCGTTGCGAAGCCTCCTGCTTTGAATTAACCATAGGTTAACAGGTTAAATAATAGTTAATTACTTTGAGACGATCCAGTACTTCCCAGCTTGATGCTGACATCCCCGTACATCTCTTCACCCTCACGCAGGCATGGCATTCGTAGAACAAAGCGCCACTTTCTTTCACGTTCTGGAACCAAAACACGTCCAATGAATCGAACCACAACCGACCAGTTGAGCATGTGGTGGATGCGAAACATTATCATACCTTCTGACCGAAGAAGCAACAAATTCATCGCAGCCTGCCGCCTTCTGAAGGGCCTGAGACATCAATGTGTATTCCTCATTGTCATCGTTGTCGGCATCCTGCCCGTGCTCATCATGCTGATGACAAGGACTCCTCAGGGCAGTTTGGAGGCAATACGGTCCCGGGACAATAGCAGAGGATCGAACGGAACAATGATAATGATTGAAATTTTGGCAGCCACCATTAAGCCAAATAACTTAACATGAACCCTACCTATTACTTAACCGATTATAATAATCAGGTTAAATCACAACGGGTTAGTAACAACACTGTGACTGCTACGCACAGCAGCTAGGCCACAGGGGGATCTTCAGGAGCTTACACGTGGATCTTGAAGGGCTGCCACAGATCGATCAATAAACGTCATAGATTTCAACGTATTGACCAAGCATTCACGACGCACAGTGAAGAGAAATTTTCGTTTGGAACAGCGTGAACGCATGCAAGTAAAGTTTGTCTTGGTGCGGTATTCGGCCGGCAAATCGCGGTGCACACCCATCGCGTTCTCCGGCGGCCAGTAGTACAGCCAGTTCACCTCCGAGAACGAGTCTATCACCAATCAGAAAGAGAACGAACCCACGGAGTCACTAGAACTTAAAATGACTGATTGTCACGTCCCATGTGTTTGGTGGAAAGAAAACATGTCAATGCGAGCGAAGAGAAGGACAGTGGTATCGAGACTCGAGAGCCCCAAGAAGAATGGAAGAATGGCAGATCTAGAATCCAGGGCTGGACACCGACTCGACAACAGTTTACAGCATGATGGAAAGGCACAATCGATTGACTCATCAGCTAGACCTTTATTATATTATATCACTCCGCTCACCTCATTTTTCATACACCTGCCTTCCTCGAGGCTCGCGGTCGGATAGTAATCTTGTGCTGTTCTATGGATTGTTTGCCGAGCCGTTCAAACTGCGATGCCCGGTTTCGGTGGAGTAAACATTGAGTAAACAGCACAATTTCCAAGCTAGTAACTTCTAAACTTGCCCTTCTTTCTTCTGAGTGAATCTGAATCACAACAAGCGATATCGATACTAGTCAACGAACCCGTTGTCGCCGATCTGGCAGCAGAGACCCAACCGGCGTATGGCGTGGCATTAAGCCGTTGCAACCCATTAAAAATCTGCATATCTCTGGCCGGCCAATTGACTACAACTCAAAGCATCCGTTTTTTCGGGCATGTGCAGTGCGTTTCCATGTCCCCATGCTATCTATAATATAATATAAGATCTCACACCCATTCCGCAGATGAGGGGCACATGATTTCCGCGGACGGTTAACACTAGATGGGTCAAGAATTAGGCTAAAATCAATTTTGGTCACAATACGTCTTCTCCGGACGCTCCGTTTGCGCTCCGTTCCTCAGAGTTTCCTGGCTAGTACTTCTGTAATCGTCACCTCCTTTTTTACTCATGAATTTGGCCCCAGAGGCCTTAACCGTCTGTATCTTCGGAAATAAGTGCCTGAAGTAACTCTCGCCGAGTTTCCGCACATAGTGTTTCGGGATCTGTCCCTCGTCCCCGCGGATCCGTGTGCAGGGAACAATGCTCGTGTGTGTACATCAAGTCGCCGATGGGTTCAAGTAGCGCCGTATTTCCTCAAAGTGCAACTTCATTCAGCCAGCTTCAGTCACGTATCCTTCTGACATTCCCAGACTTCCAGACTTTCGAGGGTTGCGCTTCCAATTCTCGCGTGCTGATACCTTGAACCGCCTTGATGTTCGCCCTACTAATACATTAGCCTTTTCTCATTCATCACTAGCTTTCGGCCCCCATGACCTCATCGCCAACTCTCACTCTATCGCGATGCGCGACCATGAACAACAGCATCATCATGGGCGAAGACAAGATGCCTATAGTCTCCTTACCTGATTCTCTTCACAAACAGTCGCTGGAAACCTGCCAGCAGGAGACACTTGAATGCCCACAGCAACAACAGCCCGCCGTGGTCGTCACTCGTACCCACTTTTTTCTGATCATGGCGAGTTTATGGATTGGCAACTTTACTGCTTACTTCAACGAGACTACCGCTACCACTGCCATGCATATCATCGCAGCTGATTTCGACGACCTCGCTAACCAAAATTGGATTGCAACATCGTACTTGTTGGGCTTCACCGTCACACAAACTCTTCTTGGCAGGTTCGCGGACATCTTTGGGCGTGCCCAAGTGTTCAATGCTACAATGCTTATTTTTGGTGCTGGAACCGTGTGGTGTGGGCTGGCCACGGTACGTTCCCATTTAGGTCTAGTGTGTCCATGGGGATTTCTGACGTACCCACGCATTTCAGAGTATGAATTCATTGATTGGTGCTCGCCTTCTTCAGGGTATAGGTGCCGCTGGAAGACAATCTGTTGGCGTGATCATTATTCTGGATCTGACAACGGCGGACTCACGAGGTCTGTGGTTGGGATTTTTCAATTGTGCCTCTGCAATCGGTCTAGCGATTGGGCCCGTGCTGGGCGCGGTCCTCTCCGTTGACACAAATTGGAGATGGATATTCTGGATCACTCTCATGCTCATTGCGGTCACGCTGGTCATTGGAACAACATGCGTCCGATACCCTGTTCCTCATCGGAAGCAAAGCATCGGGTTACTTGCACAACTAGGAGAAGTGGATTACGTTGGTTCTGTACTTGCCATTGCGGTCTCGAGCATGATATGTATTGCCATTGAGATGGGAAACAAGTTGTTCCCTTGGAATGTAGGTACATGTCTTCATAACCATTTCGTACTTACATAAACTGCATTTTCTAGTCGGCACCTATCATTGCTCTCTTCATCGTTGGAGGTCTTCTCATACCTATCTTTGTTTTCTACGAACTCAAGGTAGCCGAACACCCCGTTGTTGATATTCGGCTTTTCAGCATACCGAATATCCCCATCACTTGTTTGATCAATTTTCTCACTGGAGCTGGCTACTTCGGTTCCGTCTTCTTCCTTCCCCGTTACTTCATCGACATCAAAGGTTCCAGCCTCATTCAGTCCGGGCTGCAGATGCTCGGCCTCATCCTCACTCTCGGCATATCTTCTGTTGCAGGGGCTAACATCCTCGCGCTCACGGGGCAAGTGCGCCTTATTGGTGTAGCAGGCGGCATTTTATATGCGCTGGGTAGTGGTTTAATGTTGATGGTGGGACAGTACACACCTGCAGTGACAACCATCGGCTTTTCCATTATCACGGGCGTTGCGTCCGGTCTGCTCTACCAACCTTCCCTCGTCGTTGGACCCATGTCTGTCAAACCTCATCAAATTGCAGGAATCAGCGGGTTCTTGTCTTTCATACGGACATTGGGTGGTACATTTGCCACTGCACTCCTCACAGCAATATATGAGACTAGTTTTACGGAATCGCTTCGCGGAAAACTTCCAGACTCGTTGGTGAACCAAGGTCTTGAGCTTGCGGATAATCATGCCGCTTATCCCGAGTACGAGAGTCAGATCCTTACCGCACTCGTCAAAGCCTATCACTTGGGGACGATACCGGCCATCTGTTTCGGCGTTATCTACGCTATAGCAGTGGCCTTGCTATGTAACGTGGACTTCATCCCAGCGTGGAAACGGAGACGGATAGCAGCAAAACAAAAGAACGAGGGAGCTTGACCATCACGCGTGGATGCTTACTCTCTCTGTATACCTTATTGACGCATACTTTTGACCCAGACACGCATCGCATCTTGCATATTCTGTCTTTTGTTTTTGTTTTGTTTTTGCTCTTGCTTCATTTCACGGGAACATATCCCATCACTGATATAACTCCGTCGGCTTGACAAGTAGCATTGACGCCTTGCTTAGCTACCTCACGGACATAATAATATGATGGGTAGAATAATTATGTGTGAGCTGTATGATCTATTCAATGTTCTAGATAGCATTTGGAGTCGCTACAAAGCGTCTTTTGTTTTACTATATCGGGGGACTGGCGTAAACCGCCGTCACCCCAAATGACTTGTTTAGTATGAGTCAAGGCCGTCAAGAGCTAAAACTTGAACGATTTTTTTGGTCCGAGACCAGAAACTGGGGGGAGATCGGATCTACGTCCCGCTGGAAGGGCGAGTGGATTGCGCATCACGCACGGTAAACCCGGAGATCGCATCGAAAATGCATTATAGAACTGGCGCCTCAATATCCAATGCTTGGTTATAGAAGTTACGGCACGCATGAATCCCTTTGCAATTGCGATTTGCTGAATGAAAAGCGGACACGCGCGTGTGCTGTGTTTTCGACCCTTGAGACTTGAAATTGAAACTGAAATATCAGAGACCAATTACACACAATTGCCATAAATGGCTCTCCGGGTGAACGCCTTTTGCATTCAACAGACGGATACGAATAGTTCTGTTTAGTGACAGCTTGATCGAGAACAGTGGTATGCAGGTAGCCTCTGGCATGTAAGAAGGGCACGGAACGGCCAAGAGGCTTTACTACCCCAGATCCAGCTGCCTAATTCGACGGGAAGTCAACCACTACGGGAATACTCTTCGATCACAGACCGAGGCTGTGTGTACTTGCCCAGTGGCTTGTACGGAATATGTGTGAATCTGTGCACATGGTTTCAATTATGGCGAATAGCTGTATGAGAACAATCGCGGTACACACCCAAACGCACTTGGGCCTCCGAGAGCAAGGCCACGTTCAGAACCAGTCCACTGGGGAGCCGCGGTGATCCCGAGCACGAGAACCCGCAACCCATATTTATATTGAGGCGTGCCGAGAGCAGCCCCATTTTGAGCGTCAAGCACGGTGATTAGATCGGGAACAGTCGCGACCATCTACACGTTGATACTTTTAGCACGGACTCGGGAGTAAAGGAACATACTCTCACAGTTGTTATTGCATCATCCGCGGTATGTTCTGCATACAGATTCTCGTTCTTGAATGGAATGATGAGTGTTCCGGTGAAGCGCTCCATGGGACAATCAGGATCGTCGTCATCAACATCGTCATCCACGGTTAACGCGGTGATAACAACTTCTCCAATCGTATGACCTTTGTAGACACTGTCACAAATCAATGGTGCTGCGTAACATGAGATCAAAAAAAAACTGACCGCCTTCTCACATCGGTGATCTTGCCCGTGAACAACACTCTTGCAGAGCTGGAGCCACCTACAGCGTCAACAAGAATTGACCCAATCCGAGACAAACTTGATTGTTTGCGAGCCAATGCAATAGCTCGTCCAATGCGCCAGCTTAACGATACTGTGTTCTTAATCATAGCATTATCCACATAATCAGCTTTCAGAGGGCAGCTGGCCTGTCCTACGTGCGTCCTAATGAACACGAGACACCATATGATCATCACGCATAGTACTCGTGACACTGTCACCACTCACCCCATTTCAACACATGCCGCTCGTAAGGAAGCATCGACGTCAATGTCACGTTTGGCCTTTGTCATGATCTGTAGATAGTTCGTCGATTTTTACTGGAAACGTGAGAGGGACAGATACCATAACGTTCCCATCTCCACTGGATATAGCGCTCGGGAGCATCTTGACCCCAGTGCCGCTAAAGTCGTAGACATTGGCCGTAGTTTGGTGCCACTTTCAAAACCGTAAATTTGGAGCACACATCCAAGATCAGAATGATGCTGCTCACGGTGGGGTATGCACGGCCCTGTATATATGTGATGATTTTAGACAACGAACCACCTGCTTGTTGCTACATACCATAAAGTCCCCATCTATGCATGGTATATCGGTGTATTTCGTCGATCCCAGAATCATCTACAGCAATGTCAATATTTGTCTTCGCTCGACGAACTGAAACATCATACGTTGATCATACCGTTTGCGCCCCCGATCTCTATCCCACAAAGGGCTTCTGGTTTCACAATCTAGAATTATATCGTTAGAGCACTACAATAGTCGGACCAGCCAAGATGACATTACCCCTATAAAGGACCACAGCTCCGCACTAGCCTCTTGATATCTAACGACTCAAATAATCAGGTATCACCTTTCAGTTCATGCAGCGAAAATACTGACTCGTTGCCAAGTAGTCTCTCAGAGGACACTTCTGGGCTACCCATGCCTCCACCCCATCCAACCAGTGCATTCGACGTAAGTGACGAAAAGTCAACCACTCGCACTGTTTCACCTGACCGTACGAGTTCTCTTAGCTCCAGGAAAGTATGCAAGGGGGACCCGCCACCGCCGCATCCCAATACATAGCAGCCATCTGCAATCCACTCCAGATCAACCTCGGACAAGAGCCATTCTCTCTTTTCTATCCTAGGCTCGTACTCCAAGATGTCAGTCGCAGAACGCATGACCGGCGCCACAACGGCAGAGGCGACAGCGGATGCTACCATTTGTGGCCGGGAGGCGGTCTCCCTGGTAGGAGCTTCAACGTGCAGAGGATCATCGACCTCTAGCCAACTTGGACTAGCGACGCCACTCCAGTCTCCAGCGGCCTTGACATAAAAACGGCAACGGCCGCTGGTATAGGCGATCGGAATGACCTCGCTTTCCACTATGGCGACACGGTGCGGATCTGCTCCGGAAGCAATTGCTCGAGCGATAGCCCTGGCTTCGACATCAGCGCGAACTTGTACGATGGTTCTTGTGGATGTGTCTTCGAAGGAATCAATGATGCCTGATATCTTCAGATCGAGATTGAGTATCAATGGGGAGGAGAAGGTCATTTCTTCATTACCTGGGCAATGGCAGCGCCAACAGCATTCGCGACGTCGAAGTGAGGGAATCTGTGAACCCGGCTGATGCCCGCAAGAACATCTGGAGCAAGGATGGACCCTCCGCCGACCAGGTAGACTGGGATATCTTGGGAAGATGTTTTCATGGCATCAAGGTAGTTCTGGAGCATCTTCTTGATAGCACTTTGAGCGCCTTCGATGATCGACTGCCCAATTCCGGAAACAAGACTCTCGTCTCCAATGTTTGAAGCGCGACCTGCTGCAACAACCACGTCGGTAGCGGTCAGTGTAGAGCCACCGAACACTAGAGATTCAGAGGTGATCCGATGGCCAACAGAATTAGGACCAACAGTGACCTTCTTCGTGACTGGGTCCTCTCGGACAACGGAACCCCCGCCAAGGCCAATACTAGAGCATAGAAAATCAATTTACCATGAATGCTTGATACACTGTCAAAACCAGCACCTGGTAACATGTGGCATGGAGAAGTTCAATAAAACCCCACAGAACTCGTGATGGGCGGCGGCTTGGCGAGGGAACCCACTAGGTCTAATGGGTTGTCAAGCAAAATTAGTATGGTTGCTAAAACCTCTACTTTGTTCACGAACAGCAACATTCCGATGTCTGTCTAGATAAGATAACAGTGAGCCTGTTGCCACGAAGCTGAATGTTGTCTCAGCGACACACCGTTGTGCCACCAATATCAACTACCAGTGCGGATTGCTTTGAGATGCCTGACTCCAGTGCGGCCAAGAACGCGGCGCCGCGCATGGAATTCGTTGGGCCGGACGAACTTCGAGGAGAATTATCAATCGATTATGATAACCCTTGTCATCGAGACCTCTTCGAGAGAAACACGCACAAGGTTCGAATAGGAAGACGCGCAGCTTGTGCGCAGCTGAGCAAGGTGCCATCATTGCTCGTGATGAAAACGGAGCACTTCAGCTCGAGTGCCTTGGCTGCCTTCTCGAAACCTATTACCGTCTTCTTGGCGTATCGCAATAATGCAGCATTCAGGATAGATGCGTTTTCACGCTCCAGCAGCCCGATGGCGGCAACGTCCTTGGAGCATACGACGTCCATTCCTGGAATGCGCTTGCGTACAATCGCTGCGACTGTTTCCTCCTGTTGGATCTCAAAGTCGATGGGTGCGAACACCGAGGACACGACGACTGCGTGTATGCCCTGGAAATCATATCAGCTGCATCCAACGTGCCCATCATCGTTTCCGTACCTGACGGTTGATTTCGTCGCAGGCGGATTCGACTTGCGCAACGACAACAGAAGCAATCTCACTTCCGTCAATTTGCAGGCCTCCTGGGAGCAGGAAATGGGGACCTTCGAGTACTGCGGGAAGTGGACATCAGTATAGGACGTCATCGCACGTTCCACAGCAGCAACTCACGGTCTCGCAGCTCGTGCGGAAAGCCTACGAATGGTGGTGTTCCATGCGTAAAAGGGCCACACAGGCGAATGACCGCGACTCTGTCCAAACGCCGAGGATCTCTTTCTACCAATGCATTTACAAAGTGCTAGGATGTACGCGAATCAGGACGCAAGTTTGTGCGTGTACGAAGCGAATCTTACTGTTGTGCCGATACAGAGCGCTTGAATGTTGGACTTGCTCTGAGCTCGTGTCAACACGGACTCGATGGCGTTTTGGATTCCCAAAGTAACGTCCGGTGTGGTGAGGTGTTTTGCTGATGCGAGAACCTGGCCTCTTCGCGAACCCTCTGACAGATCGAGGAGAACTGCATCGCTGGTGAACGTTTGTCGAGTCCGCGGAGTCAAGCCTATTCAAATCAGGTACGCACGTATTTGTTCCTCCTACGTCAACACCTAAGCGTAGGATGGGGTGGACTGAACTCATTTATGGTCGAAGGACTGCTGGTATCGTCTTGGACCGACAAAAGGTAGGTGGGTATGATAAGGATAACCAAGATGGGGACCGAAGCAACCGTGGTGCTTTGGCCCGGGTACAACCAAATTAGCAGATAAGCGAAATCGAGGTTCGATTCGTATCGAGCGCTAAGCAGGAGCTATTACTTCAACAATAGCTTGGGCAATTGGGCGTGACCAAGCACCACCAGGTCGCTACGAGTGATCATTGCAAACATATCGGTCAGATAACACGTGCGAGCTCACCAGAACGGTTCACGTGAATATCAGATGACTGCTTGCTATTATTGGTTCGGACATTCCTCGGATGCAGCACTCGCAATTCGGGTCTTACAGCTACTAGCTTTCAGACTAGTTGTTTTTTCGTCTTACCGCTTCTAGATTCACCTGTGGAACAAAAGGGCCCCGCTTATTACGATACTTGGTCGGGCGAAATACCTTTGGGGGCGCTCTGCCTGGATATCGTGTCACCGCCGCATGCACTCTCCGGCTGTCAAACAGCAATAGGTCATTGTCTCTCCACATGTCGCAGCTGCTTTATGCACAGTAGACAGTTATCATGATCATAAAATGTTGGCGGAACCAACGAACTTCCGAGTCCTGAGGGTATTCTGCCCGAACAGTATCGTAAACTAGACCCTGTTGTTTGTCCGGTTCCACAAGTAAATATAGAAATGGGATCTGGCCCATCGGTATGAAAGTAGCTGGAAGAGGAGGGCATCGAGAGACGTGCAAACAGCGACGAGGAACTCTCAGCTACATAACGGTGTCATTTGCATTCATTTTAGGATGAACGGCGGAGTAAGAGGGGACAATCACAGCTCACCAAATATTGTAATTAAGTCGATGCTGCAGCCTGTGATGGATCAGAGAATTGGATTGATAGCAGTCGATGCTGATTCGGGTGAAGCACAAGCACTTAGCAGGTTGACCCGAAGCCTCTTGGAGGCTGAGTGAGAACATCGCGAAGCTTAACCGAAAACTACGAGTAACGCCGACAAGATCAATTAAATCACGAAATCAGAACCGAGTAAAGACCCGTGAGATATATATTCCAATTCAATACGAGTTAGTTCGATTAGCACATGTTGGTTTTGGCGGCCAAGGCCGCAGCGCGTTTCTTGAGACCAACGTCCATTCATCAAGACATTGCACCATTTTGATCGTCGACGGCCTGCGCAGGCATGGCCAGTCTATCAGATGACGGTCTAGCAGAAGTCCTATCAAATATGCCAGATTTCTCGGCACCAGCCTTTTCCTCCGCGGGCCAACGCAAGTTTCGGCTCCAACTCCTCCTCGATAACAAGGAAAAGCAACTACAGCAGGCTGGAACTCTCGGTCAGCGGGTTCTTGCACAGCAGATAGAGCTCGAAGAGAAGATAAGACAACTCCAAGAATTTGATGCAGAACGTGCAGAAGACGAGGAACTAGATACTGACGCGCGCGAACGCTATCGCGAGCTAGCAGAGACTATTGCTGCTTGGGACGCAGAGAACGCCCAGCTATCTAGTGCTTTTGGCCAAAAAGTGAGTCTTTCATTTCAAAATTTCAGACAAGCGCCTATTGTTGGTCAATGCCACATGCACCCCGCCTCGCCTACGAAATACATAATGCATCATGCACTAACGTGTAATCTACTTGTCTCTAGCGTCCTCCTACCCAGCAATCATCTCCGACCCTACCGATCAACGATCTTCCTCGAGAGGAGCCCGAACGCTCCAAAGCCTCAGCTTCATCTGCTGCCCAGTCTCGTCGTGCCAAAAATGCTGCCCATCGAGCAGACGATGTCGGTAAGTTTCTCATCCTGTTTGCTTTTGCTTTCACGACTCATTATTTCCCCAGAATTTGCGTTCGAGATCGGAAGCGGACTGCTTACCGAAGTGCGACGGCTCCAGAGTCTTCTCGGCGAGCGTGACAAGGCCATCCAAGACATGAAGGAGGAGAAAGATGACCTTGAAAAGACCGTCGAGTCTCTACGTACCGCGCTTCGATCGCAAGAACAGAGCTCAGGTCGGTCTTCTAATATTCCTTTACTTCGTGAAACTTACTTGCCGCAGACAAGTTCAAAGAAGAAAATTGGAACCTCGAAGTCACTCTCCAAGAAGTCCGCACCCAGTATTCAGACTCGCAGTCAACAATCGTGCGCATCGAAGGCGAGCACAAGCGGGTTACGAAACAGCTCAACAACACTCGAGAAGCAGCAGACCAGTACAAAAACGAATTGCAGCGTGTCCAGACTGCATACGATGATATGAAAGCTAAGCACGAGACAGACGTGGCACAGGCGCGTAAGCATGCTGCGGGTCTACAGCGCGACAAGTCAGACTTGCAGTCCTCGCTTGATGTACTGAGGGCGGAGGTAGAGAAATCGAGCCGTCGCCTCGGTCCACGATTCGGGAGTCCACTCACGCCTGGTGCAAGCCAGGGTAAAGAGTACTCGACCCCTGCCGCAGAGGATGATGATGTCTTTACCACAGCCAGTACCAACAACAGGCGGAAAATGGACACTTCGGCTGTGTTCCAGCCTGACGCATTTGAAGATCTTGTAGACATTTCCCCTGACCCGTCACCATCACGCCCATTCCATGCGAGCAACCACCCTAATAACGAGATCGAGGCCCTTCAGCAGCGGCTTGCTCACGCCCAGAGGCAGATCAGCACCCTCAAGGGCAGTTTGCATCGCGAGAAGGAGATGCGAATGGAATATAAGCGCAAACTAGAGTCTTCCTCTGGGTATGTACATGCTGAAAACGAGCCTCCAGAAGATGAGACGAATGACGATGACGAGACTGAAACTAAACATCCTCGCCGGCTGACGCCATACCGTTCTGGTGGTGGCAGAGCCAGAGGCAGGAGAGGCAGAGGGAGGTCTTCTCTTGTTACCAGGCTCGGTATGGCAGCGCAAAGCCCCAGCACTACATCTGATTACAATGCCTCTCCTCCACCACCCGTACCGCTTCTCCCCGACTTCGCCGATGATATTCTTTCCGACGAGGGTAACGCAGAGGGCGAGCCGGAAGAGCACTACCTTGACCCCTTACCTTCTCCTTCCTCGAAGCGAACAAGCGTTGACGGTATGGACCCCGTGTTTGCAAATGTCCTCCGCAAGTCTGCGTCCTACAGCGCGTTCCCAAGCCAATCTAGCCCCCTTCGCCATTCCCTGCTGGCTCGCTCCTCCCCTCGCGGTGTTGGGCGTGGTGGAGCTCCATCAAGACGTGCTCGTGGCGGTGCTGCTTTCCAGGAGGCCAGACCGGCGTCCCTTGTTGGGGAACCTGAGGCTTTATCTGCAGAGCTCGGCATTACGTCTGTTACTGAAGATGTTGAAGTCAAGGTCACCGCTGAAATGGCGTGTCAGACCGACTTCGAGGACGTGACGGTGCTCGTACCCTCGCCCTCTTCCTCAGCGAATGACACGGGTGTGCAAGTCGAGCAAGCCCTTGAACCTGTGCCAGCATCTCCCACCACTTCTGAAATGTCGTGCCAGACTGACGAGTTCTTTGTGATGCATATGGAAACAGCTGTGCAGCACGAGCCTACTTCTCCTGTTGCAGCCCGCGCAAGCTTCTACCAAATGCAGCCCCCCGATCGCGTTTTCGTCGCACGGAGCTCGATGAGGCGTACGACGCTTACGCAGTCTGATTTCTCTCGTTCGTCAGAGGGCGACAACACCCTACGCGGCGGCCTCCCCGGTGAAACTAACGGCCGGCGGCCCATTCCGGGTGGATTCTCCTCTGAGGAGGAGAGTGACATCGATGTTGACTTGGACGACGGAGCGACGGAGACCGGTGTTGAAACAGATACAGATGTGGACGATTACCACGACGCGCGGGGGAGTGTTGCTACAGAGTCACGGGAGGACTTCCACTCTGTGTTGACGATGACGGACAACGACTTTTCGGAGAGTGATGATGAGAGTGTCAGGGCGCTTGGAAACTCAAGGCGGTCGTCACTATCGTCTACGACACAACATCGGGAGTTACTCCATCGTGACACAGCTACCTACGAGGAGAAGGGTGTTGGTATGGATGACATCGAAGAGCCGAAGATCATCGAGGTTATCAAGGAAGTGGAGGTCATTAGGGAGGTGGAAGTCATTAAAGAGGTAGAAGTCATCAAAGAGGTAGAAGTCATCAAAGAGGTGGAAGTCATCAAGGAAGTCGAGGTGCCTGTTGAAGTCATCAGGGAGGTGGAAGTTATCAAGGAGGTCCCGGTAGAGGTCATCAAAGAGATCGAGATCATCAAGGAGGTTATCAAGGAGGTTCCGATCGAAATCATCAAAGAAGTACCTGTGGAAGTCATCAAGGAGGTCCAACGACCAGTTGAAGTCTTGAAGGCAGTCGAAGTGGCCAAGATGGTAGCCGAGCCCTCTAAGCCAGAGCTGAAGGAAATGTCTGTTCAAACGGATACATTCACTGCTTCGCCCGTTATTGCAAGTTGGCAAGACACCTCTGCGTCATCTGTGACCCCGACTCCCACCCCCGCACCTTCTGTCCCTGCGTCCCCCGCTCTTTTCCGAGTGGGCGCGGCAGTACAACAGTTCCAGTTTGTTCCTGCACCTGCCATCGCAACGCCCGCTCCTCCTTCCCCCTCTCCTATCCGTGACTCTAGTCTCAGTACCACAAGCTTCGGCATCATTCGCTCTGTTACCTCTAATACAGATCATCGGCAGTCAGTTGAGTCTACAGTCTCTTCTGGTGCCGATGATGGAACTCGTCGTTCAAGGACCGCCTCTGTTGTGCCCTCTATTGTAGACAAGACTCGTCCCCCTATGATGGCCTTGCCGCCTCCGCCTCGCCAACCGCCTCCATCGGGCACTATGCCACCACCCCCTTTTATCCCGGAACGGAGAATAGCTACTACGTCATCGACATCGGACGCGCCGCCACCTCGTCCATCCTCCCCCCCACCTCCAGAACTCGTACAGCGCGCCACTACACCGACCTTTGGCACAATGCTCTCTGTGCATGGCAGGGGGAGTGCTTACGGTCCAAGGCAGCATGGCTCGAGCATGCCCCCGCCCCAATCAAATTTACGGCAGCCGCCATCCACAAGCAGCTTTCGGTCTGCTGCCAATGCTGCGGCGTATGCACAAAACTCAGTTCCACCGTCCGGCTTACCATCATGGGGTGTGCGCGAGCAACAGAGGAGTCAGATGTCGAGCACATCCCTGGCATCGGATAGAAGCGCGCTTTCACCACGGTCGTCCATGTCTTCCGACCACAATGTCTTCTTAAACCGCGCACCCGGTGTCAGCGTGCCCATCAACCCTGGCAAGAATGTCGAACAGCACAACGATAACAGACAGAGTATGTCGACAGACCCTGCTGTCATCCATGCGATTACCCAGACCATGATCGGCGAGTTCTTGTACAAATATACCCGGCGCACCATTGGCAAAGGCTATGGAGAGAAGAGACACAAGCGGTTCTTCTGGGTGCATCCGTATACCAAGACTTTGTACTGGAGCTCTGCTGACCCTGGATCATCAAATGTTTCAGAATCGAGTGCTAAGAGCGGTAAGTGAATTGATATGATATTCTCTGACGTTGAATTGATGGTTTATGTGGCGACAGCTTATATCGAAGGTGTTCGCTCTGTTTTAGATCCCAATCCCATGCCTCCTGGTTTATACCAGTACAGCGTCGTGATATCCACAGCTCAGAGAGAAATGAAGATCACTGCTCCTACCAAGGAACGCCATGACATTTGGCTCAATGTCCGTCGTTCTCGTCTTACTTTTGGGTGAACGCTTACATCTGTCTAGGCTTTGAAATACCTGCTTGCTCGTCCCAGCCCTCCGATAACACCCTCAGTCAGTCAGAATGAAAATGCGGCTGCCATGAGTCCCATGTCTCAAAGCGCAGAGCTCACAGATGATGATCACCGTCATTTGATTGATACGAGTCCCAAAAGTCAACGAAGTGGCCACAGCAGCCAGAACGGTGGCACTTTCAACACCACGCCGCGGGGCAGCCGGAGTAGATCACAAATCTCTGTTCGAGGGTCTGTAGGTAAAAGGTCTGGAACGCCAGCCGCGGAATACCTCCGATGGGCAGCGCCCGAGAGCCCTTACAGCCCTGCGAAGTCCTTCGAACGAGTAATGGGTCATGGCCATGACGAAGACGACCTTGAGTTTGAACTCCATGGCCAATCTCAGTCGGACGACGGGTTCGAAGGCTTGGAAAATGTGCGCGCCTGTTGCGATGGACGTCATACTGTCGGTCACTCTGGTCATCACCACCACACCCACAATGGTGACCACCTCCTTGAAGTGGGTGCTCCCGCACGGCCTGTGTCTCCTGCGTGGTCGCTTCGATCACGAACGGGGAGCACACACTCCCATGATGCGGGCGGCTTGTTTTCATGGGGCCGAGGGGACGATGGGAAGCTTCGCTTTGGCTCTCGTCGATCTACAAAGACTGTACCTAACGCTGTTGGTGATCGGTAGTCAGGCGAACAGCGCCCGTTTCCTCGCTCTTGCCTTGTCTATCTTTGCTTTTCGCGCACAATGTCTCGCTTTCTCGCAGCCTATCCTCCCTGATAATGGTCTTCGCTATATCATGATATAAATCTCTTATATTTTTCACTTTTTTTCGTTCGTGTATGCATTATTTCATTTTTTTTCTGGCAAAGTTACCCAATACTCCCGAGAACCGAACCGCTCCTTGTATCTCACCGGAACGCTATCTAGCATACCCACACTCCTTTATTCAATTCAATATGATCCATCATTTGCTGAGTAAATTCAAATGATCAAATCTCGTGCATAGTAAGTTAACTAGTTAAATCTGGTCGGTGGCTGCTCAAACCACTACTTCGTCGACTTTAGATCGGTGTATACAAAAACCCTGGCACGTAGTGAGTTTGTGTACGAAGAGCGAAAAGTTGGAAGTAAATGCAACGCACTGGTGTCACCCATTCTCTATTGCAGCTGCAGCATACACCGGCCCAGTCATAGTTGCCGAGCTTAGCACTGCATTTCGGGCAAATAATCTTCCCTGCTAATTGGCCACTCTCTAAGAAAGGTTCCATCCACTTCATCTGTAAGGTCATGATTGGTTGTGGATCGACGACAGACAAAGAAACACTTACCGGTTCGACAAAATACCCAGAACATTTGGGGTTCATGAGGATCGGTGGACTGACCACCGATTTTATCCCCGTCATACTCAACGACGGAGGCGTGCGCAGCGCCGCGAGTTTCGGATGAGAATGCAGCTCAGCTGCCAGGTCCAACGGAGGCTGCGGCGGTCCGCCGGTCTTCAATGTATCCTGGCTATCTTGTACAGGCGACAGTACACGCACCGTCTCGGATTGTGTGGCCGTCCCTGTTGATGGGCCTTCATCGGTGGCGACAGATGCATCGAGTGTATCTGATAGGTCCTTCCCAAGGCCTTCCATCGACATTGAGAGTGATCGCGAGGACTTCACGTCAACTCTAAGGGGAGGTAAATCGCCCGTGTGCCCATTCTTGAGATCATCTGACTCGTGATCATCATCCGTGTCGAGTGCTGACATTGAGAGTGATGACATTGAAAGCGACGACATTGAGAATGATTCCATCAACGCCCGCGCGCCGAGGCTCATGGACGGTCGCCGCGAGGACGTGCCTCGGTCATTCGCAGACGGGCGCCTCGACGTGGCAGGCGATAGTGAGGGCAGAGCGGGAGTCGGTGGGCCTAGTTGCCCGTGATCGAGCATGTGCTCGCGGGTCGCTAGCTCTTGCCTACGAACGGTGGAGTGTATGGATTGGCACTGGGAACGTGACATAATCTGATGACTTGCCTGCACATCTTGCATCGTATTCGACGGCTTGGCACGATCATCGGTGTGTTGGGTACAGAATCAGATGGTGTTCGGGGATGCTTGGCAAACATTGCATTCTCTGGAATCGTCCCGTCTCCATCTATGATTTAATCGATCAGCATTGATTATCATAGGTAATGCAGAAGGCAGACTTACTCATGACATCTTCCACTGTCCGTTCCAAGTAGAACATGCGGGTTGCCTTATCACGCCGCGTGAACTTGTATGACGCTCGGTGAAACACCTTCAGTTGTTCCATAAATCCCTCATTTGGCCTGCAGAAGCATCCTTATCTGGGTAATTCAGGAACGAGATAAAGGAACTTACTCAACGATGGGCCTCACCGTCCTTATCATGTCTATAGCGCTTTCCGGGTCAAGCTTCAGCGAGTACATGAGGTATGCTGCGACGATCGTTGCGCTCCTGCCTGTGTGATCGGATGTCAAAAATTGATCCGCAAGCAGACTAGCGGAAAGCTTGAACGTACTGATTCCAGCCATGCAGTGTACGAGTACACCACGACCCTTGTCGAGCTCGTTCTGGATGAATGATATTGACGGCAAAAAGTGCACGAGAACATCTTCATTTGCACTATCGTCAATGTTGATTTGGTACTTGTTAATTGTCTAGAGGTGTCTGTATCAGCGTCTGCCTCGGATCCTCTTTCGTATATATACTAGAGCAAAGGAGCCTGAGGACTTGAAGCGCCAGTGGTACGCACCGCATTAATGGTAACTTTGCCCCGCATCGCTGTTACAATGCTGAAGATGTTTTTCTCCTTCAATCCCTTGACATCCAAAGCGCTCTGGAGATCTCCAATCCAGACTCCTGGTACAACTTGATCCATGGTCACCAATGGTAGATAAATGAGGTAGGCTGTGTAGTGATTGAATCCGCTCCAATTTTCCTGTTAGGACTATTAGGTATATTATTAGTACTTCGCCGGCAGGGACTCGACCAAGGTTATTATATGCCAATGATGAGGCGAGTGTAAATAATTCAGCAGTCAACTAGGGAACGCGAAGTCAAAGCAAATGAATGAACCACCAATGATTATTCGTCGTAAAACGTCGGAATGGCACTGCTACCAAGTGATCGAGCAGTAGTAATTGTTCATTGAAGGGGTCGAGCCCAAATACATGCAAATAAGCACTTGATCCGGAAAATTCATTGTCAATGCTTTTGTCCGGGATTAATACAATGCACGATTGTATCAGCGCTGCAGTTCTATAGTACAATGCATCGCTGTATATATTCAGCCTTGTTGCCTCGTATAAATATCAGACATCCATTCTTCTCTGAACAACTGACGTTTCTCATCTGTCTCGTCTCAGTCCATACTACTCTTTGATCTTCTACCTTTCAAATTCGATACCCAAGCAGGTCTTGGGGAACCCTGGTGGACACTTCAGCTAGCTGAACGTTTTATTGCTTCGCTCTTCAAGTTGCTGTTCTCATATTTTCCCCTCATGTCTGCATCTGTTCGTCCTACACTCCCCCCACTTCATACACTTAATCTTCCTCGTGGAGAGATTGTACACCCCCGCATCGATGCAAAATCGAAACCCCAGGTTAGTTTGGATTTATGATATACAACTTTTACTGAAAGCGGGGTAACTTTCAGATTCCAAGGCTGCACGTGCCCAGCAGTCAATATTCACATTCATGCCAGAACCGTCGGGTTTCTATTTCATCTTCAGCGTCTTCTCGTACTCCTTCTCCCACCCCTTCGCCCCCCTCATCTTCGCGTTCCTCTATTTTCGGAAGTCAACCCGTTAAATTTCGTATTGTACCCACCACTTTTGAGCATGCCAACGCAATGATTGTCATTCCTGATCCCGATGCTCCACACGTGCACCCCCTCTCCGGTGCAGTCCTCGAGCAACCTGCACCGAACCTTTTTCTGGTCGGGCCTGCCTTTCAATGCGTGCGTCAGCTACAACGACAAATAGCCAAGGGGGTACGTCTGCGCCCTTATCGCATTGTGCGTAGTCCAGCGGATCGCAGGTTTTCCATTGCACCCACTACGACCAGTGTCACGAAAATTACAATAACAAGCTCAAGTCCTAACGCAACGTGATGTATTGCTAGCGCCACCATTAGTGTATTACCATTATTCTTTTCGAGAAGTGTAGAGGAAGTGTTGTGTTTTATGTAAGTTACAAATAAACTAAGGTTCGAATACGATTCACTTGTACTACTAGTTATAGGAGAGCACTGTTACTCACTTCAATTCGTTGTGCCTGATTCACCTTGATCATCGTGAAGGAGGGAAGTCCACCTGCCGTCGACACGCTCACATGCACACTCGTGAACAAGTGGGGATTACTATTGAGACCGCACAGGATCTTTAAGCGTCTTTCACGTGGATACCTCTGCTCTCGACCAAGATTCGTGATGTGGATGTCCTTTTTGGTCCAGAGAGTAGTATCTCCCCTGACGACGTTGCTACCGAATTTCTGGCTCCCGATGAGTTTCACTAAAGAAGTTCAAAGCATCAGTGAAGTCAAAACGCTCCAAAGAATACTTTTGAGTTCGATGAGTTTGATCAGGTTAAACAAGGAATGATACCACAGGCCATTCTAGATCAGATTGAGGTTGTCTAACTACAGTCACAAGCATGATATCATGGTTGGAACGAGGTAACATCATTATTATCATTGGGAACGTTTCACAATACCAGCCACAGACGCAACCCACCATCATTTGCGCGTCAGGTCTCTCCCATTTCGTGTCGCATCAAGCTTCGTCGTGCCGGTGTCGCGTAAACCTTACCATCGCCTCGTTCGCAGAATGAACCGGTTGTTCTTTCAAGACTAGGAGCACGCAAACCGCACGAGTGGAGAAATTTGTATTTCTGAATTGCAAAGAGCGGAGTGCTGCCAGAGACGGTTCAAATGAGTGATTTAGCGAGAGAACTCACCCTGATGAACTACTATACTAACTGTGGCCCCAGTACCTAATGGCAGGTTATGATACAACCGGGGTCGTAATTGGACGCGCTCCTGCAGGTTCTACCGAAATTTCTGCCGTCTGACCTGACAGCAATAACAATTCTGCCAAAATCGATCAGAGTCGTGCCCGTAAGTATATGCAGGATATAAAAAGCTTGCCGTCGTCCTACAGTGTTCCTTCATCCTCAGAGATTCTATTCAAGATCCCCTCAGAATATTCCATATCACTTCGCACAGAAATGCATTTCTCCTTCGTCGCCATTGCTGCTGCTTTGACAGCATCTATGCATGTCAGTGTATGCATGTAACACATATTGCAAAACGAATGCAGATTGCTGCCCATTCATGGTTTGTGGACCTGACGTGAGTATGAGCAGGTCGCTGTGCAACCAGGATTCAACCGTATGACTCACCTGCGCGCCTTAGAATGGAGTTTTGTCCTGCTTGATGACTTAGGTTACAAAATTGAGCCGGCAGTACGGAGGGCACGTGGGGACAGTAAGTTATGCTTCTGCTTTCGCTTTGGTACCATGGTTGACAGTGCAATGCCTAGTTCGCAGTCAATCAGTACAGTTGTTTTGGGACAAGTTTTCGTATTGCTCGAGCAATGAACTTATCTGAAATACGATCGATTGTGCCTAGTATTACTCGTGGTTCATTGAGCTTCAAGTTGAGTTCGAGGGGCTGTCGAAAGTTCAAGTGTTGCCGGAGCTCCAGCTAAAGCCATTTCTGGCATTATATCATACCTCGCTGGTTGAAACTCTCATAAGAATATAAATTGGGTTACAAATGCTAAGACTTTACTTTGAAACCCATTAATAATTACTGTCAGTATTAGTCACTTTGGTTCATTTGATTATGTAACTTTTGGTCAATGATATCGTTCAGAACGTTCAACATCCATGCCACCCAAAACGCCGGAGGACCCAGAACAAAACCCATATGATCTACTTGAAATCTCACAGGAGGCTACAGAAGCCGAGATCAGGACAGCCTATCGAACCCGCTCACTGAAAGTCCATCCAGACAGAGTACGTCTATTCATTATCGAGGGTCTGAGACTAAATTGATCTTCTTGTTGCAGAACAGAAATGATCCTAATGCAGGTGCGTACTTAACCATGTTAAAAATGTAGCTAACACATCAATGTAGCCCAGAAATTTCATGCATTGACGACCGCTTCCACCCTCCTCCTCGATCCGCTTCGCCGTCTCGCGCTCGATGCGCAACTCCGTTTGCAAGCCGCCAAGAAGCAGCGCTTCGCATCTTACGACAATAAGCGTAAGGTGATGGTCTCTGAGTTGGAGGAGCGGGAGAAAGAATTCAAGAAGGCGCGAATGGCTAAGGAGCAGGAGAGAACTGCGAGGGAGAGCGAAAACACGAGGATTCGTGAGGAGGGGCGACGAATGCGGGAGCAGAGGGAAAAGGAGCTCGAACTGCAGGAATTGGAACGTCAATGTGCGAGGACGAAATCTGAGTCGAACGGAATTGTCGAAGAAGAATCCCTCGCTCCGCCGCCTCCCAGTGATTTGGATACAACAATCCGTATCAAATATGCACTGTCATCATGCCCTGCGCTTTCTACAGCATCCGCGCTCACAGCCCACCTTCGACGGTATGGCGAGATTGATGAAGAGACGGTGGTGATGTCGCAGAAAGCTAAGAAGTCGAAAAAGTCCAAGGGACTTGTAGATGGCGAGATGATAGTGACCGCACTGGTGCCATTCAATCAGTTAGGCGCTGCATTTGCTGTGGTTTCGAGCGCCGAATCACTGAAAGAGCGGGGCATGGACGTGGCATGGGCAGGCGGATCTGAGCCTCCGATCCTAGGCTGGCTCCGTGAACGCGGAGAACTCAGAGGACCCGCGGCCAATCGTGCCGAGCCGCTCCCGACAAAGCCTACTCCGGAGGGGACGACGTTCGGTTCGTTTCCCTCGAGTTTTGTAAGTCTGGTTCACTCACTCAATCTACTCGAATCACTGATTCTCCTGTTTGGCAAGCCTGCTCTTGACGATGTGACACCGCCACCGCCACCTGCTGCAAAGGCGGGGATAGACTATGAGTCGTTGACGCTCCTCCGTATGCGTGAAGCTGAGCGTGCACGCTTAGAGAAGGAGATACTGGAAGCAGAAGCTACTGAGGGCGGCTAGCCTTTCCTGGGCTGATCATATGCAGTGGCGCATCAGATATTTCCCGAGTCCCCAGCGTTACATAGAACTGCGGCAGTATCAGCATGTCTACGATAAGTAAGACCGTCATAGCGAGTCCATGTCGATACCAACCCTGACAATCTCCACAGCATGAGGGCAGTGATTTCGCTTCCCTCCGGCTCCACCGGGAAAACGCCTTCATGTGTAGCTCGAACTCACGGAGTGAGATCCAGGTCTACTAGTACCTGCACATGCCAGACGGCCTGTGTGGCAGTGGCAGGGTTCAAAGAACCAATCTGGGATTTCAAAATATGACGCCCATCGCTGATGTGAAAGCTAGACCATTCAGTACAAATCAAAGATAGACCACAACCAGCATCTTTGCTCAAAGATATCTCAGAGTACTGTATTTGGCTGCGATCCTCATTCTTACCACTGACTTCATGGTACATACCACGGGACGTTTTGCGGCTTCAAGCATGCGTAGAGCCTATCTGACATCTCCCAACCCGCGAAACCGGGCCAATCTTACTGTTTGAAGGATCCTCACCTTCCTGGCTTCCTGATCAGGGTGGCAACACGAGGCTCCAGGGACTATCAAGCCTTACTAATACCGTGGGTCTCATCATCAGATGCAGGCGTCATGGGGTAATTTTCTGGCGCAGTAAACGCCTGCCACTGCTCAAGAATTATTGTGGTATATCCTCTGGCCAGACTACAAGACCTTCGATGTGCTATCAGTTATCAGTCTTCAGTCTTTGGTCATCATGTAATCAAGGTTATGGTGTACGAGGTATCGTTTTGAAGCCAAGTACGTACACGGCGCTTCGAGCTAGCTCGATGATAAACCGCCTGTTTTTAAATGGGTGCTGTGATTCGGGACAAAGAACCGAAAAATACAAGCGCATGCTTACCGCATGGAGGTCGCATGCAGTATTCTGGCCTCTATTTTGATCTCACCGCTGCCGCATCGACTTGTTCGCTCCCCACTGTGATCTGTATTAAAGCGGGCAGAAGGGTTGGAAAACTGGAAGCTCTATAGTTGTCACATTGTCAAGAGTTTCTGCCGCAGGCAGCCATTACACAAATCCAAGCGAAATGAGGACAATTTCCTCAAGTCGGCAACATCTTGGGTGAGATTTCCTCAACACTCACAATGTGTAATATCCAAGTCTGAGGTTTTAATCGGTGTAGCTCCCATCTCCACCATGAAGAGACAGATTCGAGCTCCAGCAAGTTCTCCATTCAGACGGCGTTCAACATAACCGCCCTTCAACAAGTCAATATTACCATGTGCGATTTACCTATCATCCAGAATTGATGGACTTACATGCAATGACAGGACCAGCCAGTTGGCACCAGATATGTATGGCGTCCAAGTTTTTGGCGAGTTCTTATAACCTCATGTCATAACTACTCAGTTCTGATGAATCCCAGATATCGATCTTCATCGTCTGCCCAACATCGGGTGGTTGAACGTGGACCATCAATTCTATGTCAAAATATCCATTGATGATGCCGGCATGACCAGCTGTACGACGCCGGAGAAACACAGCTCTATGCCATGGAGCAGTAAACATATCTTGTATGTCGGACACTACTGCTTGATTCAAAGGCTGATTCAAAGAGCAGCAATGTTCGCAACTCTACCAAGCTCACATTGGAAGTATTTGCACATCGCCAACTTCACGATGATCAGTACATTGGTATGGTCCAGGGTTGTATTGAGGAATTTTTGAGGTACCCTGGCTGTGAGTAACTGCATTCTTGTATAATATATTTATTGACAGTTCAATTCAGCCATTCTTGAACAACTGAAGTACGTGAACCTCGAAGGCAAGACAGAGCTGCTCAGGGCGAGCTTGGAGTTCAAGCTTACTCCTATTGTGGGCGCTGGAAGACCTGCTGGTGGATCCCACCTTACCGAAACCGATCGCAGCGCAGGTATCTGGAAGGGGCCAATAGCGAGTGATGGCTATTGGGGTGCTGTCGGGACACCATTTCCTCCGGCAGTACAAATATCTCGTACGTGATATTAATTCGAATGTCGGTCACTCTTATAACTTGTGTCAATCAGGCATAGACCTGCACCATCTACCGCGAATCAGTTTGTTTTCGGCTCACGATAGCTTCTATGTCCAGGCTTCTGTAGATGACCATGGCCACAAGACCACCACTGCTGAGAAACCGCATTCCTTACCATGGACGATGGAGTTAAAACTGTGAGATACATTGTACCCGTGGGTTCGTGACATTAACTCCTAGCAAGAAATGTACAGCCGTCGTCCATAATTTCCCTCAAAGTCTTCGCAAAACGTTATCTCCATGGAGATCAGTACATCGGTATGGTACAAGAAGGTGTCGAGACGCTTCTCGCTCATTCCAGCAGTGAGTTTCTGGTCCTATCTGATTGGCTCGCTCGTCGTTGAATACAACATTAGCTAAAATCTACCACCTCATGTCTTTTGATGGTCATGGCAAGAAATTTTTCCTTGATGCTAGCATGGAATTCAAGATCAAACCTCTTCATAATACAACGGAGCATAGCACCACTCGGCACGGCGAAGGCCAGCTCACCCGGATAATCGACGACTCCAAGGACGCACCACATATGCCGGCAATGGGAGGTCATGATCTAAGCGAACCATTGAAAACGGCTGCTGAGCAGGTCGCCGGTGTTGTTGCCTCAGAAGTCCTTACTCCGCTCTTGGACAAGATCAACATTTTCATTCAGCTTGCTGGCAAGTTTGCTGAGGTACAGTTTCTGGAATTTGCCACTGGATATGTCTGATACCGTTCCGTAGGCCCATCCTTACACCAAAATGGCGTTCATGGTTCTCACTGCAGTATATCAGGTAAGTGGGATAGTCACATGTTCCGACCTAAGGAGCTCATCTGTTTTGATTAGTTGGTGGATGCACAATTTGCCCGAGACCGAAATATTCGTCAACTCATTACTATCATGCACGAAACCTACAGCCTTATCTCTGGCGTAGAAGAACTGAAAAGGATGGAATCGCAAGCAAAGACCATCAACTCCCTCGCTCGTCAGACGATCGAGTGCTCGTACTTTATTCGTGACTACATGCAGAATAGGAGTGGATGTGAGTTTCACAGCTTCTTACCAAAGCTTGGCTTTTTTAACAAAATTTTCAAATGTAGGGAAACAGAGCTTTTCAAACGCGTTATCCGATATCGATAATAAAATACAAACGTACGAAGCAACGTTCAAAGAACTAAGGAATGCCATACAACGGCAGGCCACGCTTAATACGCAACTCTTTGTCCTTCGTGTTTATGATGTGTTGCTTGACCATGGTAGTGTTCCATCTTCCATCTCTCATCCTTACACGTGTTCATATTACTACTAGCCGCGAAAGCAGACCTCGACGCCCTGCATTATGCTATTGGCGCTTCGATTGAATCACAGAAGATCGGAGATGTGTCCTCACAGACCGATATCCTGGAGTCGATAACTTCATGGGTCAATCAAGACGTTGGACAGCAGATCTACCTCTTGCTAGGTCCAAAGGGGTCCGGAAAATCCACTATCGCATATACCATTGCACGCCAATTCGACGCAATTGTGCGTCTCGGTTCGTCGTACTTCTTTTCGCGCGCTTTCCAGGACAAGCGAAACGCCACGAATCTGTTTAGCACGATTGCACGGGACCTTGCTGATCATGACCTTCAATATATGAAGGCTCTCTGGGACACCGTGAAAGACAAACGTGCATTACGTGAAACGATCGACCCACTTACTCAGTTCGATCGCTTTATCCTTAGTCCTGCGAGTCAAATGACATACATCGGCCCTGTGCTAGTGGTCATCGACGGGTTGGAATACAGTGGTGGCGAGTCGGATCGTAAGGACCTCCTGACTGCGCTCGCAGTGAGAGGAGCAGAGCTCCCCCGTAATTTCAAGTTACTGGTCACCTGCCGCCCAGAGCAGGACGTTTGCGCTGCTTTCAAAGGAAAATCTCATGTTATACAGAAGTATTTGAAACCTCGCGCCGACTCGCTCATTATTCCGCCATCCACATTGGGGCAAAACCAGAAAAGCAGGTCTAGGTCTCGCCCTCCCACCCCTCCTCTATCTATCCCTGATTTTGCGCAATACAACCTTTCACCTCTGGCTGACTCGTCGATGACCGGCACAAGTGACTCTACTCCGATATCGGATGTCTCGAGTTCAGACTCAGCAGTCTCCACTGTGTTTGACCCCTGGGATGACGGCTGTGATTCTACCGAGTCCCCTCCTTCCAGTACCAGATCCGTTCATGAGGAGCCACAGCCTTCAAAAAAGAAGGCTGTTGTACAAGTTACACGCAGGAGTGAAGAGTTCATCACTGTAGAGCAGATCTCCGCGACAGGCGGCCGTACCATTAGAGGAACCAATTTGAAGAAGCAGGATAACTGGATCGTCGAGCAGCATGATCATTCTCAAAATGGTCTGCTACTTAAAGAACTAGGCTTCGTCATATCAGCAGAGCCGACGAATGGTTTGGCGCCAATACTTGGATCATGCAGTAGTCGTCTCCCCAAACGACCTCGCCAGAAGCAGGTCCGAGCAAAGACTCTTGTCCGTCACTCCACGAGTGTGGATGGGGCGGAGATATCGGGTTGGGATGATGATCTCGCATGTCGGTGATATCGACCTGTCACATCTGCCTGCAGTGCTATGTATATAGAAATGTAATATGGTCGTCACTCCACTAACCCCGGCGGCAGATACTATGCTATGCTACCTCTACGTGCAATGATCAAACGACTGTTACTGCGCAATGTTCTAGTCTTCGCCCTCCGCTACATCTGTTGTATGTACTCCTACATCCGAACCGTCAATATTTACAATCTGCATCACCTCCGCGTCCAACTTATACCATAACATCTTTCGGGTTCGCCGCCACATTCGCCGTTGCGCAATGATATGCGTGCGGGCCTTGAAGTGATTCATCTTTATCGACATCTGGAAGTTGCTCGACGTCTTCTTTACCGACTCTGGCGCGCCACCATGCTGTTGATGATTTTCCATAATATTCCTGAAAACCTCGTCAGTCACGCACGTCGCAGTGCGGTATATGTAATTTGCGAAATGATGGGGCCACTGTTTGGGGGGAAACTGGCTACGTTTACCGGTGACTTAATCGTGGAAGGGCATCGTTTGGTCGACCATCATAGGACTGACATGGCAGAAGTGGCTGGAATCTTGAATTTGTTTATGATACTGGCGTCTTACCATGACAGATTTCCGGAATAGCGTAGTAGTTTTGATCAGGTCACCGGGGCTTGGGGTGGTGTTTTAAGTTAAGGTTCATTCGAGTTCTCAGGGTAGCAGATGTGAATTACTAAGCCATTATTAGTGACCGTCTTTTCGCCATATCGTCTAGTACCCAGGGGACTGCAAGACCTTTAGCTTTGAGGACAAAATGTTCAGAGTTCTGGGGTCACTAGGTGGCGTTTAGTACACGACATGCTTTGACGAAACGTTTATGTAGACTGAAGTTACTCACAAGTCTCCGACTCAGCCATATCGCATGTGGTTATAGCTCACTAGCACTATTGATGAATCCTTACACGAAGCGCCACTCAATAACGCCTTCCGAATTCGGGCCTGTCCGGTACTATCTCATATTTTCACTGACTGAAAAGAGTTGCCATGCTGAAATTTGAGCCTCCAAATCTACGACGAGTGTTTACCAGGCCGTACATGTACTCGCTCGTCAAACTATAGAGTGTGCATACATCATTTATGACTTATGCTGCTGAATCTGCACAAATATTATTTGTGCCCCCCCGAAATAAAAAGTGTGCCCCCCCGAAATTGAATTTGTGTGACACCCCGAAAAAGGAAATTGTATCGCCCCGAAAACTATTGTGTGTCGCCCCGAAAACTGCAACATGTGTCGCCCCGAAATTATATCATGTCGCCCCGAAAACAAAAGACTCATGCCGAAAAAAAAGTATGAAAAATTCAGAAAAGTACTTTATTGAAGGCAAACTTGAGTGACAATTGTAGACTAGTATGTATACTACTGGATGACTACCTGAATACGATCCATAATTTGACTCTTCTTCCTCTACAAGTTGAGTAACCATTGCCTTGACATCACCTTCAATTGCAATTGCCTCATCGAAGGCTTGCTTGATGTGCCTCGAAAAATTGATGGCAGTTCCTTGTCTGCAGACACCATCTCGAGCAAGGGTTGTACCATGCTGGAAACAGGGTTGCATACTCTGTGGCACCAGTTGTCAGCAAAATTAAAGTGTGGAGCTGCAAACGAGACAAAAATACCATGACTGTGTCAGTGGCACATTTCACCACTACCTTGAGGGAGACATCCACATAATTTCCACCAGAACTACGGCCACCATGAAGCTGGCATTGCTCTGGATCCATGATAGCATAAAGAGTAACCCAGTTCATTGCATAAGGGGCATAGAGTTGGTCTGTGTGAATGGGGCTATTAGATGTGACATCAAAAAGTGGCATTACTAATTAGATGCAATCCACTTACGACTCATAATTCTGTGACATATATGCCTCAGAGGGAGCCCACTCAGCTGTCGAAAAGCAGAGAGGACCACCAGGTAAGTCTAGGGTATACCCAAAGTCTAGGTATCATATGTAAGTTACCAGTAATGAAGATTATACATATGTGAGACACTCACCCAAGTCATTGCCTTTGACTGTCATGGCAGGCAGGCCTGCCTCACCGATTGCCTCGATACATGATGTACTGACCTCAGCAGGGAGACTAGCTATGAGCAAGTTCCAGCTCAAAGCCAGAATTCCTAAAGCATGGGAGTCCTTCTGCTGCCTCGTAGTCATGGACAGCTTCTTCTTATTGGTAAGGTTGTTCACCAGACCAAAGACACGTGCATGACGAGGACCGGCGTTCCAGCCAAACTGAACCAGCTCCCCCCCATGGGTAGGCTATCCAGCCCATCAGAGATATATCAGACTGAAAGGAGGAAAAACTCACCCTGACCCCCTTGCAGTCATTGACAGCCTCGTCGATGATACTATTGACATAAGTCAACAGGTCAGGATGCTGGCCACACTTGCCATGGAGTACAGCGAGTGTAACAGATCCTATACACCCAATTAACCACATGCAACTACGAAGTACAGGACCTAACCAACGCGCTGTCCACACTCCATATTCATCCCCCGCTCGTCATCCCAGACTCATTATCATCGCACACCTTCACAGACGGGATCGTACCCGTACAAGCGTTGGGACGAACCCAACCTGCCACTCCTGCTGAGCTAATCGCAGAGGCAGAGCAACAAGATGTCGCCATCAGGCATCCCATACACCGAACCACACCCTCCAAAAGAGGAGTACGAAGCAAGCGTCTTCGTACCGATAAAGGAAAGAAGCGCGCTACCAGCGCTGATGAGGCACTCAGCCCGAAACCAGGCCCATCGCCTCTACGGGCAACCTCTAACCCCGACGAGAATCACGTCTGTAGGTACTGCAAAATGCTTGGGCACAGACAAGTCCACTGTCCCGAATACTATTGCCGTGTCTGTCAGGAACTATCCCCAGGTCACCTTTCATTTTATTGCCCATACTACTCTGGGGAATCCCCCACTTCGCTAACATGGAAAGACGAAGGATTCTACCATACCCTCGCAATCTGGGAGAACGACAAGGACGAGGCATACACCGCCCAATGTAGGGAAGAAGAAGCACTTTACTTGGAGGAACGCATGAAGGGAGGGTCGGACGACCTTGAGTATTCCGACGACCCTGTCTATCACGCTAACCAGGATGATTGAATCTGGTGGCTTCAACCTTAGTGAGGGGGTAATGTTACAATCACTTTACTTCTCAGACTACTCTCACATAACTCCGCCATTATGTACTACTTTCCTCTTTTGTCTTGAATTCCTCTTTTGGTCTTCAACCAGTGTACTACTATCTCACCGTAGCCTTGGTCCGTGCGCGTATAGTTTCCTATTTAAGCACGTGTACTATTACTTAGAACGTCACTTCAATCTTACTAGGTTTTACCCAGAACTTCCTTCGCTTAAGACCACCAATCTTAAGTCGTCTGAACCGATCTCTTAATTGAAGCACTCCTTCAACTAAGTCTGCGAACCTCTTCTTATTTGAAGAGCCTTACGAATCTCAGCAACACGATCGCTCTATCAAGCCTTTGCTGTTAGAACTATCCTAGTTCATAACACAAGGAGGACCAAGACGAGATCTTTCAGTATCTGCCCCAATACTATCTTTGTTTCAAAGAGAAGCGCAGGATCGTAATTCCTCCTGGTATCCAATTCCCTGATGGGTCATCGGTGGCACAAAATGCAAGGACGAATTCGAGAGGTGGATTTCGTGAAAATGTGGTTATTCTAGGTCAGTCCTCAGTTTGTTCGCTTCAAACAGACTATGCCAATTCCTGCCTTCTTAGTCACCCATCAAAGCATCCCACTGTCAGTGTTGCAAGGGTGGGTGAAATCAAAAGGGAAGGAGAACACCACTCTTTCATCTAGCTCAGCATACCATGGTCATACTGAGTCTGAGAGTATATCCAGTGATTCAGAAGACAGCTCCACCTCATCTGAGTCGAGCTTATCAGAGCCCCCTTGCAAGACCAAATATCGTCGAGGTATGGCAACATGAGGGAGTTGAACTGGCAGAGCTGAATATTATCACAACAACATAATGAAATTTCAACACTGGCAGGAGTGGAACTGCAGAGCAGCTTCCTAGCCAACAGTGACCAAGTTACCACTATAACCAACAACAGAATTAAATCATGACATTGGCAAGAATTGAACAGCAGAGCAACTTCCTGGCCAAAATCTCGCACAGTATCGCAACAGGGACCAGGTTACCACTACACTATCCAGCTGATAATAATGAAGGTGGTAACAGGTATATGCTATCCCAAAAGCACCAAAACTCCGAAAATGCCATAATCAAAATTTTCACCACTGCTGCCCACTGCACTTTCCAACCACCACCATGGCCCCACAATCCACAGATCAGACTCATCTGAGGCAATGTAAGTAATATATTACCACCACTGTCTAGACTAATATATTGGTGGTGCATAGACTTTGAGCATCTTGCTGGAAATTCAACTGTTATGCATGCACTTCAGATAGGAGCAGATGTTGGGGAGGATCTTCTTGCTTTGGAGATAAACCAGGCCTTGCAAATTCTGTGAGCATGTTTCTAATGCAGTATCTATGTTAGATCTAACTATTTATGTGTGCAGGTCAGCCACCTGAAGTCCCTAACCACCAAGAATGCTGGATTGGTGCCAGGATCTCTCCACCAAGCTTTAGAGGTATATTTCCTCCAGTGCCGCAGGAGGAAGAATGCAGCTCGCTCTGAGAAAAGGACTATTGTGAGTTTTCTTCCTGCTTATCACTGGCTTAGTCTAAAACTGTACTTCATAGGCAAGGGTCCTGGGCCTTCATGCCACCCCACTATCGGCCAAGTCCCTTGCAGACACTGGTACAGTCAGGATGGTCACTCGTGACCGTTCTGCTAAAACCAGCTATAAACGGGGTACACTTTTAGTGGACCGTGGCAATGAGGATCTGGTTGGTAGTGGGGATACTGCCCTTTCTGTTCCTGTGGATGATTCATGGTATGTGATCGAACCAGATGAAAGCATCATTTTTGTCGATTCCAAGGATATGAATAATCTTTCTGTCTCCTACATGTGGTTAATTGGGTGTACAGTGGCTCAAAAAAGTGTCCCAATGTTTGTAGCTTTTCATGTAATTGCTATATCATGTGTTGAGACGTGGGAATATGACTAAGCTATAAGGAGATGTCGGAAAGGTCTGCATCTCAGCTTCATTTCGGTTCCCTATACCGTGGGAAACTAATGACATTATGTGAAGATATGAGTATTTTAATTTGATGACTCATTGGGACACTTTTTTGACTTTGAGTTTTACTAATGTAATCTCTATAATTCTAGTACTGTGTGTGACCTCCTTCTGCTCCAATCACTTCTGCCACTCTTCTAAACATATTCTCTATCAATTTTGGGTATTCCTCTTTGGTGATTCCATCATACTCTGCTGTAACACTGTCTCATAGTTGGAATAGCCCCTACAGTGAATCTTGATATGCTATAAGTAATTTCTTGAGTGATTCTCAGGGGTATTCAATATGGTTGATGTCTTGGGTCTATGTTGAACATGATAGAATAGTAATATCATAGTTTGCAAGCTATTGGTGGCTTATTTAGAGGTATACTTAGGGTCATTGTCTTATCACAAAACAGTATCTTCTTCATTAACTCATAACTTCTGCATGCTTCTTAGCAGACACTCCTGTCAAATGAGTATTTACTACTCTGTATTCATCCTCCCCTTTGCTTCATAGAAGATTCCCACTCCATTTTATCTCATATAGTCCTATACCATCAAGTTTTGTCTTGAAACTTAAGGTGTTTATTTAACTTTTCTTTATCTTAATGATTGTCTTATCTATTTTAATATAAATTCCTTGCCATATGATTTCATCCTATTGATTTTAACCTTATCTAACTAGATAAACCTCTTTCAGCGATTAGCAGTCCGATATTTGTACTTGAAAGTAGCATCTTGTCTTTTATTTTTATAGGTTGGAGATAGAGGAATCTGTTTTTCTTGATTATAGCTTTAAGATGGGCTGTCTTGAGAGTCTGTCTGACTATTTGAGTAGAGATAGTCATAGGAATGATGGAAATAATCAATTTAATCACTTTATTAGCATCAGCAGTCTTTCCAATTAGAATATAGTGATTAAGAGATCTTAAGTCTTATAGAGCAACCTTCTAGATTGGCTACCAAATAACTTAAAGACCATAATATTACTATTCTATCATGTTCAACATAGACCCAAGACATCAACCATATTGAATACCCCTGAGAATCACTCAAGAAATTACTTGTAGCATATCAAGATTCACTGTAGGGGCTATTCCAACTATGAGACAGTGTTACAGCAGAGTATGATGGAATCACCAAAGAGGAATACCCAAAATTGATAGAGAATATGTTTAGAAGAGTGGCAGAAGTGATTGGAGCAGAAGGAGGTCACACACAGTACTAGAATTATAGAGATTACATTAGTAAAACTCAAAGTCAAAAAAGTGTCCCAATGAGTCATCAAAATGAAAATACTCATATCTTCACATAATGTCATTAGTTTCCCACGGTATAGGGAACCGAAATGAAGCTGAGATGCAGACCTTTCCGACATCTCCTTATAGCTTAGTCATATTCCCACGTCTCAACACATGATATAGCAATTACATGAAAAGCTACAAACATTGGGACACTTTTTTGAGCCACTGTATAGGATCTGTTACACTCGCTGTACTCCATGGCAAGTGTGGCCAGCATCCTGACCTGTTGACTTATGTCAATAGTATCATCGACGAGGCTGTCAATGACTGCAAGGGGGTCAGGGTGAGTTTTTCCTCCTTTCAGTCTGATATATCTCTGATGGGCTGGATAGCCTACCCATGGGGGGGAGCTGGTTCAGTTTGGCTGGAACGCCGGTCCTCGTCATGCACGTGTCTTTGGTCTGGTGAACAACCTTACCAATAAGAAGAAGCTGTCCATGACTACGAGGCAGCAGAAGGACTCCCATGCTTTAGGAATTCTGGCTTTGAGCTGGAACTTGCTCATAGCTAGTCTCCCTGCTGAGGTCAGTACATCATGTATCGAGGCAATCGGTGAGGCAGGCCTGCCTGCCATGACAGTCAAAGGCAATGACTTGGGTGAGTGTCTCACATATGTATAATCTTCATTACTGGTAACTTACATATGATACCTAGACTTTGGGTATACCCTAGACTTACCTGGTGGTCCTCTCTGCTTTTCGACAGCTGAGTGGGCTCCCTCTGAGGCATATATGTCACAGAATTATGAGTCGTAAGTGGATTGCATCTAATTAGTAATGCCACTTTTTGATGTCACATCTAATAGCCCCATTCACACAGACCAACTCTATGCCCCTTATGCAATGAACTGGGTTACTCTTTATGCTATCATGGATCCAGAGCAATGCCAGCTTCATGGTGGCCGTAGTTCTGGTGGAAATTATGTGGATGTCTCCCTCAAGGTAGTGGTGAAATGTGCCACTGACACAGTCATGGTATTTTTGTCTCGTTTGCAGCTCCACACTTTAATTTTGCTGACAACTGGTGCCACAGAGTATGCAACCCTGTTTCCAGCATGGTACAACCCTTGCTCGAGATGGTGTCTGCAGACAAGGAACTGCCATCAATTTTTCGAGGCACATCAAGCAAGCCTTCGATGAGGCAATTGCAATTGAAGGTGATGTCAAGGCAATGGTTACTCAACTTGTAGAGGAAGAAGAGTCAAATTATGGATCGTATTCAGGTAGTCATCCAGTAGTATACATACTAGTCTACAATTGTCACTCAAGTTTGCCTTCAATAAAGTACTTTTCTGAATTTTTCATACTTTTTTTTTCGGCATGAGTCTTTTGTTTTCGGGGCGACATGATATAATTTCGGGGCGACACATGTTGCAGTTTTCGGGGCGACACACAATAGTTTTCGGGGCGATACAATTTCCTTTTTCGGGGTGTCACACAAATTCAATTTCGGGGGGGCACACTTTTTATTTCGGGGGGGCACAAATAATATTTGTGCAGATTCAGCAGCATAATGACTTGCCGTTCATAAAAGTAGACGAAAGAAACCTATGTCACAAACCCATGTTACTGAGGTTTCGCACTGGATAAAGACAAGACAAGAACTTAACGGTCCATCAATTTACCTCTTTATTGTGCCTCTTGGATCCGAGACCAGCGCAGTTCCCCTACTGTAGCTCGTCCATTCGATAACATATGTCGAGAACCGTCATACTGTTTTGGCAGAATACGTCAAAGAAAGCCCGCCAATCTGTTTAGCACAATCACTCGCGACCTTGCAGATCACGACCCGGATTCCATGGCTTGTCTCGGGGATAAGAACAACGAGCAGTAGGCCCTTCCCAGCATATTCTCACGCAGTTCAGCTTCATCCTTGCAGGGGCGCGACAGTTGACAAGCTTTGGTCATCTGCTGCTTGTAATTGATGCCCTCGACGTGTGTGTTGATTCACGTGCGGATGTGGTCTTTGTCCCGAAGGAGAAAGCCCGAGTTCTCCCAATTCCTGATTACTTGTTTGCCGGAAACTGATGTAACTATCGCCCTTCGTGCTAACACCGTGGCCTATCCAAGGAGCTTGATGCGGTTATGGTCTCGATAGTGGTTTATCGCAGGCAAAACCAACTATACCTCATCCACTCACCACTCTGATCCAGACCGCCTTGTCACGACCCGATTATTTCTCTTCCAGCGGATCTGCCTCGAGCTCAATCAGTGTAAGTTCCTTTGCGCCTTCGATTTCGATGTAGGGCTTCCGACCTTTAGCCCTGATGCATCGTCACCCCATACACGGATATGGTCACCAAGGCGGTTCTTCGGCACATTCAAACACACCGAAACTAGAGATAACCCTATCAATTTGATGTGCCTCAGGCCGTCACGCAACCATCATGAAGCAAATCAGTAAGTAGCATGCCACTTCGCCTCCGCGTCGTATTCTATCGTATACTCCTGTACTTGATGAGCTGAATGGACATCAGATCCTGCTGCTCCAGCCGAAGACGCTTTTTGGGCTGTCCCTACTCATTGCGATAGTCCTCGTCCACCAAGGCATAAACGCACGTCACCCGACGAGAGATTATCATCCGAAATGAGATGGGCAAACAACTGGACCTCAGCCCATCAGTCTTGCATGATCTACTGAGTATTCACGTCTCCAATACCCCATATCATGTATGATGGGTAATCATACCGAAGAAGGTTTTGAATTTGTCACATAAGCATGTTGCCTTGGTCGGCATACAACTCCCTGAGTAGTTAGTGTACTTCAAGTATCGGTATTATGTGGTGACTTCAGTGTATTTGATGCCGCCCCATTTTGGTGGTTTCGACGCTGCCAATGAGCACCTTTGATCAGTACCTTTATACGTGCTATACCTTTCGGATTCGTGACCCCCAAAGAAGGGGTCGCGTTGCCCAACCGAGTGTTGCCCTGTGCCAGACGTGTTTGAACGGTACGAGCAGAGTGTGGTAACACAGAAGAGATGGCAGGAAAAGCCAAAGCACGGTACGTGGCCTTCTCATTATAGGAACTCTACTTGACGATTGCCTTGTGGTGATCAACACTATATTTTCCTTTTGCCAACGTCTTACTGCCAGAACGATCATCGTCCGCTTGATTTCCACTGCGCAAACAGGTTTCTTCTACACCACGCAGCGCCCAAGGCAGGGTCCGAAGCTCGCTGCCGTCAAATATGATCCTAAAGGTGGGTATTGGTATCCAGGCAGTTGTGCAAAATACTGAACTGGTTCATTTCAGTCAAAGCTCGTGTACTCTTCGTCGAGAGCAAGAAAACGAAGAAGTAGTGAAATAGTCGCTCCATATTTACTGTTTCTTGGCACCACCAAGAGATTCACGCCAATACTGGGTGGTGCTCGACACTACACCCCCAGTTGTGACAATATGCTATTTGTCGCGCTCTAATACATGTTCAAAATAGGTGGTGTAGGAACCACAATTCTGTCCGCAGAAACTCTGTTCATACAGAACTTAACATAAGTTAGGGAGGGGTGCACGTGTACTACACATGACATGAAAGATATTCTACACATCCCTGCTCACCAAAACGTCTGCCCTGCCTGAGGACTGCTCGGTATATTCTGTGGTGTTACCCCACTCTGGGGAATTGATGTGGCCGATTGGGACTGAGCCGGCTTGGGAGCCTCTACCTCTTTGCGGTACTCAATTTTCTCAACACGGACTTCGCCCTCCACAAGCTGATATACATACGTGACAACGACAGCGCCCTGAATGTCCATGAGTGCAAATGATGGTGTTATTTCACTGAGAATATCAATTCAGTCAGGTGATGCAGACGAAATGATGCAAGGGCTATACCCGTTATATGAGCCTGTCCATGCGCCAGTCGCGGACCCAGGATTCACGAAGAAACGACCATCATATTCAATTGCCTGGAAGCTTATTTGAATCACATCAGAATGCCAGCTATCATGTAGAGGCTGCGGAGTCAACACACGTATGCGTATGCCCTGAAACAAGCACATCTACGTCCATTTGCCGTGCCAATCCACTGAGAGCATCAAGGTCGCCAGTCGGTACACACTGGTGCCCATGAATCACTCCAATTCGTATTGGAGTATGCACTATGGTTGCAGATGGCGGAAAGCTGGCGCTCTGGGTCGTCCGCAGGTCAGTGATGACTCAACCACATAGTATGACATGAAAATGACAAGTATGCACCTCATCATAGTCCCCTCGGACAACATACACATCTCCTGCTATAGTGCGCAGGTACTCGTAGGTCTCGCGGTCACAAACGTTCCCTGTGCAAAGGATCTGTTGAATTTTTCCTGGAACAAGAAGTTTGCGGAATTTGGCTGGGAGGTCGTGTGCACGGTGTGGGATGTGCAAGTCACCAATTATTAGGACAAGCACCATAGCGGCAGTATCATGTATAACGGACTCCTGGAGGAAAGCTTGGGGTCGGCTGTGAGAAATTATTATATAAGCTGTACGTCATCATGTTCGGCAAGTTTTCTGACAGCATTTGCAAGAATGGCTCATTCAAATTATCTCTAGATTGTATGCTACTGAAGCATGGATATGACGTGTGCTTCAGTACTCTAATGTTATCCTAGTTTTACAGCAGTGAATTCAGCGAGTTCCGACGGTATACTAGTAGAAATTGAATTATTAGACAACAGGATATAAAGCTAACAACAAGTACATTACACAAGAGTAACAAGGTGCGGATACCAATAAACCATTCACAGCAGAAGCACAGAAACCTGTAGAAGGGATGCTGGGGGAGCACCGGAAAGCAAACAGGGGTAGAAGGGCCACATGCGACACGAATAAAACAAGAGAATCGAGTACATATAAATGCGAATGTGCATTGCTGCGCTACGGGAATGGAAAGTGGACTCCACACTGGTGCATGAATTAGATGTTGGTGTAGCTCCCTGCCAAGTGAAGATGGTTAGTGCCGATAGAAGGGGAAGAAAAGAAACAGGCCTACAAATCCGCGCCTGCCAATCACCGCTGCCCGTAGCCAAGATACTGCCCGCGGGACTCAAATCGATAGAGATGACTGCGGCAGATTCATTAATGGGGTTCTCGGTCCGGAATCATCAGAACATTCATACCAGAGTTCTTGTGTCCTTGAAGCATGCACTGCGTCGTTGCGGTGTGCGAGTCCCAGAACTGGACACCACGGTCCTTGGACCCTGACACAACCCACTGCCCATCATGCGACACAGCAACGGAGAGCACGTAATCCTGCGCGGACATGAAATCAGTTGGAACAACAGATGACATATGTAATGGGTCCGCGGCCGGGACTTATTTGCTTACCGTGTGGCCCAAGAAGTTCATGGTGCACTGGCTGCCCTTATCATCTTTCTTCCCATTGGCCACCGCCTCCTTGCGTTTTGCGAGAAGCCCGCTGACATCCCAGTATTTCAGAGTCTTGTCTAAGCTGCCGCTCACCAACCCCTTCCCGTCGGGCGTGAACGCAACGCTGTAGACGCTGTCCCTATGACCCCGCAGGCGCTCGATGAGGGAGCCCGTTCCCACGTCCCAGATGCGCACAACGGTATCAAGACTACCAGCCGCAACCAGTTGGCCGTTTGGTGAGATAGCCACGGAGGTTACGCCTGCATCGTTGTTCACAGGATCGGCGTCATTGATTGTGAGCACTTTAGATGACCCATCAACCATGTCCCAGATACGGGCAGTTTTATCGCCCGATCCCGAGACGATAAGCCTGCCATCCAAGGAAAAGTCGAGTGAGTAAATCTCCTGCTGATGTCCGTCGAAAACGTTGCGAATGCGTTTCTTGGCAATATCCCATATCTGTAAGGCGTGATCAGTGCACGACCCTGATGAAACACAAAGTTTGGCGCACTCTGATCTGCTTATCTTCAGCGCCCGTTGCAAGATATTTCCCATCGGGGCTGAAACAAACACTCCTGATATACAGGTCACCTGCCTTTCCAGCTGCTTCATCTGCAAGGACGCTGTAGGTCCAAGGGTAATGAGATGGACTACTGCAGTCAAGATCGTTACCTACCAAGTCTTTACGCCCGTCTTTGTGTCATAGATCTGGGCCGTGCGATTACAGCCGGTGGCGAGGTACTTGCCGTCTGCAGAAAATCGTACACAGCAAACGACACTAATAGATGGCACGTGAAAATGTAGATATACAGGAAGATGTGATCAGGAGGCTATGTTCGATCAAAGCCGATCATACCACGCACCTCTCGTGCATGAGTGTGTGCACTAGCGACACATCTAACACGCGCTTGACTTTACCATTGAAGACCGCGAACCAGTCAGTGCCTTCCTTCTTCAGTTCGGGCGGAACATTGTGTGGGTCGAGATCATCCGGAAACTGCCCCCCACCACTTTGTGCGTTATTGATAGGTACGAGGGTGCTTGAGCTAGCTGCTGTTGGTTCTGCTGGGCCGGCAGGCGGTGGATTTCCAGGCCCAGGTGGATATGGCGCATGGGCGGCAGGTGGTGGTGGAAGACCTGGGCCTTGGAAAGTAGTCAAGGCAGGAGGTGCCCCAGGTACAGGGGGGAGCTTCGCATTTGGAGGTTGAAGAGAGGGACTATAATGATCTGTCGCAGATAAAGGGGGGGAAAAAGAGGTGGCATAGTATCCATGAGGAGGCGGCGAACGTGTGGAGCTTGAAGTGAATGGTTTACCTGGACGAGTATCACCCTTCATACGCTCAGTCTTTATACGCTTTGAATCCCGAGCCTCCGCCGGTGGACGTTCACGATCTCGGTCGCGCTCTTCACGCTGTCGATCACGTACTTCGCGCTCGCGTTCACGATCAGCACGTTCGCGGTCTTTTTCCCGCTCGCGTTCACGATCGCGATCTCGACTGTAGTAAGGCTCGTTGTATGAGCCAGGCCCAGGAGGTACACCGGGGACTGCAGGCGGAGGTGCAGGTGGACCGGAAGGCCCGACTGAAGCGGGACCGACGGGCGGATGTGGAGCTCCTGCTGATACACCCTGACGAAGTGCATGAAGCTCTCCTCTGAGGCGACTCAGCTCCTCTTCGTATGTCTGTCGAATCTTGCCATGTTGAGATTCCAGCTCATACAGTGACTGGCGAACGATGTTCAACTCGTTTATTTGTGAAGTGACTAAATGGACAAGATTGTGCAATCATACATAAAACCGAAGTGTAATTAAAGAATCAAAGGTGCGCACCTTTAGATTCATACTCGTCTCGTTGATTGCGAAGAATGCCAAGGTCAGAGGTGATAACATCAAATTCTTGGCGGATGGTATCGACGGCCTCATTAAGCCTGACATGACTGTGCTGGTTTGGCCCTTGGGCAGGGGGAACCGTAGGCTGCAAGCTTCTATGCTATTGAAACAGGGAAAGTCAGTATGGGTGCACGCCAAGAAAGAGTTCATAGCAACAGAGATAGAGAATTTTGTTCTCGGGTTAGCGCCGTGAAGGAGCGTCATAGCGCAATTAGAGAATTCATTGACCACGATATGTGACAGAACCTGTATTGAAGAAGAGAAAAAAATCGGATGGAATTACTCACGTTGTATATTGTGGAGGACATGAAGGAGGTTGGGAACCACGGAATGGGTGTTGATCATCGCCTTTATAACTGGCGTTGGACCCTGATACTCTGATTCTTTTCTCACACTTGACACTACCGGCGGCATGTCCTATTTGAGTTGTAAAGGCACAGTCACGTGCTCGGTAGACATACATTGAGAAGTTCAAACCCAGCGGCACCAGAATCTCCTTCTCTCTTTCAGGCGGTTGCGATGCTCAGGAAAGTCGGACTTTGCTATAATACGTTAAGCGCACATAGTCTCCGTGCTTGCAGGATGCACTGCTCTCATCAGGTAACATAATCTCCGACTGCTTAGCAAATGAGGCGAGGTGTAACGTACTTGGGTATCACTATCCCAATTCCATTGCTGTATGGCTCTCCACTTCGTTTCCATTTCTGATCTGGAGGACCACGGGCCACCGAGCTCGGAGCCTTCATCCGGAATCTACCTAACAAGTAACTTTGACTTCGCACGTATAAGCCAGATTTAGCATCACGGTCGCAGTTTGCTCGGCCACCGCCGTTTCTGCTGATTCAAAGGGTCATCAACCCCATACAAGGTGTGAGACTTATCTGTATCCTTTGTCTTCGTTTCTTGAAATGGCTGGTCTGGGTACAGGTAGCGATGTTCTCGCGGAGTTTGAAGACGCAGGCGCCATCCGAGCATGGCTGACACACCCCGTTAGGCGCTGCACACCACGCACGAGCCACGCATATCAGGTCCATCTTTGGTGCCACAATCCTACAATAAGATCATGCTATTTGTTTCTTGCTCTGTTGTACCAACCTTAAAGCAGAGACATGGTGAGGATGCCATTGACACCACCTCCAGTGGCATACAAGTAACATTCCTTTGAGGTGAACGGTGACAGCTGGCGGGCAGCAAAGAGTCCGGATGCGTATCCTTGCTTAGGTCATTTGCGAGTGGCTAACACCGCTTGAATTTGCCGAGCCTGCTGGGGGATGCCCAGACTTTGTCTGCACACCCAGACCGGCCAGAACTCTGACACTAACGGCAATTGGTCTATCAGCGCAGAACACTAATTTTACCGGTGGGAATAATCACCACTTGCAATTTCATATTGCTGACCACTTTTATGCATGAACATAGCTGGCAAATACGTGAGGCTTTACGGCACTGCTGGGTATTCATAAGATATGTTCCGGCCGAGTTTCGCACATAGACCTACACAACGGAAGGTTAACTTGAGCACACTAGTCTCAAGTTAGATTGAATGGTGCTCCGTGGTCCATGATGATTATGATAACCCATGCATGTCACCGTAGCAAGCTAATCTTGTGGTTCTGTTATATTCAGGCATATAAATAGCAGTACCCTGCAACGTCCATCCAATATTATTGTAAAACTGAATTGAAAATGTCCCATTATCGATTATCATACAATTTACGCCAGCGCCGAGCGTTGATCCGGTATTTAATATTTAATATTCGTCCGCTCTGGTTTCGCGGCTGGCGTTCCCACTCCAATTGCAGGATGCCACAAGTCAAAAAGTATATACAATTTAGCCCTCAGGTTCGTAAAGTGTCTTCTAGTCAAAAGCCTAGCTGAGAACAAATTGAGGGTTGTTATCAAATAGCCTGACGTTAATTCATGACAACTCTCAGAGCTAGCCCGCAGTCCAGAACCAAAGTTTATGACAGAGTCATTCGCGAACTTTCTTCTCACTTCCTCGTTCAACAATCCCTTGAGTTTGCGCCCCCCTCGTGTCTGTCTCGAACACATCTCCCATACTCACAACGCCCAAAGCGTTTAAATCATTCACGCGTCTCATGGCTGAAGAATTAGACTCAACAACAGTACCCGTGGACTTTGTCAAGGAAGGAGGCGATTGGCTGGCCATATTTAATCCCCGCGTACCTCGCCAGATGGACGTGCAGCTTGCAGCGCGGTACGTTCATGACGGGTGCGTTTGTTTGGAAGACTTATGGCTTCACTCCAGTCTGACACCATTTTGTGAGTCAGCGTGGTATGTAGTGTAAAATTTTCCTTGGATGGGACATTTCTTGCAGTAGGCATGGAGGGTGCCGTTGTACTTTACAACTTGACTCTCGGAGAGAAGTTTACGTGAGTACTCATCCTGCCCTCTCACGAACAACATTGGGTGAGCTGGTAACGCAGCTTCACACTGGAGAGTAATAGTGGAAAACCAAATCATGCACGAGCTGTTTGTATCAGTCCTGATGATCATTTTCTTGTCGCTGGTTCTGAAGACAGACTCATAAGAGTGCGTGCCAGTGACTCAAATTTTATTCATCAGGGCACCCATGTTGTTATATAGGTCTGGAGTATCACGAACCGCATGTTGGTGCATGCTTTGGAGGGGCACTCCGGAGAGGTGTATGCTCTAGCATTTACACCTGACAACAACACATTGCTTTCAGCGTCCGGAGATTGCACGATCCGCGTTTGGGATGCGACTCAGTTTGCTGAGACTCCTGATGCTAGCTCAATCATCCTCGATGAAACTATGGAGGCCACCTGTCGTGTACTTCGCCCAGTCAGCCCTGGTGTCAAGCTTTCATCCAAGCTCGCACTGACATCTATTGCCGTCGACTCAACTGGCAAGTTTGTTGCTGGGGGGTCGTTGGATGGAATGATTCGAATCTGGAAGGTTGACGGCACCGAGAACGGCAGCACAGAGCCGGTGGAGACATTACGCGGGCATGAGGATGCTGTGTATAGTGTGCAGTTTGTTGTGGGCGGCTTGGTGAGTGCAAGCGTGGATCGCGCGCTGAAACACTGGAACATAAGTGAAGTGGGTGTTGGTCGCACAGAGTGTCGAAAAACTCTGCAGGGACATAAAGTACGTGACAACTTGGACAAAACCTCGATCCCAGTATCGCAACTGACCTTTCACTAGGACTGCATTCTCGCCACATCTGCACTTCAAGTTGGAAGAGATCAACGCGTCGTGTCCTCGTCTCGGGATGGGACGGTAAGGATGTGGGACTTGAAGACGGGCATGGTGCAATTCGTGATCCAGGGTCATAAAAACACTGGTACGTAGCTGGACCACCGAGCCTCTGCAATTTCTTTCAACGTTCCCTTCTCAGTGACGACTGTGGATCTTTGCAAAGACGGACGACTGTTAGCATCTGGTAGCGGGGACTGTGAAGTGCGGTTATGTAAGCGTGAATTGATATAATGTTCGATTGACCTCTGACATAGTGCTGACCATCAGGGAGCTACTTGATTGTTTGAGAATGTCTAGGAAAGTATCTTATAGTTTCCCAATAACAAATGAATAGACTATATTGGAGTTGCGTGGTGAGGTGGTCAGTACACTGGTCACCAATGATTCATTAGTGTACACATGGTTTGTCGTTTGCAGAGCTGGTGCGTTTACTACGAATACAGATATAGGAAGCTCTTTGACACTTTCATTGTTGTGTCGAGGATTGCTAGATGGGCGGAGTAGTAACTTACGTCGTGGAATAGCTTCGCGTAAGTCAGACGAGGATAACATAAACTAGTCCAAGCTGTTTCTGGTAATTCCGAGTCGGCCTCGGTCATCAAGCTCTTTAAGTACCTGTTTTGCTCTTGGTTTCAACTTAGCTTCTTTTATTACCAAGAAGGACAATACTCGCTTCTGCTCAGCTCATTCGTGTATAAAAGTCGGGACGATGCAGACCCAAATCATATCCCAGTACGTCCTTGCAAAGATAATTATTTCACCCTTCCCAGTGGCACTACGCCGTTCACGATGAAACCTGCACATTCCTTTACATATCTCCTCGCGCTATTGTCGCTGGTCGCTGGCTCACCGATCCAGCAGCTGAACACCCATACTTTACGCCTGCCACTTGAGCGTAGGAACAATCAAATCAGTGTTAAGAGTCTCCAAGCACACCTCAAACAAGTCACCGCGTATGGCATGCACAGCTTCACTTCCTGTTTACGATATTGACCGATAAATATAGGAAGTACCGTCGGGGATTTGCGGCGTACGAGGCCAATAAGGGACATGCTCACCCGTTGAGCATGCCATCTAGCTCAAAAACGATGAAGCGAGGTGCTGGTAATGTTCCTTTGATGTCTCAAGATGTCGAATTGTGGTATGCCTCGATCGATGTTGGCACGCCTGCGAAGACTTTCACAGGTGCGCACGTATTACAATTCCTTTGAGGTAATATTAAGTAATTCTCAAAGTGTCCATTGACACGGGCAGCGCGGATCTCTGTAAGTTATTTTCTTCAGACCCGAATTTTTGCTCACCTTTCCTTACTCAGTCCTTCCTTCTGTCGATTGTGATGATAGCTGCGACGGTCACAATAGATATGATCCATCCAAATCCTCAACAGCTGTCGACCTTCACAAGCTATTCTGGCTTAGCTTTGGTGAAGGCGAAGTTGCGGGGGAACAATTTGCTGACAACGTGGTAATCGGAGGATATGAGGTGATTATTTTGAATTCAAGTCATGCGCGTGTATCCTAACCATGACCAGGCTAAGGGACAGACTCTCGGGGCTGCACTAAAGTACTCTCCAGACTTCTCAAGTGATAATTTCACACCTGACGGGCTTGCCGGCTTTGCATTCGAGTCTATATCTGATTACCCAGCACCTCCGCTCTTTCAAACTCTCGTGGATAGTAGACAGTTGCAGGAAGATATGTTTGGTGTCAAACTTTCAGCCGCCCCCGGTGCAAGCGAACTATATATCGGAGGGACCAACACGGCGCTGTATCAGCAAGACACTCTAACGTATACACCTGTAACTGAACCAGGCTACTGGGAAGTCAAACTCGATCAGATATCTCGAGCTGGCGCCCCTGTGGGGAAACCGGAGGCACCATCCATCATTGACACGGGAACAACTTTAATCGTAGCGAATATGAATGATACTGCATCCTATTTTGCTGGCATTGCTAACGTTACGGCAACGGTTGACGAATTTCAAGTGATTTATTCAAGTCAGTATCAAATCGAGAAAAAGGATCTTCATACCCTGCAGGCTAATACTTAGATATTCAGTGCCGTGCGATATCATTGAAAAATATGCGCCGACTCTCACCTTCGGAGGACATCCGTTCACCGTGTCCTGGGGACACATTCAATCTCGGGCCTGTCGAAGTGGGATCCAGTGACTGTGTGGCTGGCATCGCAGGCTCGGACGACGTGGGTAAGACTTTCGTATACATGGATAGCTTGCTAGTACTCTGATTCAGGCTTACTATATTAGACTTCTGGGTCGTGGGTGACGTGTTCTTGCAGAACGTGTACTCGATCTTTGACATGTGTAAATTGCGAGTTGGGTTTGCGGAGCTCACATAAGCTCATCAGAGCATCTGATGAGAGTTGTGGGAGAAGTTTTGAATTAGGGAGTATTACATACGGACCTTCGACAGTACTACTAACTGTGCACACGTATACCCTGAATTGACAGACTTTCTGTAGCGCTATGTTTGCTTGGAGCAGGGAACCAACATATGATTCTGCTGCTGGTATGAGTGTACATGAGCAGTATATATACATTTTCGAGTACTTGACTAGGCTGATAAGGAGCATATGGCAAGTTCAAAGATATCGGTGAAGAAACAGGAATCATGAAGTTTGAGCACAAGATAAGATAACAAAAGAGAGAAATTCGGATGCGAAGAGTTGCGCTCTTCGTATCAATGAATCACGTGGATGACGTCGACCGCGTGGTTCGAGCGTCTTCATTTTTGAGGCATGGTCGGCGTATAGAGAATGGGGAAGCCTCACAGATAGGAGGTCTTGCAGAACAAACCACCATCTATACCAATCCTACACTGGTCCCTTTTCCTTCTCCTCGGTCTCCAGTTCATCCTCCACTTCGAAACTATTTTCCTCGTGATACAGCGCTCCAATACCCACATTTCCCGGGGATGAGATACAACAAATCACCGAGAACGCGACGAATGATATCAAAAGGCCTGCAGAGTTGTCAAAGTTTAATGAATATTTAAAACACCGTTTAATAGAAACAGTAAACCTACCGACGAAGAACGCAATGTGAAAAATGCGCACCCACACATTCCACGCAGTCGCGTCGCGGGTTGTCATGATTAACCCAGGCATGGTTGGGAAGACCCCAAGCACCCAGGCGAGTGGGGCACGCCAGTTGACGCCATTGTGGTACCTTGACAGAAGTGAGGGGAAGAATATGCCTTGTAATGTTTGCGTACCAGTAAATAGAGCGTTTGTCTCCGATGTAGCAGTCCTCGAGCTTGATCATGCATCCCCTTACCACGAAGTAGTCTGCAAGAAGAATCCCAGAAAAGGAGGCGACTGGGGAGGATCAGTTTATCGTGATGAATCAGACTTCTTTAACACGTACAGAATATTCCGAAGCTAGATAGTACGGTCAAGAAAATTGAAGCATTAGACAGGTATTGCCAAGGGTTTGAAGCTAGACCCAGGAAGGCGAGCAGGTAAGCACCCCTCCTGATGTTGATATAGCGTCTGCGGAAGAACATTCGTTGATTTGTGCATTTGGGGCACAATAAACATAGAATACGGACGGTACAACACCCCTGCTCGTGTATTAGGTAGATGTTGGGATACGAGAGTAAGGACGTACGAGATATCCATTCCGACGCTCACAGAGTTGAGAACAATGCTCATGCCGAGCTGGGCGCATACACAGCTGAGTCCAGCAAAGAAACTGAAGCGCAGTCAGAGAAGAAGCTAGAGTAGATAAACGTGTTACATACATCGCAGCGCGAACTGTCCGATGGAAAAGAAGTGAGCACCCACACTTACCGTGAGATTGTCCTCACCTCTCGGGGAGTCATTACTGAAAAAAGGAGTTAAGCTATGCCCAACGGACGAACTCCCCCTCCCCCCAACTTACTAGTAATTCTGCAGAGCTGCGAGAAGCAGGAAAGGCTCCCAAATCAAACTCCCTACAATTTCTTGGGCGCATGACGTGACGATGATACCAATCGTGGCACACACAATGATGCAAAATGGGCTGGGAGTAATCAGTCAGGTAAACCATAGTGAATATTGGTTGTGGACGTACGCAACGATTAACTGAGCTAGCGTAGGCGCATCTGAATGGACGTGTTAGTGTGACAAACAAGAATGTGATGACGTTGGGCAGACATGGCCGGTTAGCATAGCGCGTCCAGTCGCTCTGACCGATGGTGCCACCACTCCTATTCACCATAGCCATAACATATATCAGGTGGGCGCGCAAGCGACAAAAGGACAGTCTCGCACCATGCGCCAAGAATCGCAGTGATACCGAATAACATGGCCCTATCGTATTATTTAACAAGATATCTGATTTTATCTCAGGTCTTGATCTCACCATCCTGTTCCACCATGAACGGGACTCGCTTTCTCCTGAAACAAGGGACCGCCAGAATGTGTGTTCGAGACCGCCCAAACAAGAAGTCCGATCAGGCTGGATTGTAGAGTAAGTGCAGCGCATGCGTGAAGTTAGAATGGTGACGGTGCCTACGTGGCGCTAAACATGACAGACGAGACGATGAAGGGTTTCTGGAGTCGCTCAGGAGGGATGCGCATGATCGCGATGAAGAACACGTAGTAGATGCTGCATACGACGGTCAAGTTGAATGGACTCGTGGAAAGAGGATGTATCGAACATCATGCCTATGAAGTCCTTCTTCAGCAAGATTCCTCCTGCTAACGTCTGTTTCCTGAATCATCGTGCGTAAATGGCTGGAGAACTTAACAAGTTGGGTGCACATGTGCTCACATGTGGGCAAATCCTATAACAAGATAAAAATAAGCATTTAACAACCTAAAAGAAAGGTTGCGCACCAGGAATGATGGCGCCGATTGTAACCTATTCAAATGTGTGGAATGAAATAAGACGCACAAGGACTTGAAGACGTACCGCAACAGCTGCACGAAAGTTTATCAGCAACATAACAGAGAACAGGAGTAGAAAACAAGTTACCTTGTCCACCCCAGTAGGCCTGAAGGCCATCCCAGCTAAATGCGCATACAGCTTTCAGCACTTGAAAAAGAAACTCAGAACTTACAAGATGGCCCTTGAATTGTGAAATCAAGCAGTGTACTCCAATACGTTTAGCGCATCACTCACACAAAAGCACGAACGATAACAGGAAAATAGGCGCCTCTGCTAGAGGAATCAGCATAATGTGCCGCGGTCAATTGTTGCATACTCGCCGCATGCCCCAGCAGAACCTGCACGCCACAGTAAAACCTATGTGGTGTCTTTACTTAAGCTGTCAGCATTTCAATGGAACCCATCCCGTGACCACAGCATCCCCACCTCTCTCCCATCCACCCGCAGGTGACACTAAGCAATCCAACGATAAGACCGCAGATGACGAGAGACACGATGGCCTGTCTCGCATCTAGGCCGTACGCGAGTAATGTGCTGCCGGCAGTATACGCTGAAATGGAGAGACCACCGATGCACCAAAAGATGAAGTAGGACCATATCTTATAGGTGCGGCGCTCTTTGGGCATGGGGATGAGGTCGCGGTTGAGCCATGGTGTATTGGGCACTCCAGGATCAGTGGGTACCTCAATGTACTGCAGGAACCTGCGCCATCGAGACGGATGCGGATCTGCGTCCTTTGAGTTGGACATCGCAAGTGGTCAGTAATACTCAGTATTAACGTCTCAACGCAATTGGGGATCGAGAATTTTTTTAACGTTTGATCATGAGCTCCATTTCTGCGGAAGAATACGCGGGGGTACGTTATAGTGATTCTATGCGGTTGGAAGGAGGCTTGTCCGGATCTTGATATTGGCTCCATACTTAGGACTGATGATGAATCGATATTATAATCGGGTAAGACCATATCATTTAACAGCTTTCAGCCGCAGAGTCGAAGATTAGTGCGCAAGAAACTTGAACTAGTCAAACTGTCAGAGTGATGTCGTGGACAGAGGTGAGACTAACATTACATAATTCAAAAGAACACTCGCCTCTTCAGAAAGTGCGGGATTTGGCCAGTCTGCGTGAGGTCTATACAGACAAGTCACAGACTCTGTGTTAAAGTCTGGGGGTCTGCCAGCAGTTGTCCGGAAAGTGCCGGGAAGTCTATGTTTGTCTGCCCGCTGTATTATGTCATAATTTAGTGTCAGTCCCCCGCCATCTCGCCATCAGCCTCTCCCGCCATTTCACGTTGCCCGCCGTGCCTACAGACAACATATCATCGACTACAGCTCTACAGCCGCCAAGTATTCCAGGTGCCATCCTGCGGAATGTCATCAATCGGACTCATCGTTGATTGCACCTACTGAAGTGTGACACAGGGGTGGCTGAAGTGCTGACGGGGTGGTTGATGTAGATGGCAGGGGTGGCTAGCCACTGACGGGGGTAGCTGATGGGATTAGTGTCACAGTGGCTGGCGTAGTGGCGAGAGTGATGATGTCAGACAACCCGGAGCTTGCCGACAAAACACACCCAGACGTGTCCCCCAGACTTTGAGGCGGAGTCTGCGCAGACTTAACACAGACCGGCCATTTCCTACATGCCCTCAGCTCCTCGTTGTCTGCAACATGTCCGACTTCTTCAAATCGTCGTCATCGTCTAGTTCTCCGTCAGGTATGTGACACGCAGCTATATTCTGACTGCTACTCAGCACATACTTTGTAGACATGACTGCAAAAAAAGAAGCCGTGATGAATGGTTGTGGCCTCCAGAAAGGTCTCCAATCGACATTCCCGTTCCGAATGTTTAGTTCTGTTTGGTCTTTCCGGAGGAAACTAGCTTTCGATCATACGCTAGTAATCCGAAGCTCAGCATCATACTAGCAAGTGATCAGACATCACTAGCACTTGCGACTCTCCACCGAAGAGTCAGCAGCTAGCTAACGCGCCATCAACGAGGGTCACAACCTCCTAGTCACTATGATTTTGTTGTAGGTGACGTTAAAGGAACTCTTCTATACGTTGCTATGACATTCAATGAACGCACAGTTTGGACCACTCTTTGCAAGAAAATTGTGTAGCTGCTGCGTCAGTAGTCAAAGTCACGCAGTGGTGAAAATAACATCTTGATCTGTACGTCGGTGTCATGGATGGCGGCGCTGGTATGTAGAAACGTTCGACTGACAGATGCTCCCCGGGCCCACCTCCGCATTTGGCCGCCTTAGTGCGCGAGTGACCCGAGTAGAAGTGGTGCCAATAATCAACAACGTACACGCAGTTATCAAAATATCAAAATTCTTTTTGACCGGCCACGCGTCTTTGTCTTTGCCTCCCAGTGCAAGATGAAGTTTTCATCCCCCTTTGCCTCTCTGCTGGCTCTTGTCTCTATTACTGCTGCTGTGCCTAAGAGCCGTAATGACGGTGTTATTCGGATTCCTCTTGCCCGCAAGAGCGCTGACGTCGCCGGGCATGTTGATATGAGTGCTCTCAGTGCACACCTCTTCAGCGTTTCGAAGTAAGTTCAAAATTCTTTGTTCATAGCCCTCAACCACCGTATTGATCGCTTGCAATCTCTATCTTTCAGCAAGTATCGTCAGACATTTTCTGCATTCGAAGCTAATACCGGTTATGCTCATCCTTTGAGCGCGAAGATGAGGTCTTCTATAAGAGAGCGTGATGTTCCGCTCATCAACCAGGGAACTGAGCTGTGGTATGGCGAAATCGATGTGGGCACGCCACCACAGACGTTTAACGGTCAGACAACCCTACTGTCAGCATGGAACGAACATTGCTCATTGAACTTTATCTGCAGTATCTATCGACTCAGGAAGCACGGACCTTTGTAAGCACATACACCTGACGAGACGTTTATCTTGACCTGAGGCCACTTCTTGTTAGTCCTTCCGTCTGCGTCCTGCATGGACTGCGCAGGCCACAAGATGTATCACGCTGCCGCGTCTTCTACAGCCAAGGACGAAGGAAAATTTGTTCCCCTCTCGTATGGTGAAGGTCGAGTAATAGGAGATGAATATAGCGATGACGTGTTCCTTGGTGGCTACGAGGTGGCGCAATAACTCTTTCTTACGTCGCAAAGACTGATTTTCTTTGCTAAGGCTTCCAGCCAGGCATTCCTTGCTGCCTATGAGTACTCCAGCAACTTCGCGTATCCGGATTTCGAACCTGACGGTCTTCTCGGTTTTGCTTTTGAGGAAATATCTGGTCTTGAGGCTAAGTCAGTCTTTGAGACAATAAGTGACAGTGGCGTACTCCCAGAACGCGTGTTCAGCGTCGAACTTTCTTCTACAGCCGGGGAGAGCGAGCTCAGTATCGGAGCGACGAACCCCAATCTCTACATTGAAGACACCTTGACCTATACGGCCGTTACCCAGGAAGGCTACTGGCAGGTGAATCTAGAGGCAGTTTCGCGAGATGGCTCTATTGTTGCCAGTAACAGCGCATCTATTATCGATACCGGGACCACGATGATCATCACAACTGATGCTGCAGCGGAGGCATACTACCAGGATATTCCAGGTTCAAGCAACAGTACTCAAGAGGGAATGACATATTATACCAGTTTGGCCGATCCTTTGCAGTTGATGATTTATAATTGACTTATTCCCTAGTTCCGTGCGACACGATCGGATCATACACTCCCACATTCTCATTTGGTGGGCGCGGCTTCGATGTTTCAGAGGGAACGTTCAATCTTGGTCCAGAGAGCGAGGGTTCAAGCGACTGCGTGGGAGGTATTGCTGGGATGTCAGATCTTGGTGAGTACTTCATATCATGCGCAATGTACGCGAGCTAAGTTCTCCTTTTCATCTATCCGTTTTAGACTTTTGGGTTGTCGGGGGCATTTTCCTGCAGAACGTTTACACAGTATTCGATCAGGGAAACACTCAAGTGGGCTTTGCCGAACTGGCATAATCCTCAACCTCTTCATCCTCTGCTTGATTTGCCATAAGGACTTAGCATAAATGTCTCGTTTTCGATTTCAGGTTTGGTACCTGTGTATCACATACATCCTTATACCCTTACAATTCTGTCATTATTCACCGTTTATGATTTCCTTTTGTTGAATACCGACAAATGTCAGCTGACTGATGTAGACGAAATTAGCTCGATCTGAACCCCAACATTGGGTGACTTCCCGCAGCGTTTAGAATTCCAGATACCCGTTTCAAACCATATGTGCCGAGGAGCCGCTGTAGAACGTAAGCAACTTCCAACTCCGCACGTCAAACGCACCATGTTCCAGACCCTAATCTGGAAGAGGGGTGCCCATCGTTCTAAACAATATTTCAATGTCCGCGCTGGCAATGTCGACTTTTTTGGGTGATTACGGCGCATTTCCATGTGATGCGCTTAGCTGGCACCCTTACAATGTTTTTCGTATGTTCAACCAAGTCTCTTTAATGCTAATCATTGTTCATTTCAAGTGTAGTACGCTTCATTCTGCACCATGTGCGAAAGTCATTTGACCTGCCAACTCACACAAATAACTACGAATGAGATATGTTCTTGATTGTTGGCGTTGAACCAGAGTGTTCATAGCCTGAGTGTGATTGTTAATAACGTTCAGCTCCGACAAATATCAGGATTGATGCCAATAAGTAGTTATGATACACATTGCCTCCTCTGTAATTCGTCATCTTCATCAGTGCTAGTGATGTTGTATGCCATGTTTAAAGTTTAGTAAGTAGAATTAGATCAGAAAGTTCATTTGAGAGCTCGTGTCTACGGTTTGGAACGAGTTTCTAGATATAAATTCCACCTTGCCGAACCTCCGAATTTTAAGGTTTAGAACGAAATTTAGAACACTAAATCCTGCGGGAAGTCATCCATTAATGTTAAACGAACATTCAAAACTTGGACCTGAAGTGAAATACCAGCATGGTCGAACGTACATGTAATATATTTGCCCTTTGAGGCACTTGCGTTTTGTGTAGTCAACTTTGGTGTGTTGTGCTCGAAAGCATTGAAACAATACCCGAAAATTTGAATTAATATGGTCGATGTTTACGGGTTCTATGTACACGAGAACAGACCAAATTATTGCTGGTCATCAAGCAGTGGCAAAATCGTCGAACATTTTAATTTTATTCATGTGATTTTTCATGAACCACTACACTTGAAGCGCCTGCATGTTGACTAGACTCCGGTGGAGCTGATCACGCACTGTCTTGGACAATTGCAGCGTATTTAGGGTTGGGCACCATGATAACACATCTAACTGATACATTTCAAGGACCCTGGAGAGAGTAACATATAGAGATGCGTGGTAATATACATGAATATCGAGCTTAGCGCGCGCGAGAGTAGGGATGGAATCTGCTACCGTGTCGTGGGGCCAGCTTGTCATGAGTGGGATGATGGGGTGGTACCTTTGCAGGAGTCGTGAAATTGATCTGTGTTCGCTTCGACTGAGAGGAAGCAGTTTGCTCTGAACGAGCTTTTTGCAGCGCAGCTTTGAGGCAGAAATACAGGCGCCCACATGTATCGCCGAGAACCACGAGAAAAAAATTGACCACGAAACAATTTGTAGAACAATTGGCCAAGTGCGAAGAGGTGCCAAAGGCAAGGGCATGAACGAGTGCTATGCGAATAAGGGAGTTTACGTACCGATGCTGTCCGCAAACCATTCAGAGCGCATGTCATCTGGATCCCACATATCCTTTGAAAAATTTGTCGTGCGCTCATCGACATCCACAAATTCCACCAACTTAGCATATAGATGGGGATTGCGGAAGGACCGGTTGGACATAAGTGAATCGTTAAAATGCTTCGGATGTTCAGGATCTTGCTTCAAGGTATGAAATTTCGCAAGTTTAGTCTGAAGGATAATCAGAAAGATCCTAATGAATGGGAGCACAGTCGCACCTGAATTGCGGGGTCATATGGAGATGAAGACGCTGGCAAAATGCCCCAGTCTGTGAATCCTGGAATTGGCAGTGGTCTCAATAGTTGTCGAAGGTGGGAGATTTCATCAGCCTCCTCTGGAGATCCAGTTTCAACTTGTTCCGTGTTCGGAAACGCATCGGGCATGGACGCTGGACTGAAAGCTCGAAGGCTTTCTGAACCGTCTGCAATTTCATCTGATACATGAGCACGAGGGTGACCTCTCTGCTGCGCAGGCCGACGAATGATTACTTGAGATTTTGGTAGCAGGCGAGCTGAGTTGGCTGGGTTCCATCTTCAACACGGCACATGTATGCATCATGATATGCGGTACATACCATCTGGGAATGAGTTTGATACACTCTTCAGCGCCTTATCCTATCTCAGGAAGAACGACAGCCAACAAAGAGGGAAACGATTGCACGAGGCTGCGGTGAAGAATCTCTTACATTATTTAGATATATTCCCACACTGGTCTTTGAGGATGAAGCGACTTTCTCCTCCGAGTCGCTCTGCGAGTCATCTCCATAGGCGTGAAGACCTATTGAAAATATGAGCATAACGACGTCGTGTAGTTCGAGAGAATTGTGTTTACCGTTCATGAGAGTGAAAGACAAAGGGCAAATTGTAGTGTTTTAGAACTCCGCACTGCATTTCGTTTGCCGAGTTGCCGTTTGTAATACCTAGTCCTCCTCTTCACTGGTCAGTGTCAATTATGTTCTCCATGCGTTTCCAGCTGCTTCCGCAGGCCTGCCTGCTGTTGCTAACATGTTTCGTAGCGTGGGCGGTCGGATCGTCGGGCTCTTCCGCGCCTGCTGGCGAGCGCGCAGCTGATTTCTTCAGTAGACACGATTCAGGTTCAGGACACACCAACAATTGGGCAGTTCTTGTATGCGCGTCTCGGTACTGGTTCAACTACAGGGTGAGCACGATTGTACCACTATAAACCCCCTTTTCTGAGACTGTGCTATAGCATATGGCAAATGCCCTTGGAATGTAACGCACCCCATTCCCGGAGTTAGTTGCTCACTGCCTGATGCACCTGTCAGGTATCGTACCGTCAAGCGTCTTGGGATTCCAGACTCCAACATTATCCTCATGTTGGCGGATGACGTAGCGTGTAACGCAAGGAACAAATTTGCTGGCAGTGTCTATGCAGAAGCTGGAAGGCATCTAGACTTGTACGGCAACAACATCGAGGTAGACTATCGTGGCTATGAAGTAACTGTGGAGAACTTCATACGCCTATTGACAGGTATGAATGGTCCAGTGCTAATCGGCTAATTGAAGGTCATCTAAAGTGTTGTAGGTCGGGTAGATCCCTCTATGCCACGGTCAAAAAGACTTCTGACAGATGACCACTCAAACATCTTCGTCTACATGACTGGGCATGGAGGAAACGAGTTCCTCAAATTCCAAGACCAAGAGGAAATAAGTGCATTTGATATTGCTGACGCATTCGAGCAAATGTGGCAGAAAAAAAGGTGGGTTTTCCCTTCGCATTGTCGTATTCGAGGCTCACGATGGAGCAGATACAACGAAATTTTATTCATGATTGATACCTGTCAAGCAAATACCATGTACTCTCAAATTTATTCCCCTAACATTCTTGCCACTGGATCCTCTCAGATTGAAGAGAATTCTTACTCTGTAAGAATTCCACACTCCGTTTGGTTCAAAGTGCTCACGATGTCGTGGATCTAGTACGAAAATGACAATGATATCGGCGTCTCCGTCATTGACAGCTATACACACTACGTCCTCAAATTTATGGAAGGAATAAATAAGACGAGTCAGGCATTTATGCAAGATTTGGTATTCTACTTTATAACTGGTCTGATGCGCGTGTTCATTCTTCATTGCGACAGTTCGATTCATATGACCCGGTGAAGATTTACTCTCATCCAGGCATCCGGTCTGATCTTTTCCGCCGTCCCTTGGACAAGACGCTTATTACCGATTTCTTCGGAGGCATCGCACAAGCTGAAGCCTTCCCATTACAGGACATCGTCGGCTCAAGTAACCACCATGAGAATGATCCTACGCCCCCTACCTCCCAGAAGCCTGACACACCGTCTGTACCGGTGGTGTTGTCGCCGACTGTTGTCTCCCTCCCGAGATTGACAGGCGAGACGCATGCATGGGATAATCGGTGGAAAGAAGTCAGAAAATGGACCTCCATCTTTGTCGTAGGATGTCTTGTATCCTGGGTTTCTTTTGTGCGGTAATCCCACATCGATTGCCCTAATTTATTCTGAGTCAGGGGCCGTGAAAATCTCACAACTCCCATGTTTGACTTTCACTATAACTCATACATTGCATCATGTACCATCCTGCTTCTCATTGGCTTCTCACTGCCCCTTTCTCATCTGAGACTATATGTAGATTTACGTGCGTCCATAATGTAGTAGTTGGCTCATACGATGACAATGAGTGAGCTCGGATGAATTAGTTGCGCGCAGTAGAACCTTCACATGCAAGCAAGATGACAGCAATAAGATCTCTGTATGTTGTCTGTATGCAACAAGCTTGAAACAATGGAAACATTAATAAATCTCATTCTCCCATCCACGAGGCTTGAACCTGTTAGCTGCAACCCGGGTATCCCTTCACAATTTCAGGTTCGCGAAACCGACCTCAGTGTTACCGACATCAAAGATCGTGTACACGTTTTGCAAAAATACATCGCCAATAATCCAATGTTCTTCCTCGATACTTGAGCATACTTTTGTGTTGTATTCATTTATAGCACGTACCTCCAATCCCGGGCATGCCAGTAAGGCCGGCGATGCAACATCTGTTATGGTTGTATCTCCGGATATTCTACTCAGCGGGATACTGATGGTATTTCTTTGGTAGGCATCTAGAGGTGATGCCACAATGAGAGAGACGAGACAGCAGAGCGTCAGTAAAGCTGTGGAAGGACGCATGATGTTGACCTGTTGATCTCAGGGTGAGTCAGTGCTGGCTTTTATGACTTTCAAGGCAGGCCATGCTATTTGGCCATACATGCACGCGGCAGAGATGACTAGACCACGTTTTCCAACAACTTGACAGGTTGTCAAGTATGCTATCTGTCGGGATACCTCAAATCCTACATGAGAATGGACCAAGGTGTCTCGCTGCTCGGAAGAGATGCAGACGGCAATGACTTGAGCGTGGCACAAAAAACAATCCTGTCGCCCTCTATCCATACAAGGTTCAATGAAATATTGTCAACATACAATGGTGCTACAAGACTTATGTACATTACTTGGAAAAAGCCCTCAGCATTCATTCGTCGATGCGAGTCCCGTTGGAATGCATACACCACTCTAACACAGCACAGGGTGGCCACAAGCCATCCGGCTCGTCACCAGCGTCTTGAAGGAGCAATGCCACGACACCGTGCGGCGGAACAGCATGGGCTGTGAAATTGCGAACTGCAGTGCCGTTGTCTGTATGCGTCCAAAGGTCCTAGACAGACAAAGCAAATCAGAAGGCCGCGGACAACCTGCATGAGATATGAAACTTACCCGGACAGTATATTGTCTGCCAGCTCGGATCCACGGAGATTCAGCCAGCTTGAAGAACATGTCGGCGGGCTCATCCAGTGTGTTCAACTGTATAAAATTCGAGTTATTTGAATAGCACGTTTAAAAGAAAATACGAACGAGCATAAACACAGTCCCGTTCTGACTCTCTCCGCTCCAATATTGTGCAGGATGTGTGTCGTTGCTGACCCAATCAGACTATCGATGCAACGTGACATCAATGACGTGGACCTCCGATTGACAGCAAATGACTTACATTGATGCCCCACCGGAAAGGTGAGATGCTAGTGCCTACAACCGAGTCTTGATGGATCGCAATAATTTCTGGATTGGTCAGAATCTCAAGGGTTTCTTTGGTAGCAGAAGCGAGCTACGTTGGACGTACGTGAGCGGAGGGTTCGTCAGCAGGATCGGACTTACATGAGTGCCAATAAGTAAAGGTGACTTCAAGAGCGCCCACGCAGTAAAATGGGACTTCGCTTCTTCGTACGTGAGGGGGCCATTACCACTGTCGATTGTGAGGTGACAATTATACTCGGCCTCTCAATGACGTACATTTCAAGCTACAAAAACCCGTGTCAGCGCAGCCAATAACACCACAGAACATGACTAACGATGTCCATGTCATTATGGCCGTAGAAATCAGTTGCCCAAGTATAGAACGAGTTCCTGGAAGATGATATGAATTACTCTAGGATAAGCAACGCGGCTTCCTTACTGGTTTAATATTTTGACGATTGATTGCCAGTACGGTTCTTGCCACCGATTAGTTGCTTCCTCAGTGAAAGGTTTCGATAGTTTGAACGCTTACCAATATCGTCAGTCGTCTAAAGTATCCGTTAGCTTCGAAAAATTTGTGATACGTGCTCTATCTCACCCTCCAACTCTGCCCATATCTGCGGGCCCAAGTCCAGCCTTGCTCCTGCAAAAACAGTCCATAGTCCAAAAATTGCAACGAAGTGGAGTCTCACCCTTCCCCACTGGCACATCGACAGAATCAAGGGTGGTGTTCCAGACGACAGTGAAAAATCACCAATGGCGTTTGCCATACGTTCGTATCCTAGACACGTCAGTGAGGATTATGACAGAGGTGAAGAACATGAGTACATACTTCCCATGATATTTTCCCGAGTGATGTTGTCGAATGGAACTGACATACATCGAGCAATCACGAAAAGGGCATGAGGTGAGGCCGCGTACCAGCACAATTATCATATCTGTCAATAATCACCGTCAAGAACAGCCGTTCAAGTCAGTAAATCGAGACTTACTTGAGATAATCAAAACCCCAGTCATGAAAGCGTTTTGCGTCTCTGCTAGATATGATCATGATGTAATGACCAGGAGCGGAATTGCTGACCTTGCCTCGTTCTGGAATGAGCCAGGATACAGCTGGCATGTGAACCAACCCGAATCACTATACTGCATGACAGGGACATGGTCAGGGATACAGGAATGACTGAATGACAGGTCCTTACGATGCCAGCTTTCCTGTGTGCGCCAAAGAAAAATCTCAGTGAAATGCAATTTTAGATGTATATATAACATCTCACGCACAGTCCGAGATCATGGATTTTGTCTGTGAGAGCCTTCATTCCAGATGGAAACTTCGTCGCGTCTGGCCGTGGATGTTAACATATGAACCGTCAGGAAAAAATAGTTGGACCTTCAACAATATCACCATCATCGTTTCTGCTTTTCTCTGAATAACAATCATCAATGTTGACATATGTATACCCAGCATCCTAGTGGTGATATCAAGTTCAGCCACTCTGAATAGGGCCGACGGCGAACGATACTTGCCGCCAAGTTGAGTGATTTCATAAGCTGTGCGTTTTGTAAGATGAGATCCTCGTCTATGTCGCACTAAAAGATCTGAGTTAAAACCTTCCGAACTAACTCCATACCACTCACATGGTATGCATTCCAAGCTGTGCGTGAGGCGCCAGGTCAGTATCGACAGCTTTTTTTCGGAACGTGGAAACCTACTGTTATAGCCCATCACTTATCACCACATAAGATGAACGAATTGGCGAAGACTGAATCTCGAAAAACGCACCTGGTAGTTTGGCAACTCGGTTATCCAGTGTAGCAGAAACGCGGTGAGGGGCATCATGACGGTGGGCGAGGTATGTGGTATATCCCAAGATTGCAGCCAAGGCTAATGGAAGAAGGACAACAAACGATCTGTTAAGCTTCGAGCGAGCTTATGAACGTAGACATGGTCAACATTCACTGCCTCCCGGTGAAGCTTCGAGAATTGTCATACCAGTATATGCTGGACCTCCAGCTCCATGGGTAACAAAAGGGTTCTTTTGAATATGCGGGACTTCCAGCTTCATAGCTGAAGGATGGCAGTTGGGGTTGTCAGCGTAATGGGCAATGATATTGTGGGGAAACTTGGGGTAAACTCGGTCACGGAAGCAATAAGGATACTCGCACGGCGGAAGCTATGTATGTACGCATGGGATATCACGTAGGGAAACGCAAATATCATGCATGGCGAACTCGAAGAGCAAAGAAAATTCTCTACGTTCATTCCTCCGGCAGTCATATGTAGACTTATAGGAGCGGTCTGTCGGAAAAAGTTATTTTTGTTTGGCATGCCTTATGAGGCATTGCAAGCCCTCAATTGACCGAGCTGCCTTGGAAGCGGACCCGAAAATCTTGCAAGCGAGGCTCAATTGATACTTGCAAGTTGCAAGCTGATTTGGAACCTCATTCAGAGACAGATTAGGACAGATTTTCGCAAAAGTTTCGCTTACGTCCTTTCCAATTGACTTGGAAACATTTCGGATGATCTTGCAAAGCCTCAAGCTCAGCGCTCAAGAGGGGTCCCACTTTTGGAAACCTTTGGAAATTTGCGACATTCACAATCAAACCAACGAATAATTTTCCAGTACTGCAGACAAGATCCACACTTTGTGGGAGCTCTTGTACGGTTGTGTAACGGACCACGGCGTAGTGAGAATGAGAAAAAAAATGCATGATTGATTGCACGCGGATGGGTTTTTTCGGGCGAAAGCCCCCGATACCCCAACTTGTACTACAAAAGTGAGCCGAGGTGAGCTGCGAGGCCTGCGATTCCCAAATCAGTAGCGATGCAGCAAAGCGAACTTCGGATCCCCAAATCGTAAAAGCTGCAAAGCAACACATCAAGATGAAGCCAGATGAGGAGACAGTTAAAAAAATAGTAAGAAGGTGTCCGCGTGAGCATAAGTACGGGCATCTGTGTAAATACAGGCATCCGCGACAATGCCGCATATCCACGTCAGATCAAGATTCAATGCAAACATCTGCGTCAATGCAGGCAACCAGGTACGTGCGAGCATCTGCAGGCATTCGCGTCCGCGAAAGTGCATGCACACAGCAGCACATGTTGTTAGCAAGGACGAACTTGACTCTCGCTCGCCACTGGCAAAAGGTGTCATGATGACTGTTTAGATCATCCGGCGCGGGCCTCCTTGGATTTCTGATGAGAAACCTGACGGGAGTTCATAACGGTGAACTTTCTACACGAGTAAGCTTGAGAGAGCAGTGCAGTAGCACCTTCGAGTGCTCTCTACTCATGGCCAGATTCCCCGCCGGACTTGCCCTCATTGCACGCAGATGCACGCGAGGATCAGAGCCATCAGAGCTCACCAGAGTTTGTGGCAGAGAAGAAAATCCAAAAGGCGCCAGATTTTTCTGGCCCGGAAATATAGCCTGGGTTGTTGGTGGTGCGCAGTTCGAAAAGAGAAGCAGTCAGCTTATTCTGTGACCATACACTCGTACCTCGCTTTAGGGTAGGATTCCAATCACTTAGCGCCCCCGTCTGTGGCTTTCAAGATTATAGAGTATAGCTCACAAGAAAATTTGTGACAGAGCCCAAATCGATTTGTAACTTTTCCACTAAATCAAGAGGAGCTGACGAGAGTAATATGTTACAACAACATCCGTTTTGCCCACCTCGGCATCGCGATGCACTCCCGCACATTTTCAATCCCGCTCATCCAGCTAATCAGACGTTCGAACCCCAGCCCATAACCCCCATGAGGTGCGCTTCCATACTTCCTTAAATCCACGTACCACCCGTATTCTTCCTCCTTGAGACCATGCCTCCGTATAGCCTCGACCAAATGAGAGGACCTCTCTTCTCTGAGCGACCCACCCACGAGCTCACCGATGGAAGGAACTAGAAGATCAAAGCACGCTACAGTCTGCCCGTCATCATTAGCTCGCATATAGAATGGTTTCAGGGAAGTTGGGTAGTCTGTGACAAACACAGGACCGCCAATAAGTCGTTCCGAAACCCAGCGCTCGTGCTCGCTTTGCAATGCTTTCCCCCACGCAGGCTCGAATTCGAATCCTACTCGAGAAGAAGCATGGTAGTTCTGCAGCTCATTTACAGCATCGGTATATGATATGCGTGTCCAGGGGATTCCTGGGCGCGATGCATCTTCCAGAGATTTGAGTTTTGCTTCGTCGCCATCCTTCCAAAGGAGGGCTTGTTCTGATCGACACTGAAGGACATGTTTGAGAGACTCCTCGACCACATCACATATGTCCCCGACGTGGTTAATAAATGCCCATTCAGCTTCAAGCATCCAGAATTCGGCGAGGTGCCTATTTGTTTGGGAATGTTCTGCCCGGAAGCAAGGAGAGAGCGTGTAAACCCGAGACAGGGAAGCAGCAAGGGCCTCCAGATGAAGTTGCGAAGATACAGTAAGATATGCAGGCTGGGAGAAAAACTCGGCTTGTGCGCTCGGATCGGGCGATTGCTTTGAAGGAAGGGCGGAAGAAGCGGGCGAGACACGAAACGTTTCACCGCCGCCCTCGCAATCGTTTGAAGTCAGAATGGGCGTGTGCACGTAATGGAAGTCTTGGGCCTGGGTTCGGATGTGTCAACAACAGGGCAGACGATGTGATGTCCATTAGCACCTCATAATAACTATGTAGCATCCGGAGGACAGAGTCACGTAGACGGAGCATAGCAGCATTGATATCTGTTCGGGCCCTCAGATGAGCATTGTCCCTCAGAAACTCCACGGGTAAGGCTTGCTTCTGGATAGGGTAGGCCTTCAAAGAGTTTCAACTAACATTGACGACCTTTTGTACATCAATAACGCGTACCTCTGGGTTACATTCGCCCAAGATATCAACCGCCTCAACTTGCAGTTCATATGATTGTCCACGGCCCATACTTTGGACCAGATTGCCACAAATGCGGACACTGGCGCCATTGGTTAACCTGAGGAACAGTATTATAGACCTCTATGTTCAGACATGCCCTGGGAACATACTTGTGTGGTGTAGCATCTGGCTTCAAGACTGCTTGCAAGCCGGAAGCACAACTTCCATCGTTAATCACCGCGAAAGTGACATTTTTCTGTCTTCGTACAGATTTGATCCAACCATTCAATTGTACTTCAATCGCCTGGCCAGCCGGTGGCAATGAAGACAACAGCTGTCGGATCGTTGGCGGCAACGACGTTGAAGCTGTCGCAAAACGGCGCAGTAGCATGAAAGAAACTTGCACAGCCACACGTATTTTCGAACCATTTTCGTTGTGATCTTGACAATGACATTATTATGTATGGTCTGCAAAATGACTCCAAGCCATACGGGAAGCCTGGCAGGATAACTCATAAATAACTGATACAAATCGAGCGAATGTGTAGCTCGGTGCAATATTTTAGCATTAGCAAAAAAAACAGAAACACGATATACAGATGTGACAATGCAATACGAGCATGATATTTTCAGGGAGGACTGAACCATCAGAAACCCCTTCCTCGTCCCCTTCCCCTCCCTCGGCTGCGCCCGCGGTCAACTAACCCCCCTCGTGCACGGCCCCTTCCGCGTGCATCATCCTTTTTCCTGCCTTTGGGTTTTGGTGCGTCATCCACTAATAGAGTATCAAGAGGGAGGGCATCAGGAAGCACGAAGTAGCGGATATTGTTGCCGCGGATAGATAGGGAGTCGAGGGATGTTGGGTCCCGATTACGGGCTGTCATTTTGACAGTTTTGAGGTGGGTATTCATCTGCATATCTACACCTGTAAAAATGGTTTAGATTTTGTAGTGTTGGTTTTGTTCGGATCTGACACACCAGTAATTGTGCCATGGACTACAGAACCGTTCTTGAGCTCAATAGTCACGGTCTCATTATTGAGTTTCATCAAGAATCTGATGAAAATAAGGGTCAGCGCCCGATCTTTGTGATGCACAAAATGAAAGTGATCTTGAAAATGTCAGACCAAGACGAAAGAAACGTCTGCAGTATTCACCTTACGAGCTTCATGGTGGATTACGTCGATCCTGCAGCTGTAGTACTGTCTGAGACTGATCGAGTGTCGAGTCGGCGCCCCTGTTGACTCTTGTTTGTGTGGTGGATCGATTTGCCGTCATATCGGCGGTTGCATAATACATTTTTCATAGTCCGCTGTATTGCGAGGGCACGCCCTGACTAATCACATCAGCCACGACGCTTTCGAGAAGATTCAATAATCACAATATTGACTTTGCCCGTCATACATTTATATAATTGTTGATTTGATTATAATCTGTGAGTGTTATTCTCCGAATTACGAACCGATGTAATATTAATGGTTACTATGTTTTCCTAGAGGCTCGCTGTCTTGGGAAACTGAATCTTAGTGTTTGTTCTTATTTTGAATCTGCATGCCCGTTGCTCCGAACAGTAATTCGGCCCCTAGTGCGTAGTAACGTACACCAAAGAACACTTGTGGGCTGAGTCACTGTGAGTGAAAAGCCAATTAATTTTACCGGCCTGACTAGCTCATTTTCACGAGCTCGTTGCAAGTGGCAACTCCCGCCTCCGCTCATCGCTATAAGAACAGTGCTGAGGATTTATTGCATGCCGACTAGAGTCTCTGGGAGTTACTAATGACTTTGTCCATGAGGACATTCGTCACCGCTGCAATCTGTATACTTTCTGCAGCTACGTCTGCCAATGCTATCACGAACGGTGTTGGTAAACTGCCTGGTCTGTTTCTCAGTTCTTCCCGATGCGATGATGCTTCATTGACGTGTTTGGTGCAGTAATGGGTTACAATGGTACGTGCTGTTAGTAGTGCAGGAGCTCACCATTGACAATCAGTCCCTGTGGCTGTCAGCTTGGAACGCTTTTGCGGTAAGTGAAAATTCTCAACCAAGAACAGTGGCCTCATCGTAGTATTCGATAGTGCAACGTCAATGAGACTCTCATCATACAGACTGCGAAATACATGAAGGAGTATGGCCTCCTGGTGAGTATCGTTGGCACATCTAAATCAGACAAATTTCACTGGTTTACTTCGTTGTAGGATGTTGGCTATAACCACGTCAATCTTGACGATTGCTGGGCTATGAAGGATCGTAGCTCTACTGGCGAGGTCATATCGGGTTGGTTTTTGTTAAAAATCGAATCCATGTGCTAATCAACCCTCATCAAAGATAGCATCAGGTTTCCAAGCATGAGAACACTCACAGATCAGCTCCATGCTCTTGGCTTGTACGTGAACATGTATTGTCCGTACTACAACACCATTCACACATGCCTCCTAGCTACGCAGGCATTGTATGAAGGTTACCTCTGACTAAAATATAATTTCTCACTGTCAGTCTTAGTATTCCGACTCTGGCTGGTTTACCTGCGCCGGATTTCCTGGCTCCTTCATGCATGAGGAACAGGACGCAATGACCTTTCAATCCTGGGGTTTCGACTTCCTCAAGTGAGCACTACTCATAAGGATGACTAGAAGGTCACTAACAACTCAATTTAGATATGATAACTGCGCCAGTAAGCATATCAGTGACCAGGAACTACCAGCCAATGCTGACCATTTTCGTTCCAGTTCCATTCGATGATATCATCCGAGAGGGCATGGTCGGAAGTGGGTAGAAATCCTCTCACCGTAGTCCATTTCCTAAACATTTTGAGCTATAGAGTACCAGCGCATGGCAGACGCTCTCGCTGCGGTAGCGAAGAAGACTGGCACTACTCTAATATTCAGTCTGTGTGAGTGGGGCTGGGTAAGTCTCATCTCCTATACTCATTTGTATTGCATCTCACGTATCTGACGATCTTCTCAGAGTCACGTTTGGTTGTGAGTATCAATCTCATCTTGATAATCACTGTCTCACAGGAAAAGTATAGGTGGGGTGCCCAAATTTCTCACAGTTGGAGAGTTCGTCACCTCTCATCTAAATTCTGGCGTCAAACTGATCAGAAATATGATTAGATTGATGATGACATTGCGCCTCAATGGAACTCGATTTCTAGTATCATCAACTCGTCAGTCACTGCTTCACGGGAAACCTTCTTCTCCTAATATTCAATACAGCGTGTCGTTCATTACTCAAGCTACTGGCTACTATGGGCGCAATGATCTCGACATGGTAGGTCCAACCGAAGGTCTCCTTTGTAATAGTACTTAGTATATCATTCAAATGACAGCTCGAAATAGGCAATGGGGACCTCACGTACGACGAAGCAAAAACCCACTTTACTGTGTGGGCTCTTGTTAAGGCCCCCTTGCTCATTGGCACCAACGTGGGTACTTCATTCATTCCAAACAATGCAGCCGTCCAGCGCTCCTCACGTTTAGCTCGCCACTATAAGCCAGGAAATGCTCAGTATCCTGAAGAATCAAGAGATCATCGCGGTTAACCAGGACCCCATCTATGGCACTAGCATCTCGCCCTTCCGCTGGGGCATCAATGTACGTTACTGCCTTCTTGGTGTTTTTCTATCATACACATCGTTGGCTGAACAGTCTGACTGGACCTACGATGCAACACACCCTGCTCAATACTGGAGTGGTCCCAGTGAGAACGGAACGGTTTTCATGCTTGTACGTAATCTCAGAACCTCGGTATCATAGTCATTTCAATAATGATCTACTCCAGATTAACACTTTGAACGAGCCGGCTAACCTATCTTTCAACCTCACCGAATCTCCTTGGATTCGCGCCGGCATCCAGTATTCCGTCCGGGTAGGCTCTCCCACACCACGTGGCACTTCGTAGTCATTATTGATCATTTTTTTGGGATAGGATCTGTGGACACACACGAATAACGGCACCGCTGTGCGTAGCTTCACGGCCATGAATGTCCCCGCGCATGGTGTAGTGGCGCTATTGCTCAATGAAGATGGGAATGAACCCGCTGGGTTGGTGCCACCCTGTGCTGGCCAGGCTCTTTCACAATGCACTGCTCAGGATGGGACGAAATACTCATGAGCCACGTCTAGTCTTGCCCCTGACTCGGGAAGTAGCCGCAATGAATATTTGTGTACATATATTTCTCGACTTCAAAATTCAACGTAAAATTCGAAGGATTAAACCACGCGGATTTGCTAGAGTTGTCAGCTGATATGTCGGCCCTACAATTCTACAATTATTCAAATAAAAGGAATCTACAAAACGAGATTGGAGATCAACCCGAGAACCAAGAGCAATTTTGAAACCCAGCCCTGTTGCTGTGTGGCTTGTTACGATGTGTCTAACGTATACCAAGCACAAGCGGCCGTCGTACCCATTGCTTAGAGTGTTGGGGGAACCATCCGCGAGTCCAGTACCGACAGTATACCTTCATATGTGGCTTCTATGGCCTGGAAGTACTCCTCCGTGTTCTGATCTTGCATGTTGCCAGCGGGTACATCCAACGTAAACGACGGCTTGAAGCGGAGATAACCAGAATACTCGGGGATATCAGCGTCTAGGGATAGCGGAATCCCTCCCTGTTAGACACAATGTATCAACATGTGACGAGCCAGAACCTGAGATTCAAACATACTGCCACAGAAGTGAGATATGTCCAAGCTCGCGCGGCATTGGACATGTTATAACCACCTAAAGCCTAGGATGGTATGCGGGAAGATGTTCTGATAAGTAGCACCATACCTCCGCCAAGTAACATTTTTTTCCCTTGCCATTCATGGATGATGCGATGTATGCACCAGCCGAGCGAGCCTTCGCCACCTAAGGACCAGTTGAAGGTTGCCATGGGATCACCCGCTAGGCCATCTAAGCCACACTGAACTATAATGAAATCAGGTCGAAAGATGTCCTTGACATGTTCGACGATAGGCCAAATGCGGAGGAATGTTTTGTTGGATGCACCAGCTTTAAGTGGCACTGATAAAGTGAAAGGATCGAAGGCCGGATCATCGACGTCCGGAAGGGAAGCGAGGGGGGAAAGAGGGAAAAATCCTGGAGCTGCGTGATGAATAGATAGTGTCTGAAAATAATTGTTTGGGTCATATATTGTCAACGACCCGAGGTGCACGCACAAGAACTTGAGCAGCAGTTGTGGAACCAGGTTTGTGAAAAGCTTGTGACACTGCATCTGAAAAATGAAGGTCAAGGTCGAGATACATCACACGTGGTTTCTTCAACGGATGTGTAGAAGGTATTGTTCGTTTGAGGAAAAGAATAGCGAGAACGCAATCAGCTACGTAACAAAAACCTGAAGCCCGTGCTTTTTTGGCGTGATGTCTGTATATGATGACACTGAAATTCCAAGGAAAGTTCGCCATGAACTAAGCGAGCACTTACCTTCCGCCATCCCAGCAAATGGCTATGTCCGAAATATTGTTTCTAATCGTAGCCGCTCCGGTCAAGGTAGCGCCAGCGACTAGTGTGATGTAGTCTTTGATTCCATGAAACATGGGGCAGTCCTACATAGTGATACATTGACAGGTCGCGAAACGACAAATCTGTTTGGTATACGCACGTCTTCAAGCCCAAACTCTGAAGCTTCTAGCAGGTTCTGCGCATCGCTTGATTGATTCATGACGTATTCGAGATAGTCACGAGTATGGTAAGCCAAGAGCTCCTTCTGGCCAGCAGGCCGTGGTCGCACAACCAGGAATCGTTGGGACTCTTGACCAGTGCATGTTGCCAGAAGTCCATATGCGTGAACGAGTGAATAGACGAGGAGAGAACGGTTTCTATTGGAAGGTAGACGTGAAGATATCTGCCACGGTGGTGCAGAATATCCGAGAAAATGGATTAGACGTCACCCGATGACACACAATGGATTCGTAGGTACTCGTACTCACTTTGACTAGGTCTTCTGAGAAGATGTAGGCCACGGGTCTAGCATGCAGCCCAGTAGTAGATTCGACACGGGAGTCCATCTGAGTCTAGTCTGTCACGGCGGGACGTCACAGTAGTCACGTACACTGCAAATACTGCTTCAATCATCTGCTTTCTTATACATGGATTTTCATCGCATCAACGATACCAATTGAGAGCCTATATGTCACGTCGGTATACGAGCAATTGAAAGTACACCCTTTCTCGTACGTAGAAAAACTGATTGAGATATGTACAATTCAAACGCTGTGACTGTATTAGCACCTTGTTTTGTACCCCTTCGATGCGATAATACAAAGTGATTAACATGATAACCCAATTGAACTCAGTTGTGAGGTCACTGGTTAGGCTTCATTAGTAGACAACGCCTTCCGCAAGAGCTGGATCGAATTCTCCTCCTGCCGACCGAATATTTCAAGAGCTTCTTTGATCTTTCGAGAGGTTTCTGCATCTTTTGGAAGTGCAATCTGTAAGGCAGCTGCGTTGTTGGACAGATAGTCAACATCAAACACTGTATTTCAAACTTGAGATTGCGGTTTGAAATCGAAAATGCAACAAACAAACCAGACTTTTCTTCGATCACTTTCAATGTGACAGCGGCCAACTCATCATCTGATCTTCCGGGAGCAACAGCGAGCAGAGCGAGAACCCTGTCCGAAATTGTCAGATGATGCGGACGAAGTCTTGTTAGAGCAACGGCCTGCAAAAGTGATATGCATGAACATGCATGAATTCGTCAATCTCAATGCTCACCTCATCTACTGTAATGATACTGATTGCACAAAGCAGGTTGAGTGGATTATACTTTCAGGGTTAAGTACAACTTTTACCTCGCTGGCATCACAGTCGTGCTAATTTGTCTCTCTTTGAAGGCTTGGATGATGGAGTATATGATCGGTGACATAGGATGCTGCCGAACGGGGTCGCTGTATTCAATGTATGAGGAGGAACCTTCAGGAAAGTGCACTCGTAATTCTGGAGGCTTTGATTAGATCTCACTTATAGAACCAAGTCTGGAAAGCCTACCATTGAAGTAAGGTGCAATATAGAGACATCCCGCCTGCGATGCTGCCATAGCCTGCGGGACAGAGAACAAACAAGTTGCGAGTGTGCGGATGCCACTTTCCTCTAGCTCCTTGCACGCAAGGATACTTTCAGGTGTGGCTGGTATTTTTATACATACCCTATCTCTGTGAGAACCACTATCAGTCTGCCTTCTAAAAGAAGGACTAGAATGTTCTACCCACCTAGATATGCCGTGTTTGCCAAAGACACTGATAAGAGCCTTTGCGTGTGCAACGGTGGCATCTTTGTCGTACGCCGTGCGAGGGGATGTCTGTACGAGAACCCTACCCGTCTTGTCTAGATAAGGAATAACTTTGCTAGCTAGAAGGACAGTCTAGATAATAGAATTTCAAGTTGATCGATGTGCATTGTGATCCCAATCATACATACCACGAGGTCGAGCACCTTCAAAATACCGTCCTCTGTTAATATGTCGATTGCGGCATCTTGGACATACTGAGACACAAGGGGTTCCAGGTTCACGTCCCACTGTACTTGTAACTGGCCATTGACAATCGCCTGGTTAGATGTCATGGAATGAAACGTCGTTGAGACCATCAGTAAACCGGTGAGTTCTTGCTGGGGATTATGCTGATTATGGTGCTTTTACATAGTCATATATTGCTTTATATCACTTTATATTCCAATGTGACGAAAACCTTTCCTATATATTACGATATATAACGATATATGACGATATCTTCTTCTCACAGGTTCTCTGATGACAGACAAGGATTCGGCTGCCTTGGCATCCATTGAATCGATGTCCACGAGAATCCCTAGGGCTTGTATCTGCGACAGTAAGGTATTCGCCATGATAGCAATTTGATAGAATTGGTGAGTATCAAGGTTGAACGTTGAACGTTGATCGATATCTCGAAGTGCCTCCGAGTGAATCCCAAACCCCGTGTCCATATTTTTACGTACCGATCACGAGCAAAGACAATGCCGTCTCTTTCGTACCCGTTATTGCCCACTACAAGGAAAACGTCTCTCATAACCCCTGGCGCTGGCCAATGCTAGTGGGAGATGTCTACCAAGTGTCTCCATTGCAAGTACTTCCCTCTTTATCTTTGGAAAGCATTCCGCGTCTCATTGCCCTGGTCTCTGCAAGATCAACCTGAATGCGGTGGTCCATGATGTGAATGTCACTCATAGTGTAACGGGAACGGACTGCAAGGGGAACCCAAGGCCAGACTTCCATAGCGGGAGGCTATGACTCTGTCTATCGAGGACAGACTACGACACGCGGCGCGGCGCGAGGGCTACCGACTACGAGCCAGGACACCTGCCACCGCGCCAGGACACCTGCTACTGCGCCCAGACCTGCCTAGGTCTGATGGGACGCCCCGCTCCAGTAGTAAATATAAATTGGCACGATGCATCATTTCAGGTCCACAATCCCCGATTCCTAGGAGGGCTTTGTTTTGATGATCAGTTATTTCCCTGTCATCCTCGTGGTGAGGTGTGATACCCCGTGAGCTTCATTCGGCATCGGATGTTCCATTTTTTAATCGAGTTTAATCTTGTTTATACCAGGGTAATTGGACGAGCGTGCTCTTCAGCAGCTAAGTCCAAAACGGGTTTTCCCAAAACACGTTTCTTGGGGTCCTGACCTCTCACTTTCGTTTGTTGATGCCCTGCGCATCTCATAGCTTATTTATTAAGTATCGGCAGTCCTCACTGCCACCTTGACAATCCTCATTGCCAAGTCGACGATCCTCATCGTCAACCCGGCAGTCCTTACTGTTGTCTCGGCAATCCTTATTGCCAATTCGGTAATTCCCTTTGTCGCCCCCTTTAGTGGAGCGGGTGTGCTATACCTGGTGAGACGAAGTGTAAGGGGCTCTTTGCCTCTTCTCTCTCAAGCCATTCGTCTCACTAGGTATGTCGTCTTATTTAAGTTTTCTCTTCTCTCTCAAGTCATTCGTCGTTCTAGGGATTCATTTTGCGCACCCTCCCTTTGATTCCCTCCCATCTTCTTTTGTACGGCGTTATATTTTAGGTTACTGACTATTTGTACCTGAATTCACTTGGGGGCCCCTTGCTCGCGCAACGGGGTCCTTGTTTTGCTGGCTAATACCTCACCGTCTGCGTTCCGACGAGACCCGAGTGAGGCCAATTAGGATTCGTTCTATCGGAACACCTGTATTTGGCTTAGCAAAGGGGTTCAAATATTGCTCTTTCTTCGTCGACGGTGTCTTCTACTCATCGTCACATGTGTCCTCGAGGACGTTAAACATTTGTCTTTCACGAGTCGCGACGTTCGTGGTCGCAAATGTGTTCTGATTGCGGCATGTTGCATTTCTCAGTTGTCTGTCCAATTCCAAATTTGTTGCGTCATCGTTGTGATTCACTGACAATGGTGATGCTCCTAAGCTCTCGTCTCGTTGATGCACTTTGTGGCATAGATCGATTCGCGCTATCTATATGTTGATAACGAGATTCTTGTCAGTCCAGAATATGATTTTGCAATTCGAAAATCGAAAAACGGAGCACCGGTCCTCGTATTCTTCACAACGAGCACCTATAGCTATGAGTATCAAGGCAAGTTGCACAAAAGCGCGTCGATGAACCACAAAGTGATTGTTCTCTTGGAGAATTCACCAGACAACTACCAGCATGGTGCAAAGTTGCCTGCCACAAAATACACCAACAAGGACCTCGGGATCATGTCGATGAAAGAAAAGAAAGAAGCTGGAACAAGCCGCAGCAAGCTTAAGATGATCTGAAAGTCAATTTGTACTATTTCTACCACCAAAATAATGTACACATACTTGCGAATGACAACCCAAGGAGTCGGGGATCCGGGTGCTTGCACCGTTACCGATTCATAACTGACTTCGCCTGCTCCCGTGATGATACATAGGAGACCGGAGCCCGCCGCACGAAAAAACCAGCAGATAGATTCCTCAATTGAAATGGGTTATGATGCATTGATGGTCCCACGGTGTTACGAAAGATGTCGGTGCTTGCCAATTGCTGGCAGGCCTGTTTCAAGGGTAACCATCGTGACATCCTAATACCATGATGTCGCGCACCGTTACAGACCACGGTAGCTTCATGGACACGTGGGAAGCTAGTTTTCATGACGAGAGCAATATTGGGTACTGGGAGACCCCAAGTTGGAAGAGGCCAAATCATTAGCCGGACCGCCCAAGTGACCGAATTCACCGGAAGTTTTCATAGACCTGCAGGCTAGTCACCAGTCTAACCGGAAGTGGCTACAATGGGCCATTGATTATTGCGGCTTCAGAAGTTTCAAATTGAAGGAAGTTGCCTATGGCACCCACCCTGTCGCTACTAGTTACTTGGTAGTAGTGAGTACTCACTGGCAATTAGCTTTGACAGAATGAATTTCACAGGCTAAAATCAATTGCTCAAGTCAAGTTCGGGGAGAACGTTTTGCACGAACCGCCGCTGGCGAGTCTTGTGCACGGGCCTCCCACTTGCATTGATCGTGCGTTCCACCACGCCAAACACCGGTCTTCTCCCGACATTATGTGACTCTTATATAAAAAGGCATCTGGTCAGCTACGTATATCCTATCAATTGGGCTGCAAGATGCTATCCAGCCTTCTGAGTTGTGGTGTCCTTGCAAGCGCTATTCTCGCGAGTTGTGCTGCCACCGTGACGACTGTCAGTGTTGATGGCACAGCTGCCCATAGCATTCCGCCTCTGCTTTGTGAGTCGAGATATTTACCTGTGACCCTAAGTATTTTGCGTTAACATGGCCCTACTGTTCAGTTGGACAGATGTTCGAGGCAAGTCAATAGTGATGAAATTCGTGCCTCCTTTCTGACATGCAACATATCGGTGACTCGTAGGATATCAGTGTACGTTTCCTGTAATGTACTGTGACCTATTAATCATTTCTTCCCTCATTGTAGTATGTAAGAGCATATCATCATGGTCAAGATAATTTATAAGTGTTTTTAAAATAACGTTTACCCTCTTGCGCAGAGCGGTGATGGTGGTATCTACGCCGAATGTCAGTGCTTCATCGAATTTACGCTCCTGGCATGCTTCTGAGGTTCTTTTGCAAGTGCTCCAAAACCGCGCCTTCCAGCAGGTGAAACCAAGTAGGTGTCACGTAGCTATATTTTTCGAACTATAATCCTTGACACGTATCTAGATATAATTGATGCTCTCTTCGGCTGGGCTCCAATCAGCGGCACATCCATCAATGTTATTGCTGACCCTATCCCGCTCTCTGGTGCCCTGCCCAACTCCCTTGAACTCACCATCCCATCTGGCTCCTCAGGTCAAGTAGGATTCGGCAATGAGGGCTATTGGGGTATGTCCAATTAACCTGGGGACTTGTACATCGAGTTCATTGTTTTCCCTCTAGGCATAAACGTCAACGCCTCTTGGACTTACAACGCCTCTTTCTACTACAGATTTCCTAGGGCATCCAACTTTTCAGGAAAACTCATTGTCATGCTCCAGTCTTCTATTGGTGTAGTCTATGCAAATGCCTCCGTCCCTGTCTCCGGCTCTACCACAGCCTGGAAGCAGGTCATGGTGCATCTCACTCCTACCTCGAGCCCTGTGTCAACTACCAATATCTTCACGGTCACAGTCGATGGTGCCAGCGCAATTGGAGAGACGATCAACTTCGCAATGTTCTCTCTCTTCCCTCCGACATTCAAGGGCAGGGTCAATGGCCTGCGCATGGACATTGCACAGGCATGTTTTCATCTAGAGTTAAAGTAACATATTCTGACAGCAGCACGCAGACATTGTATGACATGAAACCTTCGTTTTTCCGTTTTCCTGGTGGTAATAACTTGGTAGGCTTTATATAGCACCATATTTATCTACGTTAATGATCTTTCTAGGAGGTAAACATAAATATTGGCCAGCCTATTGTGACTCGATCATTAATGCAATACTAGGGCCAAAGCTTTTCTACACGCTGGCAATGGAATGCGACGGTAGGCAACCTCATTGACCGTCCAGGACGCATGGGTAACTGGGGATACATCAATACTGAGTCCGTGCCATTCTCATGACTTTGACTCCGCCACCAATAACAAATTTCCCCCTTTTTCAGCGGTCTTGGTCTTCTCGAGTACTTGTATCTTTGCGAAGATATGGAAATGGAGCCCATTATGGCTGTATGGGCAGGTATATAACAGGCGTGCATCTCATATTGTTTGCATGCTTATTTCACGCACAGGGTACTCACTCGACGGGGCCAGCCTCACCGAGAACGATCTTGCGCCATACATCCAACAGGCAATCGACCAGATTAATTTTGTCATCGGTGATCCAGCCACGAGTAAACCAGCTGCCCTGCGTGCATCTCTTGGCCACCCAGAACCATTCCATCTGCAGTATGTCGAAATTGGAAATGAAGACTTCTTTGCACCAGAATCGTGAGTCCCTCATTTAGAATTAACGGATGAATGAGCATGTCAATGATGCACCACAAGGTATATGTACCGCTGGAAAGATTTCGCGGAACACTTGGAGGCTACATTCCCTCATCTGAGTGAGCACTACACACTGCTGCGCACGAGCTTGCCTTTGACTGATATATTTCTTTGTAGAGTTCATCGCAACTTCGCAACCCTTCAACCCCACTCTTGATCCAATCCCGAAGCAGTACGATAACCACGTGTACCAGACACCTGGCTGGTTCGCAGAAAACACGTTCTACTACGATTCTGTAGAGGTTCGTACGCTCTGCATTCGCCCTACATCATGATGGGAACCTGGCTGACATGGCCGAAAGCGCGATGGCACTTACTACTTTGAGGGTGAATATGCTGTTGTATCAACTAACGCCAGCGATCTCTATGGAAAACCCTTCAACGGTCGCCTCGTATACCCTAATATGCAAGGTGTGTGCTCTCTCGTGGTTGTGAACCGTACCTGATGCCAGGACAGGTTCTGTAGGGGAGGCCGCATTCATGACCGGTCTCGAGCGTAACAGTGACATTGTATTCGCTGCGTCGTATGCTCCTTTGTTAATGGTGAGCTGACTTTTGATTCTGCAACTAGAGTGGACACTAACAATCGCACTTTAGAACACTGCTAACTATCAGTGGTCACCCAACCTTATTGCGTTTGAGTGAGTTGCTCAAAACAATTGAAGATATATATCAGATTTATATCCTTTTAGTGCGTCACACGTGTATCCATCAACCAGCTTTTATACACAACAGGTAGTGATATTTGATATTTGAGTAGAACTGCATCCCTCAAGCATCTGCTGCAGCTCTTCAGTCTCAACCGTGGAACCGAATATTTCCCAAGCACCCTGCCTCAAAATGGCACACTCTACTGGAGTGTCACGCGTGATGCACCCACCAACACGGTTATCATCAAGGTACTTAAGGCTCGACTTATTCTGTTGGTTGTGACGATTCATATTTTATCAAGATTGCCAACACGGGCATGACAGCTGAAGAAATGTTATTCGAGCTTCCCTTCAACAGTGTTCACGGCACTGGCAATGCGACAGTGCTCTCGGGCTCTGCCACTGCAAACAACTCGCCCGAGACTCCCAACGCTGTCATGCCGGTCACTTCACAAATTCAAACTGGTAAGAGTTTCTCATACACTGCCCCAGCGTACAGTGTCAACGTGCTGCGGGTGGAGGCGAAGTAGGGATAGAGTATCACTTGGTGACATATGCAATACATCAGGAATATTTCGTATGGACCGTATTGTATGAAGACCGCCGCCTGTACCCCAGCATCCACTCCCTCCCAGCTCCTACTACAATAGGAAATATGCATGATATTATGTTCTATGTTGTAGTACATAGAGTCGGACACTAATAAAAAGTTGTTCGTTCAGCTTGATGGAGCGGACTGCGATGACGCTGGTGACTTTGGCATGATCATCCACAACTCCCTTTTCTGTACCATTGTAAGCTTGACGTCCTTCCCGACGTACGGCTTCAGCTAATTTCAGGAAAACAATAGATGGGGGGAGATGTTGGATGAGGGGTAGATATACGTGTGCATAACGACCAAGAGTCAGATACACATCAAGAGAATAACAAAGCAAAAGTAGTCAGAAAAGGGGTAAATTGATAACATCTATACAACACACCTCGCTCTTTTTGATCTCCTCTATGCTTGGCGCGACAAATACCCGCACTTTCTCGTCCAGTAAACGGTACTTCGACGCGCCTCGGATGACATGTTTGCCTGGGGCACCCGTGCGGTGTCCACCAGGGAGAAAGGCCTGTCTAGTTCCTATGTACAGTGTGAGCGTTGATATGAGAGGACCGGTTGTTTAGACAGAAACCATAATTAGAGACAGCCCGAAACAAATGAGAAATTGACAGCAAGGTGTGTTCTACCATTCCAAGAGTCAAAGTTGCTTGGCTCACCTTTATAGAAGTCCTTGTTCCCCCGCTTGGGCGTCAAAGCTCGCCGCGAAGCTTTCGAAAGACAGACAGCCGTGAAGAACATTGATGAATTACTTCGGGTCTGTTAAACTTGGAGACAACTTCCAATCATTTGCTTACATAATCAACTCGACTAAACCTGTCGCCGGTTGTGCAATCGGATATCCCGACTTATTACGTGTTCGCGTGGAAGCTCCCCATAACTTATAAGGAGTTCAGGACTCGGAGGCTTGCCAAGTTGCAGAGAACTAGGCTAGAACTACTTTCATAAATGTGAGTGAAACATGGCTCATGACCAGCCTGGCATGAGATACTACCAGAGTTCAAGTAAAACATACACATGCAGCTCGGTACCTTAGCTACTGCAGGCATACCATATTCATAAATATCCCGTGGAACAACATTTGAACGTGTGACTTGCTGCCATGGGTGACAGGCAACAAAAAATAGCAAAAAAGCCCAATAACTTTTGACATCACGACCTACCAAATGATTAGAGAGTTGGTATAAATATATTTTACGTAGATGCATCTGGCGGCCCCCACACATACATACACCATGCAATACAACAAGAGTGACTAGTGAGGTATGGCGTCCTCCGGAAACCAAAGCAGAGGCGCAGCTAGCAATTATAACAACAATTTGACATCGCGTACACTTGCTTTTAAAGCACTTACTTTTCACTTCTATGCACAGCTTACTATTCATCCATCCATACTGAATAGCTCATCATCATCCGCTGTAACAACAGGTTTGCTCAGTGGGCTCTGTGCGTGCCAGTTCCGGTTGCCAGGCGTGCCACGCTGGATACCTAGCGGTGAGCCTTGTGTTGGCGAATGCGCCAGGCCGCTGTTCAGAGGCGACCGCGACGTTGCGGCAGCGGAGTACGACAGGCGTGAGAACATCGACTCCAGGCCTGCCATCGAGGTCGAGAGAGGCATTCCTCCCACATCTGCAGCAGAGAGATGGTCACCTTGAGTGGCAGAGCCCCCCACCCAATCCTGGTTGAGGGAATATGGGTTATTGTTGGAGCCAGGGCTGAAGGCTGCGGCTGAGGAGGGCGACATTGTCATTGGGAGTGCGTGGATACGAGAGTAACCTGCCGCAAGCCCCTGCGGCAGACTCTGCCCCGGTGCGTGCGCTTGCAGAGCTCGGATGGAGGGGGAAATAGCAGCTGGGCGCTCTTCACCCTCACCAAATGGAATAGGCCGTCCAGATGCATGCTCATCGAACGGCGTACGATGACCACCGAGAGAGCTGATCCGCGGGGGGGAGAATGAGGTTGGGGGTGGATTCTGAGGAGTGGGTGGCTGTAGGGGGGATCCAGCAGGCCGGCCGAGACCAGAAGTGGAACGCTGGATGCCACTTGGCTTTGAGTTAAGGTAATACTGGTGTAAAGAAGGGAGAAAAGCGGCCGAAGCATTGGATGGAGAAAGAAGGGAAGAAGATGGGTTCACGTCTTCATTAGTGAAGGAGCGACCTCCGAAGCCGCTCGAGGATTTGAATGAACTAGGTGTCCCGACTGCGAGATTGAATGCATGAGATGTGTCAGGGGAGCCAGGAAGGCCTCCGGTCCGCTCTGCCCAAATAGACTTTACGTCACCGAGGAGCGAAGTGGCAGGCACGGAACGTGAATAATGGTGGCGGGAACCCTCCGCTTGCGAATGTGCAGTGAGGAAGGGAGGGTCAAGACCAAGACCGTTGTTGTGTACCTGAGTAGGGCGGACAGAATTCGTACGCGACATTCTGCGAGAACGTTCCTCGGGGGTCAAAAGGTCATTAAGGGAGCTTGGCAAGAACTCCTCTAGGTCTTCGTCTTCAACAGCAATCTCGTGATCGAGACCACGCATATTAAGACTTCCGTCCCCACGATTGACAACTTGCGAGGGGACAGGACCAAGCTCTGTCTTCCACGTGCCAAGAGATGCGGCGAGCCCGGAACGATGTTTCGTGTCCAGTATCGAGGGTTTGGCATCATAGGATTGGAATACAGTCTGAGACTGAGCAGGCAGCGTGGATGAGACTGGAGCAGCAGCAGGCGATGTGCCGGGTGAAAATCCATTGGCAAGTCCTGTGCGGGGAAGGGAGCCACGTGGCGGGGATCCGATGGGACCGAGATCCGCGGAATCTGTGGGACGATGTGATAGACCTGGACGTCGCGTACTAGGCATGCTGAGGGGAAGTGTTGGTGGGGAGGGACTTTTGCGGTCTTCCTTAAACTCGCTAGCTTGAGCGGGTGCTGGTGACTCGGGTTCGAGTGGTGGCGTAGGTCGTCTCTGAAGAGGCGCTGCTGGCAACTTTTCCGTATCATCTGGGAGTGAGAATGAAGCGAAATCGGTATCTTTGAGGGGTGGGGCGGGTGCGGATGGGGAAATTGTGGCCTTTAACGGCATGGAAATTGGGGGACGAGAGGAAGCGCTGAGAGACCTTGTAGGAGCTGTGGAACCGGAAAGAAGACTTCCACGAACATTCCCTGCGGCGGAGGCACCACCTGAACCATTATGCGCATGAGGATCTTTCCTGACACTCCTCCCTGCTTTTGAGCTATCTTTTGGACCACCACCTCCCGCAGCGTTAGCGGCGAGCTGAGCCGACTTCTTATTTTTCCTGTCCATAGACATACTCTGGCCAGGAAGAACATGTGCTAAAGCACACTTGTGGCCAAATTTGCAGTTTCCTTTGACGAACCATGCGCAGACGTCCTTCTGCTGGCCAGGCTCTTGGACGTTATGGGAGAATGGACAAGAAGAGCCTGCTGTGCAAGCGCCGACCTTGAAAAATTTACAAGGTACATGAGAGAGATCTTTGGCTAGAAAAGAGAAGATTAAGTCTAGGAGGGGAAGAGGAGAGGAGAGTTGTAGTACACTTTGAAGAAGACTTTGACTTGTGAGATTTGTCCTTGTCACGGTCAGAATCTGGATACCTCTCAGCCTCATGCTCTGAAAGTTTTTCAGAATCCAATTTCTCGTTAGAAGGCATGATCGAAGGGGATTGAAATAAAGAAGGGAGGGGGAAGGAGGAGCACGGGACGAGCAGGAGAAAACCTGGGTTAGAAGGTGCCTTGGCAAGTCCTTGGAGATTGCTCGTTAAGGGAATTAAATTATTATCATATTGATTGATAAGCCATCAACAATATTAGCCGGTTAACCCCCCTATCTTCTGCCCGATCTCAACCCCCCAATATTAACCTTGTTATTGTTCAGTATCATGTAAGTATTGTCCATCTATCTGGTCTTCTATCTTCCGTGAACTAAATTGCAGACCATGGATCTCTCTCTTGAGGATTTTTGTGCCGATAAATCTTACCGGGTTCTCGAGCTCATCGGAGAGGGAGCATACGGTATCGTCTGGTATTGTTATATCCTGTCTGCGTATTACAAGTAAACTGCTCACTTTCCTCTCAGTTCAGCAATACATCATCCTTCCCAACGCAAAGTAGCTATAAAACGCATAGCACCATTCGATCATTCCATGTTTTGCCTTCGAACATTGCGCGAGATAAAGCTCCTTCGTCACTTCCGTCACGAGAATATAATTTCTATCCTCGATATCCTTCAACCCCCAAGTTTCGATCAATTCAGAGAGGTATACCTCGTTCAGGAACTCATGGAAACCGACCTACATCGCGTCATACGTACCCAGCAATTGAGTGATGACCATTGTCAGTATTTCATTTATCAGGTACGTTCCAGAATACATATACGCCAGGTATAAGCCTTGGTACCGAACGATCTTCCTTCTTTATAGGCATTACGTGCCTTGAAAGCACTCCACTCCGCAGATGTTCTCCACCGAGACCTGAAACCTTCCAATTTGTTATTGAATGCCAATTGCGACCTCAAGGTACGTACCGTCAACTTCGTGTAACGTACGTGCACAGCTTTAAACATCCATTAGGTATGCGACTTTGGTCTGGCTCGTTCAGCCCGACCGCCGCCAAATGTTGCTAATGATAGTAGCACTTTCATGACCGAGTATGTCGCGACTAGGTATGATCGACTATCAATTCTCCACAAAATTTGTCATGACCAACCCGGCATCTTAAGATGGTACCGTGCACCTGAGGTCATGCTTACCTTCAAAGAATATACTCGTGCGATTGACATGTGGAGCGTCGGCTGTGTCCTCGCAGAAATGCTTAGCGGGAAACCTCTATTTCCCGGACGTGATTGTATGATTTTTCCCTTCATTCCCTTGCCCAGTTACTCACGCTTCCTAATCCCTCGTTGTTACATTCAGGTAAGTATAATCCAAATCATGCACACATTTTATGAACCCCGTGTCGCCCCTCGACCTTGTTAAATTAGATCACGACCAGCTATCAATTATATTAGATGTCCTTGGCACACCCTCCATCGATGACTTCTATGCCATCTCTTCCCAGCGATCAAGAGAATACATCCGCGCACTGCCGTTCCGCAAGAGCAAACCATTTTCCCAGCTGTTCCCAGCCGCCAATCCCCTTGTGAGTTGTCACCCCATTTCCCGCACATCTGACATCTTTGTCCACAATAACTGAGCCATTATTTCCCACAGGCAATAGATTTCTTAGAGAAATGCCTAACATTCAGTCCAAGACGACGAATAACTGTCGTCGAGGCTTTACAACACCCTTACTTCGATGTCTGTATTTCCTTCTCAGTCATTTTTATGCTGACCACACACGCGACAGCCTTATCATGACCCTGATGACGAGCCCGTGGCCGACCCCATTGACCCCTCATTCTTCAACTTCGACAACGGCGAGGCTCTAGAAAAAGAGGATCTCAAAGGTACGCTGAGATGCCACTGCAATGTGTCCATTCGTTGAGAGAAGCTTCAGTACTTATTTACAAGGAAATCACAAACGCGCAAGCATCCCAGCCATCACTCTTGTTGGCTAAAGATGCCTAAATGTATTCGATATTGATACCCTCTAGTGTAGCGTCGTATTCAACGGACCTGATGTATGTGGCACAATATCACATGGATGTAGCAAGAAATTCGAAGGCTTGACACGGGAGCTGCTATTCAGGCATCTGGAGTGCTATGCATGGCAGTGAGTATGTGGAGTGGACAAAATATTACCTTCACGTACTCGGCTCCATGAGGTTCTTGCAGATGCCTGATGAGCTATTCAACCATAGCACTGCGCTAAGTTCCTTCGCGTTGTTAGCATAGGTTGATAATTCATATATTCATATCTCGTCGGTGGCCGATTTTGGGCGTTCCTATGGAATGCATTCCTTGCATGCGCCAGTCCCCCTTACGTATATGCTGACTGCAATGCAACAAGTCTGATGTACACCCATAACTTGCGTCACCGGTACTTACAATCACTCCTCCCGACAGCGTCACCTCACAGCCTACCCGGACCCCAACGTGTCCAAAGGGAAGCTTGCCTAGTATGATCAACGATAAACGATAAACATGATGATCAGTAGGTAACGTAATTAACCATCATTGCAAGCCTACTACCACCACGCTCAATTCATGGCACCGAACTCCCGTGTCAACTCGATATCGACTCTTACCACTCGTCAGGCCAACATACTACAGATACGATCAGATCGACCCTTACCTTGACAAAACACCACTTCTTTCCAGGAGTTATTTCACTCGAGTCTTGATTGCCTACACGCATGACATATTTTCTCCAGGCTCTGAGGGGCCTATATGCATCGAAAAAACTTCCTACACAATATTTGTAGCCATGATTTGCAACTCAACAATGCTCACAGACCGGGTTTTGTTCATACCACGTCAGCATGTCTGCAATTCCTACTCGCGGTATCCAATGCGAAAATCTCATGGAAGCTTTGAAAGATTGGTTAAGAACATATTGCATTCCTAAGATTGCTCGATGATTTTTAGAACCGGCAAACAGACCAAAGGACACCGTGGTAGGTAATTTTAATTAAATGTTTTACCTTCAGTGACATCACTCTAAGTCGCCCTCTGACGCAAGGCTTGACCCATCATCATCACTGGGCATGGCATGATTGGGATTCCGCACGAGAAGATCCTCAGTGCTCCTACCTGCATCTTCTAGATATGAGATATTGAAACACACAAACGGAAATACGAACCTTTCTCTCTGCGTGATGTCTCATAACTCTCCTGGAGCTCTGCAATGATAGTCTCCTGCATGACGGCAACTTCTTCTGCCGATGCGCACGTTTGGTATCGTTTGAGGTATGGACTACCATCAATATTTGAATCAGGACAGAACAGCATGATCATAAAGGGACTGTACCCATTAACTTTCCAAAAAGAATCGCCCCACCCAAACGAACTGAGCAAGGTCTCTGCATGCTGATCGAACCCTGTAATGTAGAAAGTTGCTGCAAGTGCCTCGACGCAGTTCAGCCGCCAAGGCTTGCCGTAATTGGTGGGGTTGGTAGCAAGCAAGTAGGGAACTACCAATAACCCATCATCGACCAAAGAGACGTGTAAGATAAGAATGGACCTACGAAGTCGTTCGTGTGGGCTGGCAATTTTCGAGAATGGGACGTCGTCGATGCGAGCCCAGGAACATTCAACAACGGCAACACCATCTCGCACAACGATCTCTTTGTCTGCTGGACTCACGACGAGGGTCCCTTTTGGACTGGTGGAAAAGATTGATGTTAGTGTAAATGGACGTTTGGAACGGGTAGACGCACGATACGACCACGCCTCGAAATCTGGATCCCACCCTCAGCTCCGTTATAAGACCGAGGCGGGCGAGTTTCTTCCCAGAACATCGGCGTGGATCACAATGGTCAAAGTCCTTGATTGTTTGTATTAGAAAAACGGCACAGAGCGAATGCCACGTTAACGCACCCACATCGCCACGGGTACATCGATGTGCGGTCGCCCGGCTGTGCGCTCATGAGTGGTCGTTTGACTACCTTGTTAAATCACTCGCATTCATCATCTTCACCTGAGGAATGTTTTGAGCTGTCATCTTCGATAATGCTTGAAGGCTTGGCGGAGTCTTCGGGGAAGCTAGACAATGACTGAAATTGCTGAGAGGTTCTCGTGCTCTTATGTCGTTGTGCACGTCCACCACGTCTTGGTCTATTCGCACGGGAAGACGGAGCATTCTTTTTGCCCATGATCGTGTGTACTGAACTCCTCTAGCTTTCGAGTCAAAAGTTGACTTCACACGATGCGCATCAAGTCGGTGATCGCTGCTAAAACCCGGACGGAGTCGGGAGTACCGGCGGGCGAGAATCGGCAAATTCCGGGCAGGCTAGTTTTTGGTATAAACCCATACTAGTAGTACCACTGTGCAGCTTACGTCCTTCCCCTTCTCTATTGCTACGGCTGTCGACATCGTCAATGATTCCGCGTACTACAATACGGCGTTTTCCAAGTGTCTTTGGCACTATTGGTGCTACTCGCTTAACTCCAACAATTGTACACCGGACTTTAGCTACTCCCGCAACACCACCTTCTCCGAATGACGCTTTCGCAAACGGCACCAATGCCTACTACGCAGAGGAGATGTACAGAATTTGGAAACAAGATCCAAAATCTGTTCATGCTTCTTGGAATACTTATTTTTCTGGCATGGAACATGGTCTCCTTAGCGCCCAAGCCTTCCAGCCACCCCCGGGCCTCATTGCACCCCCTGCGGACGGTGCCCCTGCGCTATATGCCGGCGGAGGTTCTGAGCTTGATGATCACCTGAAGGTGTGGATCCTACTCTCTGTTGTGGTGCTGGGTGGCTGATCGCCTGTAGGTCCAACTACTTGTGCGGGCTTATCAAGTTCGTGGCCATCATGTCGCTGAATTGGATCCCCTCGGCATTCTAGATGCTGATCTCGCAGACGTTCACCCTCCAGAACTTGAACTAAGCCGATACGGGTTCAATGAGCGTGACTTGGACAAGCAGATTGCTCTTGGACCAGGTATCCTCCCTCATTTTGCGACAGAGGACCGGAAATCAATGAGTCTAAGGGAGATCATTGCACTTCTCAAACGGATATACTGCGAGTGATTTCTGTTTATTTACCTGACCAAATTCCTCATTTTCTCTGTAGGTGGCGCGGTGGGTATTCAGTATGTTCATATCCCAGACAAGGAGCAATGCGATTGGATAAGAGAGCGTGTCGAAATCCCAAAGCCTTGGAACTACACAGTGGAGGAGAAACGCATGATTCTTGACCGTCTTATCTGGTCAGAGTCCTTTGAGAAATTTATCGCAAGCAAGTACCCGAACGAGAAGCGTTTCGGTCTGGAAGGCTGTGAGGCGTTGATTCCTGGCATGAAGGCGCTCATCGACCGATCTGTCGATCATGGTGTCAAGCATGTCACAATTGGCATGCCTCATCGTGGTCGTCTTAATGTTCTTGCCAACGTCATTCGCAAACCCATTGAAGCCATTCTGAACGAGTTTTTGGGTACAGATGTCGACAACCCAGCGGGCGACGTCAAATATCACTTGGGTGCAAATTATGTTCGCCCAACACCGTCTGGCAAGAAGGTCTCTTTGTCACTTGTTGCCAACCCATCGCATCTAGAAGCCGAGGATCCTGTTGTCTTGGGCAAGACCTACGCCATACAGAACGTGGAGGGTGATGAATCCACTCACAACACTGCAATGGGTGTGCTGCTGCACGGTGATGCCGCATTCGCTGGACAGGGAATCGTCTACGAAACCATGGGTTTCCACAATTTACCCAACTATGGTACTGGTGGTACCATTCATCTCATTGTGAACAACCAGATTGGTTTCACTACCGATCCTCGGTTTGCGCGTTCCACTCCTTACCCTTCCGACATAGCCAAATCCATAGATGCCCCAATCTTCCATGTGAATGGTGACAACGTTGAAGCCGTCAACTTTGTCTGTCAACTCGCGGCTGATTATCGCGCAAAGTACAAACGTGATGTTGTCATCGACATCGTTTGCTACCGTCGCTACGGCCATAATGAGACGGATCAGCCCCATTTCACTCAACCCCGGATGTACCAGGCGATTGAAAAGCAGCCAACACCACTTACCCAGTACGCGAAATTCTTGGTCGGCCGTGGGACCTTTACTGAGAAGGATATCGAGGAGCATAAGAAGTGGGTCTGGGGAATGCTGGAGAAGGCAGCCGCTGCAGCAAAGGACTATGTCCCGACTAGCAAGGAATGGCTATCCGCATCTTGGCAGGGTTTCCCTTCGCCTCGACAATTGGCAGAAGAGACGCTGCCAACCCGTGCGACAGGTTCTGATGAAGAAACTCTCAAGCGCATTGGAAAGGCTATTTCATCATATCCTCCTGGTTTCACCCCGCATCGCAACCTTGCTCGTATCCTTGGCGCCCGTGGCAAGACCGTCGAAGAAGGTCACAACGTTGATTGGTCAACAGCTGAGGCTCTTGCATTTGGCTCTCTGGCGCTCGAAAAGATACACGTGCGCGTTTCCGGTCAGGATGTGGAGAGAGGTACATTCTCTCAGCGGCACGCTGTCATCCATGACCAAAAGAATGAACAGCAGTATATCCCTCTGAATGATCTCGGTTCAAATCAAGCTCGGTTCGTTGTATGCAACTCATCGTTATCCGAATACGGGACTCTCGGATTCGAATTAGGCTACTCGTTGGTTTCACCGAACTCTCTCACTATGTGGGAGGCGCAGTTTGGTGACTTCGCCAATAACGCCCAGTGCATCATTGATCAATTCATCGCGTCTGGCGAACGTAAATGGTTACAGCGCTCTGGCCTTGTCATGAGCTTGCCACACGGGTACGATGGTCAAGGTCCTGAGCATTCCAGTGGAAGGATTGAGCGCTTCCTGCAACTTTGCGATGACCATCCTAACATCTTCCCTACACCGGAAAAAGTTGAGAGGCAACACCAAGATTGCAACATGCAAGTAGTGTATCCGACGTACGTGTATCTTTCTAACTCTCACGAGGCCACTGATCTGATGGGTTGCCTTAGTACCCCCGCTAATTATGTAAGTTCTGCCCTTTGGCTTGGTGAGTATCCCACTGAGTTTTCTGTAGTTCCATGTTCTTCGTCGTCAAATTCACCGCGACTTCCGCAAACCACTCATAATCTTCTTTTCAAAATCACTTTTGCGCCATCCCAATGCTCGCTCGGATCTTTCGGAGATGATTGGCGACACTCATTTCGAACGCTATATTCCCGATTCCCATCCTGAACACCTAGTGCCTACTGAGGAAGTGAGACGTCACATCCTCTGCACCGGTATGTTGCACTGTTTGTTCGGTTGTCGAGTAAACTCAATATAGGATTAGGTCAAGTATACCAAACACTCATCCAAGGAGCGTGATGCCAAAGGCATCAAAGATGTGGTGATCAGCCGAATTGAGCAGATTTCACCTTTCCCCTACGACCTCGTGAGTTAGTTTATTTATGTCGTCTACAGGGTTTTATTAACTTTTACAGATCACTCCTCATCTTGACAAGTATCCCAATGCAGATATACTCTGGTGTCAGGTAAATTTTTGCGCCGACTCCTTGTATTCCAGCTAACTTGTACGGTAGGAAGAGCCATTGAACAATGGGGCATGGACTTATGTCGGACCTCGTATTCTGACTGCCGCCAACGAGACGCAGTACCACAAAGGCAAATATCCGTACTATGCAGGAAGGCAACCGACGGGCTCTGTCGCTACAGGTAGCAAAGTAAGTACTTGCGTTTTTGATTGTCTACTCGCTCTAAGCCACGCAACCAGGCCCAGCACAAGAAAGAGATCGAGGAGTTCTTGGCCGCTGCCTTTGCTTAATAGTGTACGATGCTCAGTGTCAATAATATATATATATATATATCATAGCGACGCGCGAGCGCCGGTCCCCTCTTTTGACTTGCTGGTGAACGTTGAACCTTTGCCAAGCATAACAGTCATCTATCTCAAGTGTATTTTCAAGACTGAAAGTTAGTAATCAGATTAGCTATAGGTAACATTTAACCGAGAATATAAACCCATTCATACGTTCGTATGGGACACCGCGGAAGTTTCAACTGTTCTAGGTGTTCTAGGAGATAAACGTTAACCTGCGCTGTTTCTAGCTACAATGGAGCGTCAAATTTTGAAGTTTGTTGGTCCATCACGTGATAGTCACATGTACACGCGTTATGGTTGACATCCTTGACAACACTTCTTTGCAATCGAAGTCCTCTTCAAATCTAGCCCTCGTCTTCGAAGACACATGTCTGGCACACACAAGATTAAGATCGCCGCGCGCCTGCGACCTCGCATCGAGCATGAGATTGATGACCAAGGGATACAGATAACGCACGATGAAGACGTAGAAGGACCGTCGTGGATTTGCGTGCCTAACCCACGGGACGTGACGCAAGTCTTTCGCTTTCCGTGCGTGTAATTTTTTTCTTCAACTATAACATGTTTTAGGTGTCATGTGCAGTGACTTACTATTCAATTAGATTTACCAGTTGCTACGACCAAGATTCTACACAAGAGGAGATCTTTGAGCAGGATGTGAGACCGCTCATTGACGTTGTATACAGTGGCGTCGTACGTCCTTGAATTTTCTTTCTGAATTCTTGTTATATCAATGAAACATAGACCGTAACAATCTTTGCGTACGGGGTAACATCCTCTGGCAAGACACACACAATGCAAGGAACAAAAGTATGTCCTGGTGTCATCCCAAGAGTTGTTGAGGTGTGTATCTTTTCTGCTGCATGTTCCGCGTTACATAATTGCCAATGCAACTGTGACAGGCCATGTTCGAACAGAAATCAGCGTTGCTACGGTCCAACGTCGAACTTGCAGTATCGTACATGGAAATATATAAAGACGAGTGTTATGACTTGCTAGTTGATAGGGAAACGGTATGCTCAAATTCTACTGACTTTTTCGAAGTTGCTGACTGATGTCTTGGGATGTGCAGGCTCCAAAGCTCCCAGTACGAGAGAATGATGTGGGCCAAGTCTTTGTTGCAAACTTGAGTTCCGTGCCGATAGCCTCAGTCGAGGAATTCACTACAATTTATTCGTACGTATTCTATTCTGGTCACTTGCATCATCGCGGGTGGCACCCAAGCACGCATCTGCTTACCTCTGAATGCAGTCAAGCATCAAAGCAACGCTCAGTGGGCGCAACGAATCTTAACCGTTCTTCGTCTCGTTCGCATGCGATGTTAACACTGGAGGTAACAATGACTGATTCTTCGGCAGAAAAATGTAAGACCCAATCGTGAATTCCCAACTTCCCTAGGCAGTTGATATATCATATTCTTCTAGCATTGACGGGAAAGATTAACCTCGTTGATCTTGCTGGTTCAGAGAACAACAAGCTAACTGGGAACGACCCGACGCGGATGGCTGAGAGCGCAGCTATCAATAAGAGCCTGAGTGTCCTCGGGCAGGTTGTACATGCATTAAACCAGGGGGCTGTGCGTTTTTTTGTCGAGTGAAGGGATTTGCAAACTGACGGCATGCGCAGTCTCGAATACCATATCGCAATTCTAAGCTCACGCGTATCCTCCAAGATGCCCTTGGCGGGAATTCCGTCGGATTGCTCATCTGCAATCTTGCTCCTGGAACGAAATTCAGGCAGGATACGCTGAACACGCTGAAGTGGGTTGACATTCATATCATTATATCTTTAGCCTAATTCACAACGGCCTTCAGCTTCGCAGTGCGGACAAAGAACGTCGAGAACAGACCGGTGGTCAACGAGCGCGGTGCGTTGCTATCACCAAACCGCCCCATGATTCATGAAAACTTAATGCTCTGTAGACATGCGACCCCAACCCAAACCCCACTTTGCAGCAATCCTACCACCACCTCCGAAACTTGCACCTGCCGTACTCCAGCCTTTAGAGGCTGTCGCAGGTCCATCACGTGGTCCACGTCCTAGCATTGCCCGTGCTGCACCCAGACCAAGTCTTGCTGGCGCAGGTCAAGGCAGATCTCGTGTACCACGCGCCAGTGGCATTGGGGTATTTAATGTCCAGAAGGGATATCGTCCTTTGGGAGTACCTGCACTTATTAGCGAGGCAGCGGAGACAAGTAGTAGCTCAGGGATGATGCAGTTGACAGATAAGGAAATTGATGAGCGGGTGCGTGAATGCTCCTATTTTGGATCACCCTATACATTGCTAAATACAAATCGATAGATCGCAAGAGCCGTCGAAGTTGAAGTTGCACGCCGTCTCAAGGAGCGCGAAGAACTTGAACGACAGGAGAAGGAGAATATCACTTTGCAGTTGAATCTTCAAAGAGAGAGGGAAAAAGAAACTTTGAAAGAAGAGGACCAAAGACTTCCGACTGGTGTACTTACCCCACTTATGGCCCGGCATCGAGATCTGGATAATGAACTCCGTGCGAGGCTCGAGGAGTTGGAAGACAAGTAGTACGTCTGCTCTACCAGTGAGGTCATGCTACATCACTGAATGACTTACAGCGAACGCGGGACCAAAGAACTTCAGCTAGCAGATGTACTTTCACCTAGTTCGCGGAAGAAAACCGGACGTGCATACGTGATGCTGGCTCGCGCTCACTCCGAAAAGTACGTGGTCGCATCCCGACATGCAATATGCATCCACCTAATGCGCTAATAGGGGCGATCTCCAAGTAGCGCTCGACCTATACCGCAAAGCCGAGTCATATGTCCCAGATAACGTCAAGCTGAAAGAGAGGTGGATACTTTTCGTTATTCATGTTTTCCTTTGTATGGTATCTGGGTCAAAGCGATAATTCTGACGTTTTTCTTTGCTTGCCTTTTCTTCTCTCCGCGTGGCGGAATGCATGGAACAGAGTCATCGAGATCGAGTGGGCGGTGAAGAATGGCACCACGTTCGTCCCTTCTCCGAAGAAGCCCAGAAAGGCAAAGAAGACGAAGGCTGGAAAGCGCAATGCTGTGGGCAAGAAGGTCATGAGTGGAGACGAGGATGAAGAGGATATGCCTGTGGATGGGATCCATCAGATGCTAGAAGGCGAGTCGAGTGGATCCGCAAACCCGCTGAAGAGGTTCAAATTTGAGGAGGATGTTGTGCAGGTCACGTCTGAGACTCCACAGAAGAAGGTCAAGTGCGAGATCAAGGTCGAGGGAGACGTATGAGCTTTTGTTTAGTTGCAGTGCCGCAATGTCACATGTATGATTGTTTTGTGTGTAATTTATTTTCCACCCGGTGTGCGACTATTCTTCATAAGACTCAAAATAGAGTATCAGCTACTTCAAACGCTCAAGTCGATCTTGATGGATTTTGAAATAGTTCAAGCCACAAAGCCGCGCGATGGTAGTACTAGTGTTGGTGATTTTAGAGTCGTCACAGCAAACGGCTCTAAGCACAACTTCTGTACTATGTACTCGAGAGTCCTGGGATGGCAACGGTAATTCTTGGTGCCTATTACTTAAGTAGTATGATACGGAACTCCAATCGGTCTAGTTAGCGGCTTGTTGAGCGCTTCATTTGGGGATGTCCTCGCGGTAATGAACCGCAGACCCGCAAAAGGAAAGGCGGAAACGAGTCACATCTCTAATCACGTGCAGCACGTGCCCGGGCGCGCCCCCATTAGTCAAGTGGCGTGTCCCACTTTTTCCCACGCGAAAATTGGAAGACGCACCCCTGTTTACCTCAACTCAATCTACCACCATCTTTACCACTGAACAAAGCCAAATTCTAAGTGCTACTACTATGGTCGCCTCGAAAACAAAAAAGACGTCCAAATACACGTATGCGGAACGTGAGCAAATTTTTTAACCTCCTTTGACGCGTGTTTGGGGGGATGGCAAAGGGCATCACTGATACTGACGACTCAATCTAGGGGTTCTCAGTGCATTTTCACAGGCACAGAAAGAGCACAGGAGGCACAGTGTACACCTTGCTACCCTTCGTGCGCATGGTGAGGTGTCCATACCTGCAAGGAAATTGTTGCTCATCACCTTTGTTACTAGTGAGAAAGATCGCGAAAGATAGGAAAGATAAACTTGGACCTCAGTGGGCATCATGGGTAGGAAAGGCTGTGAAGAAGCTTGTACGCTTAAAAGTTTCAAGTTTTTTTTGAATTCTACTGATTTTAAGAGAGCAGGAAGGGCAGGGAGTTTTGCAGCCTATCGACTCTAGTGGATACGTTGGCATGACTCCGGAGGGGAAAAAAGTGTAAGCCCAGCTACTAGGATCATCTTAATGTCGAACTCGATTATTTTTAGCCTCTCATATGCTCGTCGCAAGTTCCTTCCGACTGTCGCTGGGGACGCATCGCCTGCGCAGGAGGATGCTGTCTGGAAAAATGTCACCGAACACTTCTCCCCGTCAGTGTATAAACGGCAGCATGCGGGATCTGCATCTCGTTTAAGGTCAGTTTTCGGTGGGGAGGAAGAAGCTGAGGAAGATAGCGCTTCTACACGCGGAAGTCCTAGGGCAAAGAGACAACGACGAGCACGGTCCCCTGTCAAGCCCCCCGAGCGGTCCTTGACAAAGATGACCAAGACAGAGGTTTGTTTGAGATAATCAGGATTGTAACTTGCACCTCACCATGACACGTAGCTCCAAACTAAGGTCCGAGAGCTCCAACGGGCGAATATCACGGATAAGCATCTGAAGGCACAACTTGCGGATCGCGATGAACAGCTATGTGAAGTCCAAGATGAACTCAGGATGTTGAAGTTATCCGTCGAAAGGGCGCGCGCAGTCATGCGCGAAGAAGAACTGACAGAATTGGATGAACAGGAATTTCAGCATAATATGGATGAAGAACTTCCAGCGCCAGATTTTGCAACATTGTAGGTGCTTTCAATAATAGCCTGCTCCATTTGTTATTAACGCACTTTGAAGTGATGTCCAGACCCCACGCGCTGAAACGCCGCAAGGTGTGGGCGTGATACGCACCCAATCGGGCTCTATCATTCACGACATCTCTATGCGGCCTACCCCTGCACCAAGCTCCCCTGGTGACGAACACGACCAGAGGTACCGAGACGATGAAGACGTGTTTACGGACCAACAGCGCGAACATCTTCGTACCCCTGAATCTCTACCAGACCGCAGGGCTTCGCAGATCGATGAACAACAAAGGCCTGCTTTGGTGAATACGGTAAGCTCACCACACGACCTTTTCTATCTACTTACTTTGTTGATGCTCCACACAGATTGATGCTATGGAGAAGGAAATCGCGAAGCACGTGACAGAGATCCAGACTCTCAAAGGCACAGTTACCCGCCTTCAGAGCGAGCTTGACACCCTGACAGGCACAGCTGAAGACCACAAGTCACGGATAGCCGACCTTGAGAGCGAAACAAACGAACTTGAATCTGGAAAGCGCGACCTGCAGCAATGCCTTGTTGATCGCGATGACAATATCACTCAACTCCAAAATAAAATTCTCGAGCACGAGAGAGTTGCCGTCCAGCTCAATGAGACGCTCGCTCAGAAGGAAGCCTCACTAAAAGCAATTTCCATGGAGGCTGAGACGCTTTTGCGCAGCAAGAATGAAGTTCTTACTAGGGTGCAGGGAATGGAGGATGAACTGACTGCTGCACGAGGCGAGAATAGGCGCTTGACAGATGAACTGGCTAGTTCTCACAGAGAAGAAGAAACCCTTCGAGAGCGGATGGTAGAACTCGTACGAACCACAGAGGAAAGACAAGGAGAGCTTGCCCAAGCCTTGAGGGTTGCGGAGAACGAAGCCAGAAATGACGCTATGCTCGCCCAGGAACTTCTCATGATGACCGAGGTTGCCAAGGAGCTCGAAACCCAGCTCTCTGAGGCTAACAACACCGTCACGACCCTCGATGCTAAACTTGCGGAAGTCCTTGAATGCAATAGTCAGCTTCAGTTGGCTCTAGAAGGGTCCAGGAAGGAGATTGAGGAGTTGAAGAGCAGGATAACGTCTTCCGAGATGAGGGAGGCAGGATTGTCGTCAAAATTGTTCACCGCTGATGCGACGAGGCAATTATTGGAGGATGCCGCTGCAGCTATGAAAAATGCTTCACGAGTTGAACGAGTGAAGGCACAGTCCACAATTCTTGGGCTCCTCGAGAAAATTGATGGACTGCAAATTCTGCGCGATGACGAAGTGCGGGGTTTTACCGACAAAATTACAGCTCTCGAAGGTGAGATGGAGGATCTTAGATTGAACCTTCACAGCACGAGCGAAGCTCGGCAGACCGCCCTCGCTGCTTTGAAGAAGTCCGATGACGACTTGGCGCACTCGGTGAATTTGCTCGCCGCAGAACAGACCACTTGTAATGGCCTTCGGGATAGTCTGACTCAAGCGCAAGACCAAATATCTAGATTGAAGGCAGCAAAAACAGCTTGCGAGTCGACCATTGTCAATCTTAAGGCTATTTATGATCAGGGGAAGCGGATGCAGATAGACTGGATGTCTGGGATGGAGAGCACGGTATGTGGTCTCGTGATTTGTTTGTCATGTGAGATGCTCAGAACGAACAGTTTTCTTCTGCCTAGCCGGCTTCATTTGCACACGCGTAGCGATGAATCTGCCTAAGCTACTGGCAATACTGGTGCGGAGTCGACAAACTGTCCCGATGTTGGGGGCGATGTAGGTTTCACGGACTTGGACATTTACGGTGGATATACTTAACGTTAACGATATTTGTCTTGATTTTGAGAAAGATGTAGTTTGTGTTAAGTAGCCACAATCGAGCGTTAGCATATCGGCTTTGAATTTGATGTTTTGACGAACCAAAGTTAAATTCTTATGTCGTTGTCGTGTCAAGCTCGTCATCTGCTAGCTACTTGGAGTTGATGACGGATTACGCGGTGGTTAGCCTGACATGATGTGCAGAACGAGTCATTTTCGGAGTAAGTCTTTTTGAAGATTGGACCGTCTTCTGCGTTGGGAATACGATAAGAACCCTAGCTACTTATATAGAATATGGGTGTCGTGCTCGGTAGGGCCTCGTAGTACTAGGTTCGCAACAAGCACATAGTGATAGCTCGGGCCTTTCATCCTTCGGGCAAGTCGATTGAACCGTACGCCGAGCACAGGACGACGTTACGACCGTCCTTTGACGACGTAAGATAAGATAATTATATACTCAAATATGTAGTGCCTGGTTTGATGGGTGGATATATATAGATGATGTCAGATGATGTACCGGGCCAGGCACTGCAATGATCCTTTTGTGTTTCAGGTCGTGTGCTGTCCCATGTGCGATTGTTGAGATCATCATCGGTCCCGCGTGAGCTCGTAAACCTGAATGGGGAATGAATGGTTTCGGTGTATTTCGGCGCATGAGATGACAGCTGAAACGCTGACGGGAGACTCCACGGTGCCACCTCATAACAGCAACCCTGGCACTTCCTGGCAGCAACGCACGATATGACAGTTTCTGACAGTTGAGTGCGACCTGCATGGCAAAGGGTCGGAGTTAAGAGCTTGCCAAGCGTGGGCGCCTTGCGTTGGAGGGCTTGTCTGAGGTAGTACGGAAGTGAAATTGCGCGCAGACATGTTGTGCAGATAACGCAGAGCATGTGAGCAGGCTGGTTGTCGATTCATCGTGGGTTAAGCAAGGACCCCCGAGTGCGAAAATTTCGATATGATTGATCGACGTCGTCACCAATTTCCGTCTAAACCTTCTGTCCAGAACAATCTTTGAACATGGATCCGTGCTCAAAATAGATGTTTGAGCTGCTTCAGGGATACATTTGAACAAAAAAAGAGAACTTGATAAACTAGTTAATGGGTGGCATCACACGATAGGCGCGCGCACATAGATAATAGTAGAGCTCACACGACTTTACGCACTAAGTCCACTAGTAGCCCACCGACGAGACCTAAAGCTGTACCTTGTACTATGAGTGGACTTGGCCGTTGGCTATGAAATGAAATTCACGTGCAAACAATGCCATCCGGAATGATTTAAAGACCGAAGAATGGATCATATCCACAGTACGTACTAGTTTGCTTCAAGTAGTCTGCTACAACAAACGTTTCAATCAACCCCAACACTCGTCGATGCCATGTCTGCTGCTTTTCGAATCTCTCCAGCCCTATGGGACAAAATTCACCACTTTGCAAGCTTTCCTCAGACCGGCGGTATGTCATCTGATATCAACCCATTGCCCTAGATCTCTAATTCTTGTAATCTACAGTCTCGCTGCAGCAGATGGTACTCTTCGGTCAACATCCAAGTCAGGGAACTCTCCTCAAGGCCAGCCAGTTCCTCGCAGGTAACTTAACCCTTCTCTAGGCCTTAAACTCATTCTGACATCATCGTATTCACCCCCTCAGAAGAGCTCCCCGTCCGCCTCGCGCATCGTGTCAAGGAGCTCGATGAGCTTCCCCACAATCTCAGTGACATGCCTTCCATACGAAAGGTCAAGAACTGGTATGCCCAGTCCTTCGAGGTCCGCCGTAGCCAATCTTCTATCTTCTCCACTTCTCACCGGATCTTATGCAGGAACTCATCAACTTTCCTCCCGTCCAACTCCCACAACACCTTCGCCAACAGCTTTCCTCCACAGGCCAGGATATCTTCTTACCCGACAGCACCCCAAACCCAAGTCTTGCCGCCTTGCAGGACCACGATCACCCTCTCTTCAACTTATCCCGTCTCAAAGGCAATGCCAACGGCATCGGTAACGTCAAGCTCAGGGTCCCTTTGGAACGCAGGTCTGTCCTCCCTTAATTTCCCACAATCCACGCATTCCATGCTCACTTAGCACAAGATATTACGCAAAGTCATCATCCATCGACTGGCCACCCTCCGTCCTTGACTACAATGCTCGTTTCACCCGCATGCTCGAGGCCATCAAACGCAGGCACGACCCTACAGTCACAACAGTCGCACAGGGCGTCCTAGAATGGAAGCGCAGTCAGAACGCAAAGAACATTGGCCTTGATATACAGGCTTGGCTTGATAGATTCTACATGAGCCGCATTGGTATCCGCTTTTTGATCGGCCAACGTAAGCTGTTCTTAGTTCTTTTTGTTGTCATCATCTGATCCCCGTTGCTTTCTCTTAGACGTCGCACTAAACACGCAACAGCCACACAAAGACTATGTAGGCATCATCTGCACTAAAGCTGTACGTTGCCGTTCTCTGTCTTTCCCCATTCACTAACACCCTTTTTTCGCCGCAGAATGTACATGATATCGTACAGGAAGCTATCGAAAATGCCCGCTTCGTCTGCGAGGAACACTACGCCATGTTCAAAGGCCCCCCTGTTCAACTTATCTGCCCTCCAAACCTTATCTTCCCCTATGTCCCAGGCCATCTTTCCCACATCTGTTTCGAACTCCTCAAAAACTCCCTCCGTGCTGTCGTCGACCGCTTTGGCCACGATGCACAAGACGACAAACCATACCCGCCCATCAAAGTTATCGTTGTCGAGGGCAAGGAGGATATCACCATCAAAATCACCGATGAGGGCGGGGGGATTCCGCGTAGCGCCATTCCCCTTATTTGGACATACATGTATACGACTATGACGGGACAGAGCATTGATCAAGACTTTCAAGCTACCGATTTTCAAGCTCCGATGGCAGGATTCGGATATGGACTGCCATTGTCGAGACTGGTAAGTGACGTGCGCGTTGGTCGGGGTTTGCGCTGATGTGTATCGTTGACAGTATGCGAGGTATTTTGGAGGTGATTTGAGATTGATATCTATGGAAGGATATGGCACGGATGTGTACATTCATCTCAATAGGCTTTCGAGCAGCCGGGAGCCTCTTCCGTGATCCGCGAGCGTCTGCCTGGTTGATATTATTTGCGGTAGAAGGGCTTTGTATACAATACAATGAGGGACCTGCTAGTAGATCCACTCGATAAGTACTAAATGTAGTTTACGGTATACTGGCTCAGACTGACGACAGTTTCACGACAAGCATTATGATGCTGCATTTAATGCAATGTATATATTTTCATAGGTAGCATAGCACAAGCATAGCAGAATCAAAGGTTGAAATATAAACAAGGATTCCTTCAGCTGACATGGGGAGGGACAGACCTGGACCGCGTACAGATGTCTACGTGTTGCATGCGTGTAGCACTGATAGCAAGGTGCGATGCGAGAAAAGAGAACTAAGCAGAGGCTAAACTCTGTGGGAATAATCTAAGGACCTCAGGGTACTATCGACAAGGCAGAACTGGCGTGACTGTTCACATGCGTCCATACACATCACGAGCCTCTCTTCGTCCGCGTCGAGATTAAAAGCAACACTAACAGTACGTACTGCTTGTAGCTTTGAAGACGCGGCGGGCCCGAATAGGGGTTCCACAGATGCAATTTGGAGACGGGCCGCTGATATCAAACCCACGTTGACATTTGAACTTTTGACGAGCACTTGAAGGTGCTTAATAGAAGGATCTGCCAACTAATTGAATAAAAATGCAGGGATAGATTGCGTGACGACGTCCGTCAGCTAAAGGGTTCTCGACATACTTACCTTGATCCGTTTGCGCTCGAAATTATCTGACATCACTAACACAGTCATCATAAAGCTTGAAGGACAATACACTGGGTTGACGTTCTACGCCGTGCCAACCACCAGGTCTATGCCGCTTATATGTTAAGCAGGAACGTCTCCAAGCTGATCGTATTACGCACCTCGGATACATCAAACATGTAGTCCACTTTGCCGGTCAACACAGCGCCTCCTTGTTCCAGTATATTGTTATTGTTGCAACAATCTGTCCTGAACCAGGTAGTTCAACGTGAACAAGGACATTCAAATTGTTCCAATCGGATCCCGGGGTCAGATCCCGGACCTCCGCCCCTGTTCGGGTTCGAGTCGCCAAAGTCACCACGTCGTGACCGTCGGTAACCGATAACCGACCACCACAGACCGATCTTTTGCGGAACTTGCCTCAGTACGTGGAAGAAAGCCTGATGTAAAGTGAAGTTGATACTAGTCAGACGCGAACAAGAGCCCGACCTTCAACGTTCAACCTGTCGACTTGTTTAGTTATGGAGAAGCGAAAAGAACGTGCCATGAGCGAAAGAGTGATCACGAGGTCTGCAACCTGCGATAAAGCTGACTTGCTGGTAAATCATTCTGAAAGATTCATCATTGATATTGCTATAATTAAGTATTCTTCAAGTTGGTAATACATGCCAATGCCATAGTTATATGTTGAACTGACGGGCAGGATGTAAGCAATCATCATAAATACTGTCCACGATAATGGTTAATAAGGGGTGTGACAGTCTTGACTACTTACATATGCAGTCTTTAGTGAACGCACTGGCAGGATCCTGAAATCTTTTTATAAGTTTTTTTCGCACAAGCATCCGGGTGAACAATGAACATACTACTAGAACAGTCGTATACGTTGTAGGCCGCACATCTCGCGCATCCATTTCGAACCGAGCAAAATACCTCCGTGTCGTCGTCGAGAGGCAAGGAAGATATCCCCATCAAATTCACCGACGAGGGCGGGGGAATCTTGCATAGCACCATTCCCCTCATTTGGACTTACATGTAATGTACACGACCATGGCGGGGAAGAGCCTAGCAGAGCATCGATCAGGATTTCCAAGCTAGTGATTTTCAGGCTCCGATGTGTTGGGTACATGGGCTGCTGTTGCCGAGATCGGTGAGTAGCGTGCGCGTTTGTCGGGGCCGTGCACTGATCGGTGTGTGACAGTATACCAAGTATTCGGGGAGCGGTTTGTGGCTGGTATCTTTGGAAGCGTTAGTATGGAACGGATGTATAAATCCATTCCTATACAGTAGAAAGTACTGCAGATCGTGCTCCTGGAGTTAAGCACATTAGAGGAATCGATGTACACCATATGGGAAGGACTTAATTCCACTCGATTCTGACTGTAACTGACTAGCTCGTTCTCGGGACCAGAGTCCAGACCTTATGACACTGTATATTAGTGCAATGTACACGGTACCATAGCCAAATCGAAATGCAAAGAGAAGAATAGGACCATGAAGAAAGTACTCATATACAAGGACAGCGTCAACGCGGAGTTTGTCGAACAACGTACAGATGTTTACATGTTGCATGCGTGTATAGCGATGTTGGGGTGTGGCGATAGCGTGTGCGATGCGAGAACAGGATTAGAAGAGAGCCAAGCAGGGGGTATTGACAGTATCCGTGTGGGAATCAAGAGAGAAAACTAACAAAATCAGTATCACCCAGGCCCGTCCTCAGAGTGCCATGTACGCTTGAGGGATGTCGAAGTGGGTAAGCGGATTGCAGGATTCATGTGCGCCAATGACGACGACAATGCAGAGCTCGTGTGGCTACCCATGAGCGTCGACCAGTCGGCACTATCATGTGGGTGGACCAACGTGGAATGTTGGTGTTGGTGTTGTTCTTGGTGTCGTTGGTGCTGCTGTTCCTGGTGGTATTCCGGCCCACGCACCTCCAACGCATCAACTTCCTCACACAACCTCTGATTCGCAAACCGCAACTGCTGCAGCTCATACTGCCAACTACTCCCCCGCGTGGTATCTAGCTCATCAAATACATCATCAGCCTCGGCGTGAATCAGCGTATCGGAGCTACTCGAGTTGCTGAGCACCGTGATTTGTATGACGAGTGGTTGGGCGAGTGATGTGGAGGGTGTTGGGGAGGGCGTCGAGCTTAGGGTTGGGGAGGGTGGACGGTAGATTACGAGCCGCACGAGCATTGTGGTACGATCTTTACGCAGCATCGTGCATACCATTGCAGACGACTCGCCCTCCGCATGTCCACGTACCTGCGCCTCATCTCCATTGGCGCGCTGAATCGCCGCCTCCACATGGCCTCGATCCCCACCAATGACCATCGCACCCAAAGACATGCCGATAACCTCACCAACACTCCATCCAAGCATATCGCGCACACTGGCGCTGGTGACAAGTACAGTCCCGTTTGCGCTCACCATGCCCCACACCTCCTGTTTGCCAAGCCCGCCAGTATGGGCGATCGAGCGCCAGCTGAGCGAGGGCATCCATTTGCTACGGCCGGAGAGGATGATGGCTTTGCGACCTTTGCCAGGTTCAACGTGGAGGCGACCCCGGCATTCAATCCAAGTGTATTCAGAGGATTTGGCACGGGCGCGGAAGAGGAGGTCAACTGTTTTGGGTTGGTTGGCTGGATTTGGCGAGCTAGATGGTATGGGGGAGGCGGATTCGGCTGATGGAGTGTTGGGCGTGATAGAGGACTCTTTGAGCTCGCGCATGAGTGGGACGAGGTCCGCAGGGTGGCAGTAGTCAGATATACTCTTTCCGACGAGTTCCTCGGGTTCGTATCCCAGGACGAGGCGCACGCTCGGGGCGACGTAGAGAAAGGCGCCTTTGAGGCTGAGAACGATGATAAAGTCAGGGGATTTTTCGAGGAGGAGCATATGCAGGAGCTGGTTGCCGTCATGAGTGTCAGGCTTATCAGGAGTGGCTGAAGATGGGGGGATATTGACGCTCGTGGAGAGGGGGACAGAAGAGGTGAATTTGGCGTCTGTGATCAGACTACGCAAGTCTTTGCTTAGCACGCTGTTGGACGGCAATATAAGTCGACCTCTCGACGGGGGCCCGAGCGAGGATGGCACCGGTGCGCCTGCGCCCACGGTGTAATTGACGATGTAACTCCCATCGCGCAGTTTCTGCAAAATCGCATTGGGTTGTTCTGTGAGATCGACCTGGAAGCCAACGTGATAGACAACCTTGTCCGCTTCTTCTGGACGGTTTGATATGCCGCCCCTGAGGGGGATCACGGTGACGAGATTGATGAAGGCCTGTCCGCCTTTACGGTAGTTAGTGATGAGGGTTTGGCACTCCTTGTCCGCGGAGAGAGATTTTTTCAAATGCGCTACAGCATCTGGTCGGACAAAGCCACGCTCCTCACCCTTTTGTACGTTTCCATCGGGAGACTGCAGGAAGCGACAATTGCGACCGAGAACCTCATGTTCAGCGTAGCCTGTCAGGCGATAGAAACTGGGGGAGGCGTAGATGATGGGACAGTCATGGCGACGAACATCGACGACAGTAAAGGAGCAAGAACTGTCGACGGGGCCGAGGACGATGACTGGGTGGGGACGGGTGACTACGCGTGAAAGAAGGGAGAGAAGGTCGAAACCAGAAGAGGAGTAAACAGGAAGGCCTATGGGAGATGGTGTAGATAATATAGTTGCAGTATTGAGTTTGAGGATATCTGCGGCTGTGAAGGAGGGATTCGAGGTAGCTTGTGTTGGAGGAGATGGGGGTGGGTGAGAATAGTCGACCTGGGGATACTGTATAGAATGAGGTACGTTCGAATAGGCATCATAGCAATTGCTCGATTGCACATTGCTAGCACCAGATGCTGCCTCCACGCTCGCTTGGTGTCTCGACTGCGAAGAATGAAAACTATACGAAAAGAGTATTAGAGAATATCACAGGGATTATTTTGTACTCACGGCGCAAAGCCATTGTTTGTAAACCAGGATGAAGCAAACGAACCTGGGCTGTCAAGGAGACCAGCTGGTAGAACCTCCGCACCACCACCTGGGGCTAATATTGGAGGTCCATTGTACATGAACTGAGGTATCTGAAACTGAAGCCCATTAGAGTAAGCATTACCGTCATCGACATTGTAACGACTATCGTTGTAATCGCCGTAGTGATTAGAGTACTGCCCACTCCGCTGCGGCTCGTTATGTGTTAAATATCGCTCAAAGGGCATGGTGGGCGGTCTTGAACAAGATCATCCAAGAGGAGCAGAACTTAAAAGTAGATTTTGGGGGTTGGTACTTAGAAGAAGCGTTAACGAAGTATCCACCTTTGGAGCTGTGTGCTTGTAATACTTCACGTTAGCCTAACGTTATGCATCCGGCTGGCCGCCGTCGCGTGATTAACGGTCTGCTTTTTACCTACTGCAAACATTAAGTTTACCTCACTAACACTCCGTGTAATCCACGTTTATGTAAACTCCACTCATTTCATATTACAAATCGCACGATAGTACCTGTTCCTACAATGCAGTACAACAACAAACACCCTCCAGTTTGTGTCACATAACGAATCCTCGCATATGCATGTAGGTTTTGAATATTTGCCCTCGTTCCCCTAACCATCACCCACATTGGATGATGTAGTGAATAAAAGGGCAGTCTGAAAGTCAAGTACTTTGTCAGTCAACCGCGCCATGTCCTCGGTGTGTGAGTGAATGATATCACCACATATCTAAGCTTCAAGTCGTGCTTCGACGGCCCCAGCTGACTAGAATGGGCCCCATCCCTAAACGTCATATGCATCAATTTAAGATAACCGCATACAATGATACGCACTTCAAAATTTTTATCTCCTCCTGAGGCCTGAAGGTTCAAGTAGTCATCACACGCCCCACATTTGTAAAGCCTCACTTCTTCGACACAATAATCTTTTGCTAGCCTGGGAACTTGTACCGTGCACGGCGGAGAGCTTCCTGTGTGACCACAGCATTCAGTTCCTTGTAACAGATAGGGAGGATTATCTCTCCGATGTTTACCCGCGCGACAGTATCGTAAAGCTTCCCCCAGCACCGCGTATACCAGCATGAAGCCTGGTTGGAACACGTAAAACATTCACACCCGAGTCGTGAACCTATCAGCATCCGCGTAACTCAACATCTTGTTGATGAAGATGATGATGTGAAATGGGTAGACTCGGACACACATGTAGAATGAGTCCTTGCCTGATGTCTTGGTCACGGACTTGTTGGCGCAGATGCGAGCTACTTCAGGCGCCTGGGAACTCAGCTCCTCATACTCATCGAAGACGAGATGAGAGAAAAAAAAAGGGAACCCATCCAGAGGCACGCTTCCGGCCGAGGTCGAAAATTCTGATCTATGGGGACGAGTGAAGACAGTCAGCGACGAGGCGTTGTGAACGGACCTTGACACCGTGGATTGGGCCGCGATTTGGGTAAGGTTTGTTCTTATAGTAGCGGTAGCAGCAGAGGGCGGGACGACCGATGGTCTTGCAGAGTCACATCCAAGATAATGGGATTACATCCATCCCAACCAATTGCAATCCAACACTCATTTGAGGTAAACGACCCCCAGCGTCTAAGTGTCATCCGACAACCGGAAAAGCGACACACATATGTTGCATGGAAGTAGGGTACAATGTTACATGGAAGTGATGAAGCCCTTTTCATCTGAAGTTGCAGTGGGAAATCGGATAACCAAGAGATGACAAACTTGACTCGGCGAGCGCCGGAGACCTCTGTGGACCGTCGTAATTGCCGTCTCAATAGTGTTGCGCTCGCTCCAAGTCAAGATTAAATCATAAACAGTATGATGAAGGTCCCGAGAGTACGTCAGACAGTCAGTATGCTCTGGGCCTGCCAATATCGTACACACGATTTGGACAAGGATTTCCGAATCACTTCTAAGACCATCTTTTGTCATAACTGCGACCGACTGCGACACGACTAATGTTACAAACGAAAAATGAGAAGGTAAACAAATTCAGTATTTCATGATGATCAAGAGAGGTTGATGGAGTGTCGCCTTCAATACTAGAACTGTACTCGAGTCTCGAACTTCTTGATTGAATCTTGAATTGCTTTCTGTTTCTCTCCCTCACACATCTCATGGTATCGTGTCGATCCCTGCCACCCTGCCCATGCCGGCTCGTTCAATGTGCCCCATCATTCGTCTTTGAACGGGTGTTCTGGTGCGCCACGAATGGATAAGCACCGCCACAAGACTAGGATGAACTGGTCCTGTGAAATGCACCACTCCAGGATCCTTCATGTCTCCCAATGCTAGGATATCTCTATCAGCTGAGCTAATCCCTGCGTAGGTTCCGAGTCCCTGTGCATTCCAGCTCAGGTTCACTTCGGTCCAATCGCCAAGGTCGCAATAGCGAGCGTCTTTCATCTCACGCACCCGAGCCGCAAGCTCAGACAGATGCATTCTTGCCTTTGCCAGGTCAATCAGGAGCACGCCTGCGTTGAAGTAGCGCCTTCGTGAGACCCCACCATGGCCCATTGGGAATTCAACGTCCATGCTGCACCAATCGAGGAGCCCTCCAAATCGGTATTCCATAACTCTTCCAGGCTCCTGCACACCAGCATATTTGCGTCCAGGTATAAAGCCCGCTCCACTGGCAGTATCTTCATCATATCAACTTTCGTTCAGGCTATGCCCAGTTCTGTAGCAGCAGTGTAGCTAGACTCCTAGTTGGAAGATCCAGGAATACTAGGGTAGCATCGTGTCGTTTGGGAAGCGACGACTTGATCTTTTCTTTGTCTTCGGCACAAATAAAAACACAGTCTACGATGTAAATTGTCATACGTCCCGTGGTCTTCTCGATGGCGCTGCGAATCGTGACAGCTGCTGCCATCGCATATGAGGTGTCGATGGCGAGGACCAAATAGATCCCTAAGCCTAGAGCGTTTGGGAAGTGTTGCTTAGCACTCTGCTCCACGAGGAATCCGATTCGCATTTCACTGGTCCTCCTCAAAATCATCTGGTATTGCTCTGCAGTTTTGGACAGATGCTCGTACTCCCCTGCATGAAGTGCAAGGAATGCATCGATTCCGCGGCAGGATAATGTACACTTTCGATGAACTGCTCGGGCCAATTACAGTCATCGAAAATGAATATGCATCCCTTGCGCGCAAGGCGCCATGCAAGTTCTGCATCTAGGAGCGTATCATCTGCGCGGTGCGATCTGTCCACATACACCCAGTCAAATCCAGCGCTTGTGTCCCGCGCTATCTCCTCTTCCAGCAGCGCATATAGTGCGGGGACGCTGTACTGTGGGAGTATGCGAAATGAGCGACCTGTCGGTGGAAGATTCTGCGAGAGCTTGCGGTGGCGCTCACGTCCCGCAGGAGTATGCATAAGGTCGAAATGGTCGATGCAGACTATCTCACTGCCTTGAGCACAGAGCGGCGTGGAGAGCAGAAAACTGCGAAGCGCCCTTCCCAGAACCCGATCTCTAAGATACGTGGCTTAGGCGAAGTGTCGATTGGGAAGAGGCTTTTCCAGGATGGAATATTATGGGTAAACCAATCTTGTGTTGGCGTAAACTCGTACTCATTTGTAGATGCCGACATGTTTGGCTGCAGTTGATAGTCAATGTGAGTATCTCAATATGTGCGCGAGGAGTGAAGCTGACCTATGGGCACAGGTGTTATCAACTGGTTTCTGGTGCTGTTTCTTCAAGCCTTTCAAGATTGGTGATTTATACCTGTCTATGTGTAGCAGGAGTCCATCAGGTCGTCGTATCGATTTTTTTTTTTCAATTGATCCCTTATTTTTGGCAAAATCTCATTACCTCTAGGTGCCAGATCTCTGTGGTCCCTGATTTGAACTTAAGGCGATGGTGGTCATCAGGAAAACCCTCCCAGGGCAAAATTACATAAATTTGCTAAAGTTTACATAACATTGTGAATTCACATAATTACATTAAGAATGATAATGTTAGATAATGTCAGATGGATTATTTGAACAAGAACAAATTATTGGGTGACTATCCATAGGCAAAATAATGCGGAATAGATTATAACAGGACTTTGAAAGATATCTGCAAAATTTAATATGTACAGAAAACACAACCGTAACGCATCTGGATTAAAATAATTTGGTCAAAACTAGATGTTCGTAGTTAGTAGAACGACCCTGTGGTGGTCGCAGGAATACATTAGTATACACAGGAAAACAAGTCTTTAATGTAAAAAAACAGTTGCGGTAGCTTGGGGAACGAGTTGTTTTTGCAAGTCTAGACTTATAGGGAGAGAATGGTGTCGGCACTGCTCACCTCGTACCCTGGCCAGTCGCAGTGGTACGTGTTGGCGTCGTCTGCTGATAGCAATCTTAAAATTTCAGCTGAAAACTTCGCCAGGGAGCTCAGGGATGGGACTGCATATATTGGAAAATGTTTGGACCAGGTGGTGACCTTCGCTATGCTGAACATGTGTCAGGCAGACCTCAAGTCTTGGATTAGTCAGCAGATAACTTAGGCGTAGTGGCCCAAAACGGATTTAATCCGTTGTTTATAATCCAGATTAATCTGTAAGGGGGGGGGGCCCCCCCTTCTAGATTTAGAGTTTGTAAGAGCCTCAAAATAATATGTTTTGAACATCTGACGCAAATGAACAGCGGCATTGCGGCACGACTTCCTTATATGGTCTTTTTTATTCTATCTTATTTTATTCCGCATTATTTCAGCCTACGGATAGTCACCCATTAGCGAGAATTATCTGAATTTTGAAAAAGTATGTCTATCTACAATCTATCTATCTATGTATCACTAGCCACTGTGTCACCACCACGCAGTAACCTTGAGAGTTTATCAAGTCCGCTATTTCACACAGGAGCAGACAGGAACAGTGTAAGTAAACCATTCAAATGATATGCAGGAAAAGCTGAGACCAGAACGTTGAAATTTCGTTGAAGTTCGTCATTTGCACATATTTGTTTCGTTCACGTGACTGTTTGGTTGATATTGAAATCGAACCATTTACATGTATTTGTTTGACTCACATGACTTTGGTTTGAAAACCTTTGAACTTTTGAACTTCCGACATCGATCCCTCATTATGATTCCTCAATGTTGTCAGCCTCAACCATCAAGCTGATAGGTACAGTCTTAGATATAAAAAAAAGTTTTGTTTAACAGCTCATAGTCGTCCTTTCATGCTTGTCATTGCCCACTGTTTGCAGACCTGAGTGTGCCGATTCTGCTTCGAGGTTAAGCCATGCTGATCGAAGTTGTCAGGGCCTGTCGTTCATGCTCACTGTTTGCAATTCGTGAGTCTGTCTATCCTCATTCGAGCAACAGCCACACTGATCCAAGGCGTTGCCCGCCGTTCGCAGGCAGTGAGTGTGCCGATCCTCATTCGAGCAACAGCCACACTAATCCAAGGTGTTGCCCCTTCGCAGGATGTAGGTTTGTTGATCCTTGTTCGAGCAAGGGTCATGCTGATCCAAATTGTTGCCCGCCATTCGCAGGAAGTGAGTGTGTTGGTCCTCATTCGAGCAAGGGCTACTGATCCAAGTCGTTCCCACCGTTCACAGGATGTAAGTCTGTTGATCCTCGTTCGATACCCAGGATATTCTAATTGACCTTAAACCAGGCTGAACTCCTCATATTGTTGATATCTAACCAGCTCTTTCATAGCTCAAGGGCCATTGGTGTGAAATTCGCGTCACGCTTTGTTGAAATCTCCAAGAACAAGTTGAAGTGTCCTGAAATTCTGTTGGCTTGCAGTAAGTTGAAATGGAATGGCGCTACTGAGGATCACATCGAGCTGAACACCTTCGAACTGCTTGACCTTGAGGGTATGGAGGAAGACTAGTGACGGGAATCTGCTCTTTTGGTGTACCTATGCGATTCAAAGATTGTCGAGACTCCGAGTCATGGTGTTGATTGATACATATCTTTATTCCAGTCATTACTAGCTATTACATACCTTTTTCTAATCAAAAACTAATTTGTTCGTATAATGCTGTCTGATGGCGGGGAAATTGGTGAACACTGTTTGCCGAAATTTGAATGGATGGTCTCTCAAATGCTCGACAAATTAGTCAAATAACTAATAATTAGAAACATTTCTGTCAAAGTTTCTTGGGGTAACATAATCTATGCGATCCTTGAAATCAGTCGCTTTTTGAGTAATTTGTCAATAATTGTCGATAATCACTGATATTTAGCCCAGGAGGGTTTTGCTGATGGTGCTTATCAGGCTCACTGGAATTTTCTATCAGCACTGCTGCATCCCAACCAGTATAAACAGGTATAAATATATTCACATATATAGGGGATCGTCGATCCCACTAATATATAAACCATGGGAAGCCCTCCTATGTCCCATCTGTCTTTTGCAGTCTTTTACCCACCATATCATTAGACGTGCTTGCTTGCACTTTGTGTTGATCATCTTGTGATACATTTTCAATAGAAAAAGTGCAACACAAGTTCCTCTGTGTTGATCAAAGCAGCTCAGACTGGGTTATACACCATTGCTCGAGCTCGTGGGTATGTTTCTGAACCATAGCATATACAGCAATGAACTCAAATATTGCAGTCAAAGAAACAATGGCAAACATCAGTGGCCTACGTTGGTTTCTCATCACTGGCGGGAATGGCTTTATTGTACGAGCCTTTTGTTATTTACATGGAACAATGTTAAATTTGATGTCCACTGGGGGTCATATGCATATGTCGCAAAGGCATTATTTGAGAGGGGCCACTATGTTCATATCGCAGATATCAAGCGGACCTCTTACTTCAATAAGCGCATCCCACACGAGGTTCTCGTTGGAAACCTCTGCGATTTGTCATTTTTTGAAAGTGTTGTTCGAAGCATGGACACAGTCATGCATTTTGGGTGACATGGGTGCAATCCACGAAGCAAATGATTTCATGATTTACAATAGGGTGCGGTGAAAAATTATCCAGCCAGTTATTAACTGGGTTATTAACCCAGGAGATGGCAGCTAATTGTTAACTGACATTTTTTAACACATATTGACAGTCAGCACATGATTTTTTCATCCAAGCTATAATTAATATTAACTGGTTGAAAACAGGTGTTATTAACTATTGATATCGCTAAGCCAGACATGTGAGGCAAGCTGTGACAGCTTGGAAACAGAAGCCATGTCACGAAAGCCAAGCACATTGCCTTCCAAGGGGAGCTTTGCCAGTAAAAGGTGAAAATTGGCTGCTGCAGAACTCGGAATAAGGCCATCATGAACTGTTTTGGATGGAACTGAGGTGTCGAGAACTGAACCACTCATAGCCATCAAATCTGTAAGGAGGTCTGTGATACAAGCAAAAAGTTAGATCAGTAGAATTTTGATTGACATATCTATTATCCCAATCACTCTGTTGTCTGACACTCCAAAACATGTTCCTGGCATATTAGTATGATTCAGGTGCAACCCAATGGCTGGAATGACACAAATATGTCAGTATGAGATTCTACGAGCCTTTATCCACCCAACATGAAGCAAATAAAGATGAATTTGATATAATGGCATGCCTAGGATGCCATGGTAGGATATGGTACATTATTTACAATTCTTGACCGGTGTCCCTCCAGCATTGAATTATTTACAGTTAATAACCCAGTTAATAACTCAGTTAATTAACCGCTGTTAAAAATTATTGAATTTTTCACTGCACCCTAATTTGCAAGTGGCAATAACAATTCAACAATGACATTCAACCTCGTACATGCCGCTGTACACTGCGGTGTCCAACATTTCTTACATATATGCATCATCTGCCTGTGTTTATCCAACATCACTGCAGCACCATGGAATGAACCCCATATCACTCCTTGAGCATGACATGTGATCTTCTGGGGCCCCAAACTCACAAGGCCTCTACGGTCTTGAAAAGCTGAACTCCAAGTTGCTTCTGATGCAGTTTGTTGAGAAAATGCAGATACACATTGCTTGGTTTCATAATATTTTTGGCCCATATGGCACGTGGGTTGGCGGGCATGAAAAAGTGCCTGCTGCAGCAGCTGCACAGCTCAGAAAAGCGCTTGCTGCATACATGGATCCTACTACACAGCATGAAATTGAGTTCTGGGGAGATGCAAAGCAGCAGCGAAGCTTCCTCTACATCAACAATTGTGTCGAAGTGATTCTCCTTCTCCTTGAATCCGACTGCAGCGCACCAATCAACATTGGATCTGACTGTTCGGTGACCATTGATGATGAAAATTGCCGTGCAATCTGCAGGGACGTAGGAGATGTCCATTTCAGATACATGGATGATATTCGTCCTGTCGGCATCCATTCATGCAATTCAAACAATGAGTTCATCATGAAAACATTGTGCTGGACTCCAAAGATAACCCTCGAGGCCAGTATGATGAAGACTGTGAACTGGATCAGAGGGGAAATGGAGAAGATGCTTCATAGCACTGGTAAGACTGCCTGAACAGAGCTTCTGAGCAGTTTCAAAATGAGCAAGGTCATATATTTGAATCGGCCCACCATTATATTCGCTATCCTACTTCCCATCACGTCCTGTGGTCTCGAGGGACCATAGAAGAGCCATGAAACCTTCAAACCTTTGCAAAATCCCAACATTGAATTACTCTTATCAGAGGAGGGAATCACAGATGTTTCTATTGAGATCTGCAATGTACCCCGCAGTCATGTCTGTGCCATTTTGTGCCAGTGTGCACATCGGGCTTGGAAGGAAAAGGCGGATTATTTCATTCTAATGGGTGATGATGTTGTTCTCCTCGATGAAGGCTGGATGAGAGACATCCGTGAACAGTTCACGCTGATTACACAACATGGCGAACATGTCCCTCAAGGTATGGGATGTGTCGCCCTCACAGATGTGACTTTTCCTGGAATGCCCACATTCCCTGTTATCCACCGCACTCATATGAATGCCTTTGGCAACCAAGTCATACTCAATGTTTTTATTAATCAAGATGGGGACCCATTCCTCTTCCAGCTGTGACACAAATGGGGCTGCTCCAGAATGATACCATCAAGGCTTTGCAACGGCATTGGCGGAAGCCTACCTGCACGATATATTCAACGACATGCAGATGGATGGACATTCGGTCCATTGACTGAGGCAGCTTCAGCACTGGAAACATCTTGGTGACATCTTTCCCAGCCGCTACTCACAAAATGACCTTGGACATCATCATTCCAAGCTACTGGGTTCTGCTCCCTTTCCTCGATGCCATCCTTGCCCGCAAGGAGTCTCCAACTTGTGAAACTATGTTCATCATCATCGACAACCCACACTGCCTTAAAATCACTGAGCTAGAAGCAAAATATGCTCATCGCCCAGACATTTGCATCTGCATCAATGAAAGTAACCTTGGCGCCTCGGCGTCATGAAACAGAGGCATGAAGGAATCTGCCGCAGATTGGATTCTGTTCCTTGATGATGATGTCACACCTCAAGATGACATCCTGATTGAGGCTGAGAAAAGCCATTCGTGCAAATCCACAGGCTGCCAGTTTCATTGCTATTTCCTGGTTGCCAGCACTGTCTTCACCAATGCCGTTCATCTTGCTGGCGTGACTTACTTCTGGGACATCGCCGCGAAAATGCCAGAGAATGAGAGTGATATGCCATGAGGTGTCACAGCCAATCTCATCACCTGCCATATTCAGGATGGTGTGGAATTTGACTTGCAGTTCCTGAAAACAGGCAGAGGAGAAGACATTGATTTCTGTCGGAAGAAGCATGACTTCTCTGTTGCTCATGGGGGCAAAGGATTTTATCCTGCTCCTCATGTTATCGCAACTCACCCTTGGTGGAACGATGGTCAAAGACCATACTGGCATTTTTACATGTGGTCCAAAAGCGACAGGGGACTCATGAATCTACCCAAATCTGAAACAGTGCAGAGCTGTTCCTGATTAGCACAGCATCAGAATTCCTAAACATGTTCACATATTTCTTCACAAGGAGCTCTGTCGTGTTCATTGTTTCAATGGAATGGTGACCGTCATTGCAAACATAGCGCATGATATGTTCCGTCATTTCTGGAGAGATATGAATCACACAAAAGCTCTCAGGTCTTCACTCAGGGGGCTAGGATGGGCTATCACAGTCGCCAAAAGTGCACTGTCAGGATGGCGAGCGAGGGTGGGAGGTTGATCAGCCTGCTTTAGCGGGGAGAGGTTATGTCATCGGGCATAGGTTTGACTGGTTCACAGGTAGGGTGAGAGATGGTCTGATGAACGAGGAAATAATGAATGAACAGAGAATGGCACTGGTTGCTCTCATTTTTGGTGTGTTGTGTTTCAAGTTTTGCTACTAGTGATGGGTCCACCAGTTTGATTCGTGCTGGGCTTCTACTCATTTTTTCTCCTGAGTCCATGTGCCTGTTGTAATTGTTGTTGTACAATATGTATCATTCTAGGAGTACCCTTTTTGTGAGTGCGCATGTTTGTCATGATTGATGTACCATATGTATGCAGCACCTCTGTACAGTGTCAGAAATAAGTAGCTACAACTCCATAGACGATTTTCGGAAGGAACATGCCTAAAATACACTGTTTTTACCAATTTCAAGTTTTTTGCAAGGATGTTTCAAATTTTAACAAAAAAATTGAACTTATGTATCATAGATACATCAGTAAAATAACACGTTACTTAAGCTGCCTTAAATGGACTTGACTTCTACTTAAGTGTCTTTGTGTAAGTCAGTCCACTTGGCTGAAATTTCAACTTAAACATATTCAGAAACAAATTGTTGAGGTATATTAATATACATGTTTTATTATATTTTGCACTAAAAACATAAGATATACTGAGTGAATGATGTGACAGAGAATGAACAAGGTTTGAGCTAAGTTAGTTGAGCTGACCAAGATAGCTTAAGTAATGTGTTATTTTACTGATGTAGCCATCCTAACCTTCTTGACATTGGAGACATGCCTCAACCAAGTAAGAAAATAAGCCAGGCAAAAGAAAAAACTCGATGCTCGACAAGCTGCATTTGCTGTGAGGAAGTACAAGTCTCACCGACACATTGGTATGATGGCCGAAGTCCTTGCATGTGTTAGCAATGCTGCAGGGGCACAGAACAACCTCCCGTAGCTCCATAGTATCATTTCTGGTCACCGGGTATGCCTCCTGGGCCCCCAAACACTATTTTTCTCATGATGTTTCAAATTTTTGTGATGAAATTTTTGAATGCGAGTTTTTTTTAAATTCTGGCCAGCAAGGATTAAACTACACATAAAACTATGTAGATCTACACTATGTTCACTCGAATCACACTACTTCTCGTCTTGTAGTAGCAGTCGTGCGTTGGGGTTACCCGAGGCATTGAAAACCTGCTTTGCACACTGTAGTATCAGGTAGTGTTGTTGGCAGAATGCTGCCATTCTGCCAGTGACAATTGCCAAGGGGCAATTGCCGGCAGTAGGTCAAGGGTGGTTGGCAGAAGTCGGCAGAAATACGCTGAACTAGTATTTGTTCCTACTAAAAAACAATAAAAATATGACATGTGGCCTGGAAGCCCAAGGGCCATTCTGTCCAAAAAATTGTGTCCAACCACTTTGTTAGTAGCTACTGGGGAGAAAGTCAAAATTTGGTCAAAAACAACTCAAATCACTACTTTTTCACATGCAACTGCTGCTCGGCACAACAGCATCCATCTAATTGACTGAAAAATATGATCATCGGGCATGCTCGTGCAGTGTGGCTCACTACAAAAAATGCAATCAAGGCTGAATTCTATCAATTCTATCCCCAGATCTATTATGGCCCTTGGGCTTCCAGGCCACATGTCATATTTTTATTGTTTTTTAGTAGGAACAAATACTAGTTCAGCGTATTTCTGCCGACTTCTGCCAACCACCCTTGACCTACTGCCGGAAATTGCCCCTTGGCAATTGTCACTGGCAGAATGGCAGCATTCTGCCAACAACACTACCTGATACTACAGTGTGCAAAGCAGGTTTTCAATGCCTCGGGTAACCCCGACGCACGACTGCTGAAAAATATGATCATCGGGCATGCTCGTGCAGTGTGGCTCACTACAAAAAATGCAATCAAGGCTGAATTCTATCAATTCTATCCCCAGATCTATTGCTTCTGCAACTTCCAAGTCGACTCAAAGGTCGTTTGCATGGATTCCTCCCCTTGCAGCAGACTCTGATCACCAGGATTGACCAACTGTCAGAAAATGATGGGGCAGAAGGTATCCATGGTGCCAACTGGCTTTCATCAGTAAATCACTGGGCTCTGTCTAGATCTGTCCAGATCTGGACAGTGCGCCATGTGCACAGCTTGGTCCCTTCTAGCTAGTTCACTACAGTAGAGCTTTTTCTGTCAACCTCTGCACAGACCCTCACAAACCTGCCTAGTGAGGACCAAATAGGTCTTGAATATCATCATTTTTCTGTCTGTTTGTACAGATCTGTCCATGTTCATGCAGATATTCACAAACCACTCAGAAGTTCACTCGGCTCGGGTACAGTAGCTCATTTTTCTGTCTTGTCTTGTACAGATCTGTCCATGCTCGCGCAGATACTCACAAATGACTCAGAAGCTCACTCGACTCGGGTACAATAGTAGCAAACAAACGACGATAAATTCAATCAGCGCGAAACACGATACTAGCAGACAACGAGCAAAAAGGTAAAAGTATATGCGCAAGAATATGATGTGTGACGATTGACACTGCCAGGAGACGGGAGAACTCAATCGAGTTGGACGTGCAGGTGGCGATGTTTGGATGTGTCAATGCCGTCGAGTTTCGATGTTTCTGCCCTGAATAAATTCATCAGTATTGAACACTATGTAAAAGCCTCCTTACCATCCAATCTTGGCCCATTCACGGAGTTGCTGCACCAGCTTCGGACCGTGATATGGGTCTTTCATGACAGCATCAAGTAGCTCAAGCATCGAATGATAGATGGACTCGTACTCCTTCGAGGTAAATTTTGAATAAGACTTGCCATTGTCATTTTTCTTGAGGCCCTGGAAGACGCAATGAAACTGAAAGTAACGTGTCAGAATGTTGAAACATCAATATCCTGGACGTACTGCGGTGCAAACGAGAGCTAGGCATTTTAATGGAACCTCCTTCCGAAAAATGGCTGGTCGCCTATGAGCAATGCGATAAGACCCAGTATAGTAAAAAAGAATGATGGCCTGAAGAAGCGCAGGGTGAGCAAAGTTCTTGGTTTTCCCCAATTCGTCGACTCCATGGCGGAGAAATCTACCATCGGCCAGTAATTCTGTGGCAGCAACCTCAACCCAAGCTGCACGCTCTTGAGTGGGAATGTCAACTGGCGGAGAAAGACTGTATGCTGAAGGCGTAACTGGAGATGACAATTTTTTTGAGATCAGATCGCCAAGTTGCCAAGTCATCATACAGCTAAAAAACAAATAAGATATGAAGCGCACTACAAAATGGATATACGCACCAGTCTCGCCATGTCAGGCTTATGAGCGGGCCACACACCTGGTGGATACCCTGAGTCAGTAGAATATCTGGAGAGAAATAGTAGCTTACCAGCGTCAACTTGTTGGCTGTTTTTTAGCCATTGCACAAGAGAGGCTGAGAGAGACTCTGTGATTGAAACTGGCAGATCATGAACAAGGCTTGGGAAAGGGTTCTCCAATGCCTGCTGAGTATGACACTCTGCCTTCGCGTCCTCGAGAAAACTCTTCCAGCGTGGACCATACCAACCCAGCTGGGTGGCCTTTGGCCCTTCATCGTCGGATCCATCAACCACCTTCGATTTATGTTTCGATGTCCGCTTCCGTTTCCGTTTCGCCTTTGGGTTGGAGGTATCGACCTCAGCAACATGGAGAAGCTCCAGGAGAGCAGGATCAGGAAGTCGGGGGTGACCGTTTCTTTCGTGATGAAGCTTCAAAACGTCGTTCGGCTTGAACAACAGATTAGCATACTCCAAAAGAGTAGTAGACTTATACCTGGGGGGCACTCTTTTGATTCATCGCTGTACCATCATTGCTCGAATCCTCACTCAAATCATCAACAACTCCCAAAATGTTTTCAGCTGCTTCATCACCTTCATCACGAGAGTGCTGAAATTCGAAATCTGTTGGGAGAGCGGTGACTACCCGAGGTTGAGGTGGTGAGCATTCTCTCGGAAAACCTGTCGCTGTTCAGCTCAACCTGAACGTAAATAGGCAGCGACTTACCAGGGTGTGTACTATGATGCCCGTGAACTTCTCCCCAACCAATTTGCTCGTCCCCGCTACTTTCATCCAAGCCAGATGAATCATCTTTTGATGTGTCAGACTGTTCAGATTCTATACTTTGCGGTACAGGCAGCCGGAGGGCAGGATCTAAGTTCTGGTAAAAGTTCACATCCGGTAGCATCGCAGATGAATTGGTCCCGGAAAGTATAGGATCTTGGACGCTATGAGTAGTGACAGGAACCTGAGGTTGGGATATTTTAAGAGCAGTAACACGAGTTTGACTTAAAGAAGAATGGGAATCGGGCAGGGCGTGCGCCTTCTTGGCTGCGGCCACAAAGGAGTTGTTCAATGCTTGAAGATCTGGCTCTGTACCGGCAGGGACAATCGGTGGCGAAAATCCGTATCGTCCCCCAGCTTCCTGCTGCAAAAAAATTGGCTGATGGTTGAGTTCGAAGCTCGGAGCAGAAACGACAGTATCCTGCATATATGAATTAATACGTGATCGTTCACACAGTAGAAACTCACCTTGTTTTTCTTCGAGCGTGATTTCAGAGTCGTGGTGTCTGGTTCCACCGAAGGGCTATATGGCGGAGGGGGTTGTTTCTTCTATGTCTCTTTAGTATTGTTGAACACGAACAAAGAGAAAAGATACCTTGGAACGACTCCCGCGACCCTTGCGAGTTGGTTCAGGAGCGAGAGGGTTTGCAGGAGTGTTCGGATCAAGGGAGGTGGCACCCTTGGATTGGCTGATCCGCACTGGAGCATGCAAGATATCGCCCAGTTTCTCCAGTTGAGCTCCCCTACCTCCTGTCCCTGCGCCTGGGCGTCCTGATTGTCGAGGAGGCTGTGAATCAGCTCCTTGATTGAGAATTGATGCAGATGGTGCATTAGCCCGAGCACGCGCTCTCTTTGCTAGAGCTGTTTGCCCTTCAAGCGCCTTGAGATCAGAGTCCGTAGCTTTGCGCTTCGTTCTCTTTTTCTTAGGGCTTCCAGGCATGACTAGCGAAGGGGGAGAAGTGAGCCACTGGACCTATAACTTACTGATACTCACTTTTAAATATAATCCGCCATCGCAGCTTGAAAAGCGCTTGAAAATAACTATAAGTAAATACATCATTGGACAACTTGAAGCACACCAAATGTAATACAGCGCAGCCCGAGGGTCGCGAATGGGGTTGATGAGAAGCTAGCCGAGTCCAAGAGTCTCATATGAGGAGTCAGTCAGTCGATAGGCTGGGAGTAAACGTGTGTAGTGAGTGTATCAAGTTAGGGCCGGGCGTGAGATATTATGACTCATGAGAATATTTCAATGTCAAAACGGTATACATGGGAGGGGGTATTACTCTAGTATGGATGAAGGTGACGACGACTGTAGTAAATTATGTAGTTCTGTTACGTTTGGACTGGGGCATAACTTCCATTGTCCAGCCCATCCGACCAGGAATCTGGTTAGGACGTTCAGTAATTGATGGTTGGGATGGTTGGTCGAGATGATGATCAACCCGATCACCCTCCTCAAAGTCACTGGCCTGTCTCTTTTTCGGCAGCGCTGCAATAACCTTCCTTGCGAACAGAAGCTCGGGGGAAGGCTCGTCCTTCGGAAGCTTGGCAAGATGTGTATCCAACAGATCGAGGACCTCCTGGAAAGTTACTGCATTTGACTGTCCTTTGTTCCTGATCAGGTGGTACCATTCCATTGCGAGTGGGAGTAGTGTCTTGAAGTAGGGGTGGAATTGTTTCTGCAGTTTGTGCGCGTTTGGGTGAAAAAAAAACGAAGTCTTCACATCGCCGCCAACTTGTAACGTGCTGGCGGACCATAGATGCAGTAGCCATTCTTGACTCCTATCAGCTGAGAGATCACGTCTAACTCCAAGAAGACCCCTGAATTCAATGCAGATGCACACCAAGACGTAAAAAAGCGACTCCAAATTGTCATGGTAGTGATGTAGGATGAGGGGGGGCGGTTTTGTAAGGGAAGACGTGGCAACCTTCACCTTCCAGCTGCGAGCAGATGTTGCAGGGTCGCCAACAGCCTCTGAAAGCTGCCACAGAAGTGAACGTGACATGAAAGGCAATGTGCCCTAACATTCGCTGTGAGCATGAATTCTTGTAGAGAATAACTAGTACTGACCGTCCCACCGATAACATATTTTTGGCCAGCATGGATATGCACCGCGAATTCCCAATCAATCAGGAGTCCGTTGGTACCATTGCCATCATCCTCGATCATAGCATTATTGACACTACAATCACGGTGAAGAATTCCACGTTCCTCGACCGCTGTCTGTTGAACTGAGAAACATGTCATTAGAACACAGAGCGGATCAGACATAAACAAATACATACTTTTGACGATGTCCCGAAGAGCGCTCACCAGCTCTACTCTTGTCCGGAATGCATGCAAAGGTCGTGCGCGAGGTTTCAAAACCAAACGAACATGCGTACGAGAGGTGCCTCTGATACTTCCAAAAACCTTGTATCGATAGTTCATCGTTTCGTCAACCTCGTTGGGCGCGATCTCGACAAGCCAATACTCGACCAGTTCTGGCACGCCACGGACCCCTCGCATCTCCCCCAGCATTTTAACCTCGTTCAACGCAACATCTTTACCCCCAAGGACCCAATGATCCTTGATGATGTATTCTTTACCATTCCTCCTGGCTAAATAGCACACGGTACCGCGCCCAACGAGCCCCTGACTCGAGAATATGAGTTCGAGAATATCATATGCATGGTCGTTGACTATGATCCTGCCGATCGGGGTTGAAAAAGTGGCACGAAGGGGATCTTGGGGTATTTCTAACTGAGGGGGGTCTATGGGGAGGCTTTCCTCATCCGACATCTCCGTGTTTGAGTCTGTCCCCAAGGCAGACTCGGGTGTTGCAGTGCCTGCGATCGGACTTCCTGCCTGGGGACCTTGTGCGGATGGTCTGTTTGTAGAAGGGCGAGAAGTTGGATCTTCGAGTTGAGCAGGGCGAAGCGTCTTCGTAAATATACTGATGGAAGGATCATACCCAATACACTCAATACACTCAAGACTACCGAAGACGACACTGGATAAGATTTGCAGGTAACAATTTGGAGCATTGTCGATATGGATAGGAGGCGTCATGACACCACCTGCATGGTCGTACATGTGGACTCGCAGTTCGCGATATCCATTGGTAAGGGAGCAAAGTAAGACAAAACGCCTCCAAGGTTGGCGTCTCAGTAGAAGGTAAGCCTTGTTGTCGATTGTCTTTCCAATTGTGCCTGTGGGTATGTAAACTTGCGACGTCAACTCACAAACTGCTTTAATGGTATCCCAGCGAGCCTCCACGTCGTCCAACAACGCAAGGTCAGGCTTCCGCATGACTTCTTGATCCTTCACGGGGCGCATGGAGTTGCGTGCACTCCAAGTGCGAACGACTGCTCCGCTGTTTGCCGCCATAACTTCTGTTCGCTTCTTCTGGGCAACAGCAGCACATGTGATGTTAAAGAATGCCGAGAAGATATCTTCCAATGTGTGTGGTTTGGGGCTGTCATTGCCAGTAGTGCTGACCCCCGGAGGGTGTTGAGTTAATGGGCTCTCCCCACTCCCAAACTCCAAGTTTCCCCCGCTATTCTCTTCTCCATCTCCATCCTCTTCAAGATCGGGTAGTTGATCAATGCCAGATTCACGGTGCGACTTTGGAAGGGCCCAGTTCCATCTACAGTTGACGTCGTCATACAAGGGAACCATGGACTGTTCATCGAGGTGAGCAAATTTATCGTGTAGTCTGGAGTCACGATAACGAATTTTATGTAATGGAACCTGGAGCTCTGTGACGTCTGGGACTTCAAGGGTGAATGTCCTAAAAATCCGTGATAACATATAGCTGAGAGGCTGCTCAGCATCGGCTGGTTCTTCTTCTTCAACGATTAAGTGATTAAGCTCGAGATCGGTGAGTTTATCCAGCGTAGGCACATCACTGACGCAAGGAGCCAACATCAGCGATGCTAACTTCATCCCAAAGTCTACAGTTTTACTGTGTTCTGCGGGTGCCATGATTTCAAGCTAGTGCCAGGTAAGAGCAACAATGACATTCAACAACGGAATACTGAAGTACATAAGTATATCTTTTAGCCTACAAAAATGGTGCATATCAAGTATAGACTTGGTGCAAGTACTACTCGGATAGTGCAAAAAAGGTATGTTTGTCCCAAAAATAATTCAGCCAAAACTCCGTGGCGTGTTCCATGCTATTGTACGCCGTGAGATGCGTGTCCGCAGTAGTACCAAAACGAGGAATGAGATGGACAGGCACTTTAAACTGAGAGACTGGAATGATGTCGCCCATCTGTGTACCATTAGAGCGTTTTGCTCTTTTCACTGTGTGCAATTGAGTGGTCGGATTGCGTTCACTGGAAATATCAAAACGTTGGACGTAAGTTAAGTACTGATCGTCCCATGCCCATCGTGTCTTGCTTTTGCCAACAGGGCGAATGACGAGCCTAATTTGCGCAATGGAGTGCCCTGCAGGGGATCATTATTTGGCTTAGTGAAGATTACCATGAAAAACAGAAAGAATGTACCTGAAAGGCCGCTGGCAGGCCAGGAGTGCCCTGAGCTGGTCTGAATGATAACTGTATCATAACGACCTAATGTCCAAGGGTCACTAGGCGGTGCGCAATTAAGCATTTGAGCGGGTCAAATGATATGAGGATCGTGAAACTCAGTCTCCTGCAAACGAACTTTAAACCACACTTGAACTTTGTCAAACGGGAGCTCGGCGTCATGCGCAGCCCTTCTAGGACCACCTATCGAGTGAATGTGACTACCGTAGGTCGCTTCACGGTAAAGAAAATCAGCAATAGCAGGTCGCAAGTCAGGAAGGCCGAACATGATCGCAACTTCATTGACAGTGGTGTTCTTGATGGATGGATCATAAGCGAGATGAAGAGCAGTGCGTCCGACGACAAAAGAATGAAGTGGGACAGGTACCGATCCAACTTCCTTCTGTTGGAGTATTTTGGCGATTGAAAAGTAATCCGTGATAGGACGAGGCTGTCCAGGTCTTCGAGTTGGGGATGGTAGCTCTGTGGGAATGACATCCGTGTAATAATCGATTTTGTCATCCTCCTCGACAAATTCCTCCCCAACAACTCCCGTGTCCTCCGAGTGATCTAACAGGCTTGTGGCGAGGTCAAATCGATTGCATTTATCAGCGCGATCAAGGTAACGACAGATTTGTGGGTCATAATTGTTGTTGTTGCTGGACCTTGCAGGGTCTTTGACCTCGGTGATGTGCGCATGTTCAGTGACATCTGCAGACCACTGTGCAATGACGCCGGAGTTGCGGATACTGGGGACGATACTCTGCATAAGTTCGAGTTTTGGAATATGCCAGTTGTCGATAACTTTACCACCTTTGCCCTGGCGGACACCAGCAGCAATGATCGCGTGCTTGTTCGCATGGAACTCGTCCAGTGCGGCTGTGATACGAGTAAGATCCCTATCATCAATAGATGGCGACTGCACAAGATATCGAAAGTGCATGAGTGCGCGTACAGCAACAACAACACCGGGAGGTGCTGCATCCGCGCTGACCGCGATAATTGACCGCTGGACGTCTCGGTGACAACGGCCTGTAACCTGCTTAAGTTTTGAGATACCTGTATGAAAGTGCCGATAACCAGTAGTGGGCTGAATGATTGAAAAACGAAAATCTATTTCAGACTTTCCCACTGCAAGGATAATCCATTGCGCATCATGGTCCCAAAACTCCTTGTGAATGTGGTGAAGCGATTCGGGTGTAAAAAACCGGGACGGTTCTGCTAGTAACCAGTCCCACCAAAATGGTTCATCCACGCCATTTAGGCGAAACTTCTGCGCCTCGCGGAAAAATGCTTCGAGATCATCTGGACAAGCGCGTGAGCGCACGATTTTCAATTGCTCAAGAGTTTTTGCTCGAGTCCGGGGTTCATGCTGGAAGGGATCCCCGAATTGTTTGTACATTGCTATCGTCACTGGAGATGTCTTTCCACCAACGCATGCCAGCATCATTGCCTCGGGGGTGTCAGCAATATAGCTAGCGAGCATAGTAAAGCAGTAACGACTGCGACCCATAGGATCTGACATCATCACGCCATTTCGAGCAGCGAGCTTCAACGGTTCGAGTACGATGTTCAAGCAATTGTGAACGAGCCGATCCTGCAACACGCCTCTCATTCGTTTGTTTTTGTGAACAAATTTTGTGACCAGTAGTAGGGCAGTGAGAAGGAAAGCGTTGGAGGATGATTTGAGCCGCGTGGTCATGTAGATGTTGGCGAGGCTGATGAGGAGAGGGTGCGCGACACAATCGCCTGACAATGCAGTAATGCATGTCTTGTCCGACGATAGAATAGTTCCGAGGAGAGTTGCACCACGGGGAAGCGCTGACTTCAAGAACAAATGAGATGATGACTTCAAGAGGGACTAATACATACCTGCATCTCCCAGGCATGATCACCCGTCATCCATTCGGTATATATCCGAGAGTGCCTCTGCGTTGTGCTATACTCCTTGCGAGACATGTAGTCGAGACAATTGTGAAATAAAGGATGGTTGAATATCGTAGTGATACATTCAAGAGGATCCCACCAGTAAAGGACAGCTGGAGACTTTGTGGGATGCAACGTTTGAATGACCTGGGACTTCCAACGCGGACCGCTAGGCAGCGATTCAGCTCGACCACGTAGCTCTTTTGCTGAATGGAAGGATAAAGGTAGGTCATCGATCTAAGTACCGTCTCAGAGAAGTGATCATCGCAATATTAAATCAAACACTGACCATCTCTAGCGCTAGAAAGGAATTTATTTTCTCCATGCTTAAGCCCGAACGCAGAAGCCACGCGGCAAGTCGCCATTCCCTCCTACCACTGAATGGATAGTAGAGATTTGTTTTGCGATATATACTGTTTTCGTCAGCATCGAATAAGCTTAAAAATGTGTAACCCTCTTCGAAAGCCAGCGGGGGCTCCAGAAAGTAGTCGGTTGCTTTGACCTCACTGTCCTCGTCCCGAGTTCCACCTTCAGAGTCCAAATCCTCTCCTTGACTCCAAAAATCATAGGAACTCGCATCTACTTGAGGGTCATTGATGTCGTCCACCACCATGGGATCATGTTCCGTACTAGGTGGCAAGATGGAGTTGAGTTGGATTAAGTTGTCTAGCCAGCTATTACACCCAGAACGAGGTTGGCTCATATGACGAGTGACAGAGGTATGGTCCTTGAATTGCTTTCCGCACGATGGGCAATGACTTGGAACTAGTGCCATGGCGCTCAGGCGCTGATATTGATATCTCTGAGTCACAGACTTAGCGAAACAAAATCAGATTTGAATTCGGCATTTTCCAGATACTGACATGTCATCCTCATCACTCAAGTTTAATATCGCTACTTTGCAATCACTGTCAGCACTTGCTTCCTGCCCTGATGATTCTTCTCGCTCCAATAATGAATACAATGAGGGAGCACCTCGTGGTATATGTGACCTATACGAAATTCTCGAAGCTGTAAATTCAATTGTGAGTCCATCCGAGTCGTCATTTCCGCCATTTTTCATCACACCTTATATTGGAATAGCCCGGAGTCCATGAACCAACTAACACCGAGGCAAGCCTTGTGCTGGATCTTGCAAGAGCCAAGCGTGATGTCTTCCTCGCTCAGAAAGAGCTTGCAGACTGCATGATACGGGAAAATGAGGTGTTTGCGAGCCTGCTCAGAGTCCGTGCAGCAGCAGCCGAGAAGATGATAGATCAGACAGATATTGGGCTGGGATGTATGAGAGTTGTTTTTAGAGACCACGGTTGGTCCCACATCCCTCCCAGTCGTCCGTCACAAGAACAAGGTCCATCAAGTTTGCGTGGTACGTGTGTCCTTTCTCTTGCAATATTGTTGATTCTAATGCTTCACACTTGGAAGGTTTACACAGGCGACGTTCTGGAATAATTCTTAATTGATTATTCGAGGTCTTGTATCATCATTTTGTGTTATGTTGTCCTTGTCTATATATTTGGTATTTCCATAGTTATGCTATGTAGCTTTGAGCCATATGTTCCGAATCAATTCTTGTCACACTTTTGTTCGAGTCCGGCTGAGCCTCAAGTCAAACAACTTTATAGTACTAGATTATGACCTTGGCCCTGTTTAACTGTGAGTCTTGTTTAGCTATGAGCGACTGTAATTGTTGTGTCGCTATGAACTGTGAGCCTGTGTGAACTGTGGAGCCTCGTGACTTACTGTTGTGAGGCCCCATGTGTGTGACCTCTGTGAGAAAGTTGTAGTTTACTGATGTTGCTGAAGAGATCAATGTACTCAATCAAAGCTCAGAGAGTGCATCAGGGTATGATATTGATGCACTTTTGACTCATGAGTATAGCTTAGTGTAGTACTCAAAACCATTTTTGCCATAGTACAAACATAGTTGAAAAGAGCTAAAAACGCTCACAATACATTTTGCCGACTTTTGCCATTCTGCCAATTGCCATTCTGCCGTTCTGCCATCTGCCAAGAGGCCAATTCCTTTCTGCCCACGACACTAGTATCAGGTAAGCAAGTAGGGAAAATCCAGTTCCATGCACTATGAAAGGTGTAGTGAACGAGCTTGAGAAAGTGAGGAAAGGCGGTCATGACAGGCGCCCAAAATTTTCAAGCGACCGCAGCGACGATTAAGTATCAATCATGATGGAAACGCAGTACGAAGGACCTCCCACAAGATAGATTCACGACCCGGGAGCTCGGCCCTGAATCAGCTCAGCAGTTAGGTGCAGGGGGAGCGAGGGACTGAACACCCGGTGTAGTTCTATGTAGCAAGAACAGCGAAGGTGGCTCAAATTACTTTCCAACTCCGGTTAGATACTCTGTACAAAATATGCTGCTATACATCTCGGCGCAGCGTAGATTTTATCTATACAAAATATGAATGAGAGCACTGCCAAGGTAGTTTGTAATACATATGCAAATATGGTAGAGCGATGGGTGTTGAAGACCACAAGAAAACAAAAAACAATCTGTCGAGTGATTCCAATAGATACTGGTGCTTACAAGGAGCTCCGTACGACGTCAGTAGCGGGCGATATGACAGCCACCAATACTGAAATATCTGCAGACTCTTGAGAACAGTGCAAGTCTTGAAGTCAATAAACGCACCATCTATCTTGCCGCCTCTGAATGGTTTCCCTGATTCTCTTGCACGACATGCAAACGGCACCTCATCCTCCATATCAAACACGCCGTCCTCGATTCCTCGCCCTCTTCTCTCGCTCACGCGACGCGCACGGGAACAGAGCGCCTCGCTCAGCATGCCTGCTAGCGTTCGACGGCCCAAAAGACCCTCACCACCTTCCCCGTTACTCTTTAGGAAAGACCGCTTGAACCGTACTACTTCGTCCAGTACCTCATAATCCCATAAGTTATCAGAGAGCCCGTCGGAAGCGAGAATGAGGATATCGTCTGATTGGACTGGGAGGCTGAGGATCTGGGCGTCTAGAGGGCGTGCAGAGGATGCGGGACCGAGCTGCACAGGTGTGTTAAAGGCTGTCCACATCTCTTTGCTGCGCCAAGCGATGTTCTCGTCGCGCACCAGCATACCCATGCAGTCTCCGAGATGGGCGATCTTGAGTACTGCGTCATGAGTTTCTTTGCGAGATGCTGTATCTGGAGGATTCTGGAAGATGAATGGGCGGGGTGGGGAGGTAGCTGGGGGAGGCGTGCTGGAAGAGTGTTGGAGGACTGCGACGAGCGCTGTTGAAGAGCCTGTCATGAGGGGGATCATCTTTGGAAGGGAAAGTTCTGGTGCGTGTGGGGTGGACTGTGGGGAATCTGCACAGTTGGTGAGAGGTGCTTCCTCAGGTATGGATGCGAGTCCTGGAGATAAGGCTGCCTTCGTAAGCGGACAGGGAGGCTCTGGAATAACATGAGCCTTGAGAGTGGTCTCATATGCACGTTCGAGGATCATTAGGACATCCAGTCCGTCTTCAAGATCCTCTAAAGAGTCTTCGAGCTCTTCATGAAGTTCGTCTATTTTGGCCTTCCAGGGCCATGCAGCATTGTGGGCCGTGGATGCCGGATGCCGGTGGGGTGATTTGGACCGAGGAGGGGATGCATCTCGGCGACGGAATGATAAGGTCTCGGCTTGGAGGGCCTCTGCCGAACAGTGGTGCATTAGTCGGCGGGCAAATAATGCACTAGGTGATGGATCTGTGGAGATATGCTTTGATGAACCAACGTCTGAGACATATGGATAAGGATACGAAGAATCTGATGAAAGTCTTCAAACATACCAGGTGTCTTGGCTCTTGACCAACCGCCAACACCGTCTGCAACGCCCATAGCATTCTCCTGTATAAAATAGGCATCCTCGCCAACTTGGACGGCGAAACTGAGATCCTCTTTCTGAGGGTGGGGGTCAATCTTTCGCCAATTATTGCTATTGCCATTGCCGCCGCCTATGACTATACCTCTCCCTGAGACTTGGGCTTTGGTCTTCTTCGGTATGCCATAAGCGCCAACATCCAGATGGTAGCGAACCTTTTGTTTCCTTTCTCGTGGATGAGAGTCGGTGACGGAGTCTGCGACGGCGATATTGTAAAAGGGTATCGGCGCGAATGGTGAGTAAGGAAAGAAAGAGGAAGACTGGTGTGAAGGGGGAGTGTGGGGAGGGGAATTTGAGTTTGCCTGAGGTGATGTTAGAGCCAAGGAAAATGGGGGCTGTCCATGTGATTGATGGGCAGAACCCTCGCCCTCTGCCTTGACAGGAAGGCGGGATGTTGAGAGAACGTGGGGTTTGCTAGGCTGTGGCTGAGGTGGAGGCGGTGAGTCAAAAAAAGCAAGTGGACTGGAGGAATTGATGGGCGCATTGTAAAGAGAACGAGCAGAAGGCGTTGAGCCAGATCGTCGACGGGAAATTGGGGATGTGGAAGGTGAAGATGCAGATATGGAGCGGGGAATGACAGTATAAAAACGCTTTTGAAAGGTCTTCATCGTTGGACCTGGTGCACTCATGTTGAGCAGAGCGTCGTGCTCAATGAGCAGAGACTATTATTGTTGTACTTGATACAAGTATTGATGGAGGATGTGAGAACACCAAGTGCGGGGTTTGACCGGAAGAACTCGGGTGGTGTCCGGATCGTCTTTACCCAGGAGGTCACAAGTCAAATTCACACGTTTTGATTGGTCAGGTGCAGCCACCATCACATTGTGACACACCGGCGGTTTTTTTTGCACTATGCAAGATTTGTTTTGAAATGTTGATGATAAAGTTGGCATTCTTACTATACATTTTGACACAGTAAAAATGAAAAAAATTGGATGAGTGGACAAATCCTGAGTGAAATTCCACATTTTATGAATCATTTTGACATTAGTGGCGTTCAAAGTAATTTCCTGAAAACTCGGTAAGCTTGGTAAGCTCCGTGAAACGTCGGCTAAAGTATCTTGAGTTTCGCTGAAGTTCAGGGTTAGTCAAGTATGGCGAACATCGACATGTCGTCGGAGTGTGAAATGTAATGCCTGCCCTACGACCACGACTTTGTCGGTCTGCACGCCTGCAGACCATCTCTCAAAACATCAACATACCATGTCGCAAGGACAACACCGGGAAACGAATGGACCCACCAACTCGTGGAAGGGGGAGACGGGGAAGGGGAGGGGCTAATATACAAGACTCATCACCAGCCACGATTTCGTGGCATAACGTCCCTATGCCCACCAACAAGCTCGTCGATTTCCTCGTCGAGCATCCGCCAGACTGTGCCATCTTATTTGCGACCGAGAGTAAGAAGTCCAGCAACTATCACGCTGACTTGGGCCGTGCATTGGGCAAGGACAAAGGGGAGATCTACAGTGTGATTGCAAAGGTAATCTTTCACGACGATGCTACGTATGGGAGTTGGTATGCCACCAACCCCATCAAGTTCCGTGACTCTGTGGCCAATCGCATCACATCGTAAGTACTTCTCCGTCTATCGCAACTGTGCTAACTGGATGATCTGAAGTCTAAGGACTAAATTCCATGATATTCGTGCTGAATTTGAGTCTACAGGTGCGAGCATCGTGCCAATTGACTCGGAGGCGTCTGACAACTTACATTGTGAGTATCCCACTCATGTCTTATCAATACCGCTAACAAATTCATAGGTAAAATCGAGAAAGAATTTCCATGGTACAATGACCTCTACCGGATATGGGGATCCAACCCCTCATTTTCTGCCAAAACGAGCTCATCAAAACCAGGTGCTGACCACGCTGGTGACCTATACGCGCTGACTCGTCTGGCGGGAGGTTCGCGGAACCCTCCTTCAGACACCCATCCGCAACTCAACATAATCATCCCTAACCCTGCCACAGGCAGTGCTGGTTCCCCGCAGCTCGGTTACACGGTTCGTCCCTCGGGTCCTTCTACCTCACGCGCAGGTGACAACACTCACGTCCAACAAACGAGCTATGCCCACCCTCCTCCAAGTGTTGGAGGCAGCTGAAGTGGTCCTGCTACCCCCCTGGAACCACACCACTCCCCTCAATATGCTCAGGGAGCCAGTGCCGCCGCCGCCGCCGCTGGCTCCTCCCCACAACGGGGTTTTTCTCAAGCTCCTGCAAGCAACTGTGCAGGCAGCACAACAAGCTCCCCCCTCCACTTCGGCCATATGCCCCTTCCTCCCAGTAGCCGGTCATTCGGCCGTGAAGATTATTCTCTGGCCCCCCAGGAATCTGACTATGACCCACCTTTCGATGATGGCCCCCTTGCTCATGGTATGGGGGACCTTTGTATGGACGACACAGATTGTCGTGACGAGGAGAATGTGTATAATTTGGACAGCCCGCCCAAATCGAACAAGGCACATGGAAAGAAGCGACAGCTACCTTCCTCTCCCACTCCGTCGCCTCCCAAGGCACCCCCTCCCTGCACCTCCAACCACGACAGTCGCAGCTCATTCAAGTCCCACGTCAATCACATGATCATGCGCGAGAGCACTTCTTCCCCCACCTCTTCATCAAAGGCTTCGTTGCAACGGTCCAATCCGTCCTCCCCTTGGCAGGCATCTCCGACGTCCCAAACGTCGCCCTCCGAGAGACCGAGCAGCAGGGAGTCGGTGAAGAAGCGTCTCCGAACGGAGGTTCAGGAACAAGTTGAGTTGTTGAATGACGACTTAGAGAGTGTGCACTCCGAGAAGCTCGCACTATACCAGCTCAAGAATGAGCGCCTGATGGTCAAGCTCAACGCCAATCGCCAAGACAAGGAGCACCATTTCATACGCGAGGAGCGCGCCCACGAGCACGCGGACGCTGCGCTCATCCATCAATGGCTGCAGGAGAGCAAGGACCAGGAGATTCGTTTGCGGGAAGCGGATGCGAAGGCTCTCGAGTTAGAGAGGCAGGTGATGCTCTTGCGCATTGAATATGCCAAGATCAACAAGCCATGATGTTCCTGCGCGCACTTAGTCATATGTTTTTTTTCGCTGTTTCTTTTTGCTACATGTTGTCATTTGTTCGCCGCTATTTGATAATCCTACAACCTACTTACTAGCATGTATGTAGTACATTTGTATGTCAAAGCTATACCTGTTTCAACTTATCCTTGCCTATGCTGAGCATCTGAGTGAGGACTATCAAATAATTGGTCCATCAACCTGGCCCTGTGTGCTTGACCAGGAGTGCCTGCATATGAGCTATCACCCACCACTTCATTACCATCTGGTCCTTCATATTCTGGATGCAGAGTATGTTTCCCTTCTTGAATGGCCCATCTGGTTGTAGGTTTGTTGCGTTTCTCTTCAAATTTGATGATCATGTTGTGAAGGATAAGGCAACACCTAACCCAATGCAGAGTAATCTGGAGGTCTTTCTGGGTCTGTATAGGGTGACGAAGCTCCTTAAGAGACTGAAAACGCCCCTTCAAAGCAGCAAATGTGTGCTCAATGCGGACACGGACCTAGATGAATTAAAATCAATGAAAATCAGTAAAAATTCCATAAAAATCAGCAGAAAAATTAGAAGATACCCTGGATAGGTGAATATTGAAGATCTTCTGGTCCCTTGTCAACCTGCCATTCCGAGGCTTCTTGAAAGGTGGAATACACCACTTCTCAAGTGGATATGCACTATCAGCCCAAATCCAATGGTCATCAGGAAGAAGTGTGTCGTGTTCCTGGTAAACACGAGTAGATTTGAAGGCATAAGCATCGTGTGTACTTCCAGGGTGACCAAGTGAATAGTCGGCAATGAGGAGATTATGGGGCATAATGATTGCCTGAATTTTTCATTAGTTTCTAACCATTAGAATAAGAGAGAAAAATACGTGACAGTTGAGGGAATAGTTAGACTTCCTGTCATAAAATGCCTCACCATAAAGACCAGGTTTTTCATACAAATTAATAGTGGAGCCATCAATTGCAAAAATACCATTTCTCCACTCTGGGCAAGACTTGGCCTCAACATATTGCCGAGCACGCTCAGCATCCTCAGAGTCAGGAGCAGGGAAATTGATGAATGTGTCATGCTGATCAAGGAGGGCAATCATCACACGGTTACTGCAATTGATTACCAATCCAACACTCACACCAGCCCATTGGCCCACATCATCTGGTGAGATAGCATTGCCATAATGGCCAGCACGGTTGAGAAATATAGCCAGTTGAATGGCAATGGGAAGTTGAGGGTTGTTTGACCGGTTAGTGAAAATAGGGTGATCAGAAATTTGATCGAGGATATCGTCGAAGATGTCAGGATTAATGCATAATTTCTTGCAGAAGAGGTGGTGCCGAGAGTGCCCAAAGTCATGAAGGAGCTGAATCTGGGGGGCTCACATAGGAGGTGCATCCAGTTTATGAAGAACACGGGCCCTAGTGACCTCATCGCGAAGAGCTGTGATGGTATCATGAAGGCGGTTGTAATGGGTAGTGAAGCCGTCAGATCCATCACTGGAAGAAGAATCTGAAAGGTCGGATAATTGTGGGGTAAGAGGAGATGGAGGAGTGACCATCAGATCAAGGCCAAGATCAGAATCAGAATCAGATTCAGATTCAGAGTCAGAGGAGTCGGAATCATAGAGATCATTAAGAGTAATGAGAGTACGCTCTAGCCTGGCCTTGGCTAAGGCTAGTTCAGCCTCATCCAGTTGCTCAAGCAGCTGATTGCGCATAGAGAGACGAGGCATCTGGGGATCAGGAGAGAGATAAGCTTATCACCTGCATTAATAGGGGACACTGTTGCCGGAAATGGCAACATTTTCAAGCGGAGATTCAATTTTAGTTGGCAGCTCTTCTGCTCGATGACGAGCACAGCGACAACGCTCTACATGCCTGACATCCACTGCCTGCACCTTCATCTCGCACCCTCGCAGCGCACCCTCATCGCACGCCATCGTTTGCGCCCCACACCTTCATCCTGCACCCCTTGTAAGAAAAACTCCACTTCCCTCCCATCTTTAGTACTTCGTTTGGCCCAACTGCTCTACTCTACTCTACCCCCACCTTATCTAACCCCATGAGCTACTGGGAAGGCGTTAGTGGGGGCTGCGCAACTGGTTTTAGAATTTACCATCCCACTATCAAACTTCCCCTAGATGAACTTTTAGGTGAGGAGTACGACGGCGAAGACGACCAAATGGCTGACACCCCCATCGAGCAACTAGACGATACGAACGAGGATGGCAACAGCAACAGTAATAATGTCCCCACCCAACCTGAGGGCGAGTCCCTCCTTGGCGGGTCTGCTTCTGCTGAACAAGACGTTCTCATGAGCAATTCTCGTCAGCAGCAGCAACCACAGCCATCTACTCCTGATCTGTTCCTGGTCCCGCAAGTTTCTTCTCACTCTCATATCATGCTCAATCACACCTGCGTACTTGTGGCAAGGACTGTTCCAGCAAGACGCCCACAAACCGTCCCGTACTAACTGTACAAACGTCTGCCACTAAGAAGACTGGTAAAGCTGGACGGCGTGCTTCTGGGAGCATGAAGAGTCCCTCGTCTGCTGCTCCCTCAGCATCTGCTCTCAAGCACTCTGCTTGCTGCGAGCGCGAAACATACTGCAACTGCGACAGTGCCTGCTTCCGCTACCGCAACAAGCCTTAATCCACTTCTCACCTTCGTCCTGCACCTTCGTCCTGTCCCTTTGTCTCACACCTTCATCCTGCGCCCTTTGCCTCGCACCTTTTGTCTTGCACCCTTATCACGTCGAATAGCTTTGTGTACATTACATGTATATAACTATTGCTATTTCATCATGATGTTTTGACCACATTTTTTACCACTAAGTCTCGTTTTGAAGTCCAACTGTGATGCCGACCTAAGCCACACTTATGTCGACATTTCTTTGAATTCTTAATCGAAGTTTGCCGACATTTCATGGAGCTTACCAAGCTTACCGAGTTTTCAGGAAATTACTTTGAACGCCACTATTGTAAAAGAAAGACATTTAACCAACAGCAAGATCTGAAGAAAAATGATTGATTGATATAAATCTTATATTGGGGTAAATTTCCTTTCCAACAGGTAAAATGTGTTTTATCCAAATTTTCCTCAAATCTCACCCCATGTAAGATTTGAATTCAAATGTTCAATCATTTTTCTTCAGATCTTGCTGTCAGTTAAATGTCTTTCACAACAGGCAGCAAGGAAAATGTGCTAGCTCTTAGTGAGTTGAATTGGAATTGAAATGTAAAAAACAAGTTTAGAATCAGGCAGGGTGATTAATGGATCACATGTTGAAAATTTTAAGGGAATGCTGCTGTCCCATAAATAGTGAAAGTTTACTATTTAATCATGGCACTCAGTGTAACCATTGGATGTACAAAGGTCATACTATATATTTAAATCAATGTTGCACAAATAGGGCTGTATCATTGAATTTGTTCCAAATTTACCATAGGATGATAAATGTATCTATTTTCTTAATTATTACAACTTTCACTCAACTGATGTTTAAAATTTGTGGCAGCATTCAACATGGAGAATTGTTGCCCTACTTTTCAACTTGAATACACCAAGGAGTGCACCACTTTTGCGTGCTAAATTTATACAATGTGAATTGGGTGTTGTTGGAACATCGCTGGAACAAATCAATAACATGTTACAAAATTACCTATGACTGATCATTGGCACATATTTTAACTTGATTACTATATTTAGCAGGATATGATACAAAGGGACATCTTTGCTCACCTGCCATGATAGCAGAGAACCCTATCAGCACCAGCACCAGTGCACACTGACATTGATACCACCATGCTACACGCTGGCATTGACACTGTGTCATCTACCATCTACTGGGAATATAAGATGGTGATAAGTATTGTATACAATTGCTTGCAATACAATCTACTTATAATCATAACTAACGACAGCTTGGAAATTATAATTGTCATCATAGAACAAGAAACAGTGAAAACTCAATAACTCCAGATAGTGATTCAACATCCTTGGCAAACAGACTCACTTCAGCAATGTCAGATTCTACTACACAATCTCGATTTTGGTCCAACTAATATCATAAGTCCTTCAGTTGCCTACCCTTATAAGTGCTAGCCATTTTACAGGTGATCTAACTGGGCTCATCACATGATGGCAGCCAGAGTCGGCGGTCAGGTAATTGAGGATGAACATAACCTTGTTCGATTGTCTCCCATATGCCATTGCCATTCCAGATCCATATCTGTACTTCCAATGCTCCATGAAGGTGAAGATACAAATCTGTGAATAGGAGACCCAGTGAAGGTACAACAATTCAGATGGTAAGTCTGAACAATGTTGGGTTTTGCAGAACCTAGCTGCTAGTATTCAACCCTAAAGGGTTTCTGGACCAGGCTCAAGGCTCAGAGGAGAGAAAGTATCATGAAAACTTGCTAAGTACTCTGACTCATACTGGTAACTGGTGAAAAGATAACTTCATTATGTAAGCTACAAAAGTGCCAACATAAGGTAAGGTAAAAACAGTCTCTACCAGCCCAGCCAGAAATGAATCCCTACACCGGGCATAACAGTTTGTTGATAGGCTCTGGACCATCAGAAACAAACCAGAAATTATGAGATCCAGGTTATGAATCTTTCATTCACGCTGCAGTGGAAATTGAGTAGCCTCACTGGTAGGAGTTGGAGCAGGTAGGCCAGTAGGAGGGACAGTGCATGTCCTTTGACGATTGACTTGAACATGCAAATTTCAGGCAGATGCAAATGCCCTGTGAAGGAGTCATGCACGAGGTGTTGGAGTACTAGTAGAAATACAGGGCAAGGGTGTGCAAGTAATCGGGAGCTTGGATCTCTGCCTACCATGCGTTCATCAAGCAAAATGCTTGGTTGAAGAAGGTTGAAGCTCACCTTATAACTTGAAGCTCAACTGTAGAGTCACAACAGAGAGGAAAATTTTGACGATGTATGGGGATGACCTGCATTGCGCTCAATGTATTGTAGTGAGTTATTCAGAAGCAGACGTACATCCAAAGATTTGGTAAACTGAACAATCTCTTCACCTGAATAACAAAGTTGCTTTTTGAGGGGAAAGCGTGTCATGTGAACAGGCACCACCTTTAAGTTGTTCTTAACTCAGCCCATGTCGTGCACTCAGTATGTAAAAGAACTTATGTCAGTAGCAAATATTCTAATTGGTTTCTGATAAGGCACTCTAGTTTGTTGGGCAGGCTGTGGGGTTGTCTGAAGCTCAGCCTTAGGCATGGATGCTAAGTGATAGAAAATGACGTGTATTCGATTCTGTACTACTAAATACTAATCAGAGCAGCACATTGCACAAAGGCAACATCAAACAAAGCTTTGGCCGGTTATGGCAACATTATCTGAGTCTATACCCACTTGCTAATTACTCAACATTGTTTTGTGTATTCTAATAAAAGCCATTAATCCTGCGTATCATGAGTATAATGTCATCATCACTAGATTTGTACACACCCTGTTCAAGGATATAATGACCAAATATTGTCCATTGCTCAGATTAGGATGCTGGTAAGCATAAGTGGCGCAATGGCTAATGATGTCTGAAGCTTTGATAACAAATGTTAAGACCATGCACAAAGGGTAGGACTGATTCTGAGGGGCTTGGCTTCAGCTCGTGCGCTGCGCCCCTTACCCGAGTATGTGCCCTTAATTTCAGATTGGTGTCCGAGGAAAGTCCGAAGATGTCCGAAGATGTCCGAAGGCGCGGGAAACTTCGGAAAGACTTTCCGGACGGGTGCAAGTAACTTCCGGATGAGTGCAGGAAAGTTCCAGAGGAACTTCCGGAAATTACGATGAGGTTTCGTCCTGATACGGATATGTATAATGGCTACTCGGGACTTGTCCTGAGTAGAAGTAAACAGAGGAAGGGCTGCAAGGACAAAGTCCGAAGCAGAATAGGTCCGGAGGACCGCGGGAAAGATCCGGATGAACTTCTGGAAACTACGGAGGATCAGATGAGCGGATGAGTGGAGTATCGGATAAGCAGAGCTCCGGCCTAGGGAGAAACTCCCTAGGTCTGAGATGGATAACAACTAAGTTGGAAGACTAGAACTGATATGAGGACTTAGAGTGAAGACTAGTGCGAGGACTAATATGATATTCAGACTGAGGTACTACAAGACATATACACGAGTTTATATACTAAGAGAAATAACGGAAGGATCAATAAGCAGAGTCCGAGGCTATGTACGAAGCATATGCAAAGGTTGACAAATGCGAGTCGGAAATGAACATAGGTTAACAGATCAGTAAGCATACTGGTAATAGATATAACCGAGGTACTGGTAACAAGGAATACCGGATAGGCTGTGTTAACGTTATATGCACAGGAAATAAATCAAGAAGCTTATCGTATATCGGATAGGAAATGTATCTATATATCGGATAGGATCGGATCGGACCGGATCGGATGTGGTCCGGATGAGATGCGTGGATATGCAAGATATAATATTAGGGCAATGGGACAAGGGTGAACAATGCAGGCTAGCTGCGAAGGTAAAGGGATCTGGATGTGGATGTGCGGAGGTGCAGGGATCCGGATGGATAGAGGACTGCAGACATGGATAGGATATCCGAAGGTCTGGATGAGGCGTGGGAATATTATCAGATGTAGGTCCGGAATATGGGATATGACAACAAACAGTTTTACTTCATCCTTGATGAGGCATGCTTCAAGCATCAGAAACCATTGATAAGGGTCAAAAGGGACCTCTGCATTGGTGAGCTCTTTATATGAGTTTACCAAAAGGAAGGGTTTGAACATGGTGGTTCTGTTGGTGGGATCAGGACACAAATGAACAAAAATCTTTGAGATCAAGCCAGCCTTAAAGTTGCCCATACCAGGGAGATGAAAAATAACAGCTGCATCTTTCTTTGATTGAGGCTTTGTTGTGCGGTATATGACACCATCATGATCTAGCTGCTCTTGATATTGTGTGCAAGGATTGACAGAAATACTATTCAAAGACTCAGAAAGTTCTTGGTGGGGGTGGAAGTTTTGATGACCATTGTCCATGTGAAGTCGGGTGATGTAAATCTCTTCAGAAAGATCAGTAAAGGATCTGTCAGACAATGGTGCTTCCGTCAATGATGAGCCTGTAAGTCATTCTGCAAAGCCCCATAAAACTCAGTCCCATAGTGCTCTCCCATGATATCTCACAGCTCCTCCAACATTTCTGATAAAAGGCCTTCGAGAGACAGGAGAGCCTTAAGGTTTCTGGAATGGCAGAAAGACCACATGAAAGTCAATTCCAATTCACCTCGTTCAGAGGCTGTGAGCCTAAGGACATGTATTATTAGATAGTACAAACCTAATTTGTTATTAGTATTCTTTCATTGTATGATACCATTGTACTATTCAAAAGGAAATGACCACCATCCGTGCACTGGACCAAAGACACACAAGCACTCTGCAATGAAAGGTGATGGTTTGGAATCAGAACACCCTTTCCAAACAAAAAAACAAGTGATTTTAAGTAGTAGTCAAGCTAGGACTGCACAATATCAATATGGTCTAGAGAACTGGATCTCCGAGATGCCCAGCACACCGTGATGACCAATGAAATGAAGCCCTGGAGAACATCCTTGTGCTCATCACTGTAGTCATGCTGTCCCCACAGGTGTATAAGCATGATTACCAAATTTACTGTACAAGTGGTTCACCATTGGTCAGCCTTCAGCTTGCCATGAGAAGGGCTACCTAGATTCTTGGGCACACAACTCATCTATGATGGCACAATTGTTTGGACCATATCCAACCAGACCTGCTCCATAACTTCTTTAGCAAGCAATGGAAGCTTTGGAACTCCGTTTACTAACACATCTCAAGGTCAAGGACAGATCCAGGGTAAACATGAGGGACTCTCAATACCATGCCAGGATTCTATCAGAACTATTGATACCTGTTAGTGCCCATAATGGTGTATGCAATGCTGGACTTACCCAATCAATAATCACTTTCACATATGCCTTTTTAATAGTATCTCTTGTCTTCCTGTCAGCAGCAAATGTTTCAATATTATTTGCAACCACAAATGCAACAACATAACTACGCCGGAGGCGATTGAGAGCAGTAAAGAAAAGGTCCCTGATTGCATCAATTCCATGCTGTAACTCCACACCTTGTTTTACAGTGTCGTGCACTTCAAAAGGGGATTTGCCGCTCTTGTCTGTTATCCCAAGCACAACTCGACAATGGTGTGGTAGATCATTCTGGAAGAGGTTGTGCATAGTATTGATAATTGGAAACTGAACAGGATTCCAATAAGGAAGACACAGAAGCTCAGACCATTGGATCTGGTGAACTTCCCAATGCTTCTCATGGGCCATCTCTGTGGGCACACAAAGCCATTCAAGAGCTCATAGTGCATGTTCCTGCCAGGTATGCCATTTGAAAGACCCGACATCAAAATTACCAAGCTCGTCTTTAGAAAGTAAACAATAAGAACATCTGCCTTCTACACTACTGAAGTGCGCAAACCCTGCAATCTTGTGAAGGGCTGGAATATCACAGATAAGTGGAATAATGATGACTCAGATCAATCTTCCATACAGGTAATCAGCCATCCATGAAAAAAATCCCAGTATGCCAAAACAGTAAGAGCTCATTGATGAGTGGGTGGAGGAAATGGTTAACTTGATGGATGCTGGGCTCTTGTGGTCTGGGAATGATGCCCACTAAGTAAATATTCTCTACACAATATCACAGATGAATTGGGAGGTTCATGCACACCATGTATATGGTGCCAACTGACGCACTCTTACCAGCAGTTTTGTTGCCAAAAGAGTTGAACCAATCAACAAACAAACTGAAGATAAGGCGTACTTCACCTGGAGGTGCATCGAGCCAGGGTTGACCATAAGGGCCCTTGAATGAATAAAACACTTTGGTGTTCCAAATATCTTTGATGGTCCCTGGAGCCCAGAGGTTTCATATGTGGGAAAAGATTGCCTGCTGTTTTCGCGATGTAGTCTCTGCCATAACCTTCTTTATTCCAGGGCACAATATTATACAGCCTAGCCAAGCCTTTATGGATTGGTAACTGAATGTCTTGAGAGCTTCTGGGATGCCAACCGCCTGTGACACTTCTGTGAGAGGTGCACCGCACAGTTGGCTCCCTATTGTTTCATGGTGACTGCAATGGTCAGGATAACGGCCATCCTGGCCTTGAGGGTATAGCGCACAATACCTAATGCAGCAAGCATAAATTTGGAGGTTGGGTTCCAGGCTGATAGCCTGGCTTGCTGTCTGGATATCATTGGGCCATTTGTCAACTTCGAGAATCTCCAAGACCTTGGTTTGGATGGAGTGCCTGCTGTACTTTGCACTGCATGTTTGCATGATATAACAACAACTTGACATGACAACAACTCGCAAGGCGGACAAGAGAAAGTTGGTAGGTTCCCAGGAAAGATTCGAGAGTTCATGCAGAATAATAGCTGTCGTAATGCAGGCAAGAAAAGGAGGGATAACAATCTTCAGCTTCTCCCAGGTCTCAAAGTGGTGCGCTGAGGTAAGTCAGAGCTGGTGAATGTCAGATGGATGAACTTCGAGTTCATGTTCTCCATTTCAACCTGAGGAATGCCATAAGCAAGCAGTCCTCACTCCAACTTGAGCCTTTTCCATCGGTCCACAACAAGCTGCATCAGAAAATGTGTACTCTGCAATTATGGAAGAAAGTACTGTATTATGATCCAAAATGGTCCATTATAGCTATATATGCCAAAATGACAGTTATGGCTAGAATGACAAGGTGCCAATCTTAATAGCAATTATAGACCTAACTTTTTCATTTTTTGTCATTATGGATCATCATGGCCATTATGGAGGGGTCAAATTTTTTTCAAAACCTTGTCATGCTAGTCATTCTAAATCACAGAACACCAAAAATGCGAAATCAAGTTATATTTCAAGTATCTAATACAATGAATATACACTACTAACTACATATATAAGAGAGGGAGGCAAAAATGTGAAAATGAAGGGAGGAACAAGAGCAGAAAAAGGGTCAGAGAGGGAAGAAGAAGAAGAAGAAGAAGAAGAGAAAAAGACTTACCAAATAGTCAAAAATGCGAAAATAAGGAGCTAGAAGGAGTGTCAGAGAGGAAAGAAGAAGAAGAGAAAAAGACTCACCAAATACTCAAAAATGCAAAAATGGTTGAGTGAGAGGAAAAGGGAGGGAAGGAGGAGCTAGAAGGGGTGTCAGAGAGGGAAGAAGAGAAGGAGGAGACTCACCAAATACTCAAAAGTGCAAAAATGGTTGAGTGGGAGGAGGAGGAAGGGAGGGAAGAGGAGGAGGAGGAGACTCACCAAATACTCAAAAGTGCGAAAATGAGGAGCTAGAAGAAGGGGTGTCAGAGAGGAAAGAGGAAGAAGAGAGAAAGACTTACCAAATGCCCAAAATGCGAAAATTATTGAGTGGTGGGAGGAGGGAAGGAAGAAGGAGCTAGAAGGAGAGGGTCAGAGAGGGAAGAGGAAGAAGAGAGAAAGACTTACCAAATGCCCAAAAATGCGAAATTATTGAGTGGTGAGAGGAGGAGGAGGAGGGAAAAAAGAAGGAGCTAGAAGGAGAGGGTCAGAGAGGCAAGGAAAAGAAGAAGAAAAGACTTACCAAATACTCAAAAATGCGAAAATTATCAAGTAGAAGGAGAATGAGGAGGGAAAGGAAGGAAAAGATAGGAAAAGACTTGTGGTTGACCACACTTTTGCTTATATAAGCTGTGCCAAACAAAGCCACATCACAATCCAGCTTCATCTGGCTCTAGAGTCAATGCTACAATCTGTGATGTTGGGCTGGACCGAGTGTTAGCTCGGGGGTGAGATGCAAGCAGGTGGAGCTGCTCACCCTATATGCCAAAACCCTGCGGCTTCAGCTGCTCAGCCCAACAAGAAGGTGGAGGCACCACTATAGAGATGAGGCATTGGCCAGGTGTTGTGATGAGATCTGCTCGAATGCGCGAATGTACATCTCGTAGGCTAATGATTTCCAATGGCCTGTGATTCAAACTATTTCGGGGTCGACCTTCTTTGCCAGGTCGAATGATGCATCGCCTATGCGAAAGGAGTGGCCAAAGAATATACCCCAGCCCCATTCGATTAGGATTGAGTTTATCCGCTCCATGGCGCAAATTTTGGCCATTGGGCGGATATCACCTTTGGCATCACACCACGAAAAAAGGGGATCACCAGCGGATGCGGGAACTACCTGTGCGAGGTTGTGTGAGGTTGTGCAGGGCAGCAAGGGGACAGAGGTCCCCTTGCTCATTGAGGAAGACTGATTGGGTTTCGCCGGTGTAGAGACTCGTGCATCTCATAGTGTGATATGGCGCTTTACACTAGGGAGTATACAGCACCAACTCGCAGCATCACTCTGTGTACCATCCACAGTGATTCCTATATGACGCGCAGCTTTCCCGCGCAACGCGCGCCATGCGCGCACCATTCCCGCGCTTCACGATGTATACGCGCGCGCGCGTTCCCGCGCTTGCGCGCCCTATAGCGCCAGCCATCCAGATGCATCCATCCACTGTCCACCAAGCTCCCTAGTGCATATATTTCCATTTCCTTTATTAGCATAGTTCCACCTTTATTTTTATCATAGTTTCTCACTCATATATATATTTACATACCTACTCGGTAGCGCTTCGGCTCCGCATGAGCGCGCTTAGGCGCGCTATATAAGCACCAGCAGTACATACTATTATTTACCTTACTTTTCACCCAATTTTACCTAGTACTTACTACTTAGAAAGTCGCAGTAGAAATCTATTCATTAGCACAACACATCTCACATCCTTTATCTTGCTTATATCTTCACATAAGTTTAGTCTCTCTTATTTCCGCTTACACGCGCGCGCTTTCCCGCGCTTCGCGCTAATACGCGCGCGCATTCCCGCGCCTTCGTACCTTGCGCGCACCTGCGCTTTCTCGCGCTTCGCTGAAGCGCGTACCTCTAGATCTCCGCTGCACCTGCTTCCCCTTTAGGGTCGAATGCACTTGCCATCTCAAGTATCGCAGACTAGGCAATGCACGACCTACAACTTTTTAGATACAGTCAGGAGCATTTCTTTGTTCCTCTCAGTATTGTTGTTTCTACACCGGCTCAAGCCGTTTTCACTGATGGGAGGTCTAAGCGTGCGTAGGGACTGTTTCGGAGGTCTCTACCAAAGAAGGCATCTGCTCTGGTAAGGTGCTTAGAGGGGGAAAAGGCTACTCGTGATGCAACTGAAACTTTGCTGAAGTGCATCATGCCGAAAAAGGCACATGAGGCCATTGCCCACACACATGCATCAAAGGGATCAGATAAGGACAGAGTTGCTTTGAGTGCAGTGAGCATTGGCAGAGTGATGGGGGGGCACAGTGGCTTCCAATGGCCACTCTGCAGGTTCTTGAGTCCATGCAAGGACCAGTTAATGTGCTCATGGTGTGCGTCGGACAATGGGGGAAGCCAACCTTGGGCTATGTGCCAGGCTCGAACTGCTGAAAGGTATTTTCGAGCGACATTGACAGAGATTGGCTCGAATGGGGTTTGACCAGTGACTGAAAGCAATGAGTCGCCTGGCTCCGGGTCAGTGACTGCCCATAATACAAAGGAGTGGAGTAGCTCGAAGGAGGCAGGCAGCCTGTCTGGCTCAGGTATGGAAAATATGTCGCAGAATAGGTGAAATTTATGGAGACCAGCGCCATAGCCTGCAGTATCGCGGAGGGAGGCTCTGCTGGCCATGCTGGCCATGCTGGCAATGTGCTGAATCACCAGGTTGCTGATGGTAGATGGAGGAGCTGAGTTCACACCTCGCCAAAGGAAAAAAATTCGGTCTGAGGCTTTGCAAGGAGGGCGAAGTGGTGAAGGGATGATCTGCAGTGAGGTGGGGGGAGAGATTGACGAATGAAGCAAGGGGTATGGTATATGTGACGCTAAAACGAGTATGGTACTAGCTTGCCCAAGAGGTGGGGAGGGAGTGGGAAGGAAATTGGGTCTGCTGCTTCAGGAAAACTTGCTTTGAAGGCCTGAATGTCTCCTCTCAAAAGAGTGTCTGCAATGTTGCAATGCGTTGACACATACATTGCATGCAGCTGCATGCAGCACATTGCTTGAAGCCTGTAAATGTGCTTCAGCACAGCATTCGTTTTGGAGCTGCGAGAGCATCCTTTGTTGGTCACAGCAACCACACCAGCATTGTCTGAGTGGACAATATAGCTGAGGTTCGACAGGGTGCTCTCAGAGATGATGCCTTGTTTAATATGTTAGACAGAATGTATACTAGCTAAGTAGAATAGGAGACAATACTCAAGTGCAAGGCAGCCCGAAGACCGAGCTTGACTGCTACAGCCTCAGCCCAACCAATATTGAAGGCACAGCGAGGGCCAACCTTGAAGCCTGGGGCCCAGCGCCAGACAGCCCAGTGGTTTTGGACAACTATGCCTATTCCAAATGAGGTACTTGCGTCGCCCCACCACCCTATGTCTACAGAGGAAGGGTTGGCCAGTGGGACACGGTTTGGGAGCAGTGAGAGTAATGACTGTATCCATGAGAGGTCCATTGCTACTGCCAAAGACGGACAAAGGTGGGCATGTGCTGAACAGAAACCTCCTGCAAAGACTGCAATTGAATGTATGAACGGACGAATCAAGGGAAAGATGCACGCTATGTGCACCAGCTTGCCATGAAGGCCAGCAGCCTCTTTGGCTGTGAATGAAGCACCGGCAAGCTGCCAACAGGAGAGTAAATCTAATATTTTGTGGAGCTTCTCCTCTGGGAGCGAAACAAGCTTGCGCTCTAGATCCCAGTCGAAACCAATATATCTTTAAATTGCTGCAAAATGGTGGAGTTTCTTGAGGCTCCAGGGAACTCCGCAATAGCTTGTCAGGGCTATGAAGTCCTCCTCGGTCCATGTAAGATGCAGTGGCCTGATGACAATGTAGGGATTCATTTCTGGCTGGGCTTGTAGAGACTGTTTTTACCTTACCTTATGTTGGCACTTTTGTAGCTTACATAATCAATAAATCTTTTCACCAGTTACCAGTATGAGTCAGAGTCCTCAGTAGTTTTTATGATATTTCCTCTCCTCTGAGCCTTGAGCCTGGTCCAGAAACCCTTTAGGGTCGAATAGCAGCTAGGTTCTGCAAGACCCAACATTGTTCAGACTCACCATCTGAATTGTTGTACCTTCAACGAGGAAATCATCTACCCATTTTCGAATTAATTCGAAACCAGCTTTGTGGTAGATTGCAACTAACATATCCACAACGGACCTGAAAACTCCGGCACTGGACGTGAGGCCAAATATCAGCGCTTGATCGATGTAAACAATACCATTCCAGAATATGCAGAGGGAGCTCTGCTGAGATGGCAAAACGGGGATTATGCGGTATGCAGATGAGATGTCAAAGGTTGCAGCAACGCAGCCAGGAGGTAAGGATAGGATCAGAGTGGCAGTTTCGTTGAATGTGCCCCAGACTGTTGGAAAATCGTCTGCGCATATTCTAGCATTGATGGACTGTACATCAGATAGATTGTGGGGGTAAGATAGGTCCTGAACGATATGAAATTTGTTTGAGTGTGGTTTTGGGACGAGGCCAAGCAGCGATGTACGAAAAGGACCGATTAAAAGTTCCAAATCCAAAGGGGCGAAGCCTGCAGAGTACCTGCCAGCTGCCTGCTCAGCAAGGATGTAAGCATCAATTATAGAGGGGTTGAGGAGTGAAGAGGAATGATTGTCGAAATATATAAGTTCTGGAAGGTGGCTCTGAGACGCCTACATTAAAATCATCATGTATACCATAAACTATGTGGCGCCAGTCATCGAATATACCATATTTACAGAGGAGCTCCTCCACTCGCACGTAGTTGAGGGGGGTAATTACTACACGAGGGTCATCCACGGACCCGACAACCTGCAGCTCCATGTGAGGTGTCTCCACAGAGGCTGCACAAATGGGCATTCTTGCAGGCTGGTCCGAAGGAACAGCTAGATCCACTAGCCCAGTTAAAACAGAAATGTTTTCTGCTGGGAGAGGCAAGGGCGTGTTTGCTTCTAGTGCCAGTGGCGAGGGCTGCGATGGGCTTGCCTGCAGTTGTGGTTTCGGACGTGCAGTCTGCAGGTAAATGGCCGGACATCCCACAATGAAAACACTGACTTGAAACTGCCATATTAAGCTTCTTGCGAGGGGATGTAGGGAAATCACTAGGAGCGGAGCGCTTAGCTGCAGGCACAGGCTGTGGGATAGGTGACATAGTGAAAGCAACTTTGTTATTGGCTAGTGTAAGGGCTGCTATGTCAAGACCCTCTAAGTTGTGCTCGTGGTTCATGTGGGCTAGCTCACGTTGTTGGACATCATAGTGCATTGCAATAGACCAACCATAAGTGCGGCCGATGTCAAGAACAACAAGGTGATGCAACACCAGTGCTGCTCCTCTCTCAGAACCCCAATAGTGCGAGGTTCTTTCCTCCACTGCTTTCGCTGCTGCAATCCAGTTGACAGTGGAGATAAAAAGTTCATTCGAACAGTCTAGGCCCTTGGCTGTGAGCCCATCGGAAGTGAATACAAAGGATGAGTCTTCTCCATGAAGGAAGGCTTTGGAATGAGTAGCATGGGTGAGGGTGGTGTATGGCACGTAACAGTATAGCTTAAAAGTGTCCTCGACTTTGGGTGGAATCGCTACGAGCAGCAGGTCAGATGGGACAGATCGACGACAGTAGAAACAAACGGTGAAATGTTGAACGGTAGGCACCCGAATGAACTGTGCGGCGCAAAATGGAAGCGAGTAACCCCAAACAGTGGGTATTACAGACGGTAAAATGGACACTGGGTGGGACAAAGCCACCCAGTGATATACGAGGAAAACGAGCAGACTACTTACGCAAACTTAGAGCACTAACTTTGTGCCTGGGACGAAGAGCAGGAAGTGATGGCTTCTTGGGCTCATCTTTTGCAGCAGCTAAGTTCACTCGAATGCGATCGATCGCTGCAGGATCAGCAACTAAGGCTTGATGAGGGGGGGCAGCTCTGGCCTGTGTGTGGTTGCCGTGAGCATTCCCTCGCTCGAGCTCAGCGATCCTCGCTTGTAGTGCCACGATTTCATCCACTGGAGCAAGGGCAGGCTGTTCCTGCACAGTAGGAGCTGGCGGCTGCACAGCTTGTTGCTGCGCATTCTGCTGTACTTCCTGCTGGTTGGGGGTATTAGGCATAGCAGTCTGCGCTGGATGCTGCTGGGGTGCAGGCTGAGGAACAATTGTGCCACTTTGAGTGGATGCTCTCGAGGATCCAACTCCTGATGAGGAGGCGGTCTGATGCCTCATGGAGGACGGAATGGATGCAGAGCTATGTACCTGTGGATGGACCTGAGCTCTGGGTGGCCGGAGGTGTAGGTGGAGTATTAGCAGACCCAGGCAAGTTAAGACCGATGTGTTCGTGCATATTAATATGGAAAAGGAGTTTAATAATAGCAAAGAACAAAAGTAACAACAAGTGAGTGTATGATAGCTGTGGCGAGCTTGTTGTTGACAATGGGAGGAAGAAAAACGAACATGGGAGACTGGGCTACCGCTCAGCTGGAAGTGTGGTGCCGGGTAACTCCGGCAGGCTATGTTACCTGGCACCTGGAATGACTTAGTGAATTTTCGCATTTTGCTTACTTGACCATGGGAACATTTTCCGATAAAAATCAAAGTTATAGCCCTTGTCAAGGAAAGTCTATCCATAGTCTTATGATATCAATAGGTCAAGATCTTAGTGAGTTATAAGGAAAATACTCGAAAATGGATGGTTCAAGAAAGCACCTTGACCGTGGGAACTTTTCCGATGAAAATCAAAGTTGTAGCCATGTCAAGGAAAGTCTATCCATGGTCTTATGACATCAATAGGTTAAGATCCTAGTGAGTTATAAGCAAAATACTCAAAAGTGGATGGTTCAAGAAAGCACTTTGACCATGTGAGATTTTCGCATTTTTGCTTATTTGGTTTAGGATTGCAATGGTAAGGATCACATAGTACACCCTTCATCAATATCTGTTCTTGGAGATTTGTATGAAGTGTTTTATGATTGTCATAATTGTCATAACTGTCATAATGGCCATAATGGCTACAAATAACCTGTTATGGCATAGACCCTTTTTCCTGATGTGATCCAGTTGTGCGAGATATGCTTGTAATTCCACGACAAGATCCTTTCAGATCTGGCAAACCATATAATCACCCTTGCTCTGTATGGCATCTACCATCTCAATGAACTTCTCAGTAGTATTGTGGTGAATCATGAAGAGTGATGATTCCTTCCACTTGAGGGCACAAGCGGGTTCATGAGCAGAAGTTGGTTCTCGTTCAAATACAATAGAGGAAGTCAAACTTGGCGATTCATGCACCGATTCGGACGGCGATTCTGACGTCGATTTTCGAGCGTCAGAATCGTGCGGAATCGTGAATCACCCGGAATCGTTGAAGCGGCTCTGGAGCCGCTTCAACGATTCGTTTCACCTTGTTTCACCGCTGATATGTCTACATTGGGATTTTTTTTATAAATTAAATACATAGTGATGAAAAACATATGATGAAAATAAAACTACAAACGAACAACGACGCCCGTCACTGATATCCCAGTTCTCATGGCAAAAGCAAGTAAAAACACACCTGCATCATAACGACGTGCAAAGATATCTTGTAGGGTGTGTCGTACGTGGTGTGCTACTTGTCCCTGATGGTGTGTGGTGACTGGTTCCCCGTCAGTTTCCTCGTCCGAGTCAAAACTCGACACAGAACTGTCTTCTGAAAATTCAGAATCAGCATCTGCATCACTGTCAGTGGACTCGTGATCTGAGAAGGTAGTGCATTCTGAGGTATCCGAGAAGTAGGAGCTTGAGGACTTGTCAGATTTGGATACCTGTGAGGTGGAATCAGTAGTACTGGTAGTAGTAGGTGACTCAGATGATGACTCGGAGAGAGTGGATTCTGTAACAAAGTTGTTAATTTGCTGTTTGGTCTGACGAGCTCGTCGACGCTGGGCTAAATGCAGGCGGATCTTCTTGTATCGGAGAAAGTCTTGCAACAGCCGTTGGGCACATTGCTGACATGGGGTGTAGCGAGCCATGATGTCACTAGTAGTGACTAGACATTTCATTGCATACTTATCTACATATATTTGATTATTTAAGTGCTGTCGACTCAGATGAGAATCATTCGAGAAACGAGTTGAATCAGTGATGAGAATCGGGGGTAGTCAACCTTACAATTGATTCATGGTCGATTCAGGTTGAAGAATCGTGTCGAAAATCGGAGTCAGAATCGAGGCGTGAATCGCCAAGTTTGACTCCCACTAATAGTGATACTCAAAATAGGTTTTGAAAACTCACTTAACATGCTTAACATGCTTTCAACTCTCGGCTACAAGTGTTTCAGAGAGTTTGGCTGTTGAAGGTCAGCCCAGCATGGTAAGCGGAGCTTGAAATCTTCATGCCTCCTGCTCGTCGTTCTGCATGACTCACAGTGAACTTTCTCGTTCGTTCGCCCATAATGGATGACAACGACATAACATCTGATGGACTGCCTCGCTCAAAAACACCTAGGGAATCAACTGGACCCCGGTTCACTGTGCAGTGGCACAATGATCATGGACTTACTGACGTGCTCATGAATTATCTCAGTACTTACCTGGCCGATTGCAGGATTTTGTTTTATTCAGATGGAAAAAAATCCATGGCCACTACTGGTGGTGATAGCCCTTTGGGCTCAGACAAGGGGCAAATTTACGGTGGTCTCACCAAGATCATCTTTACAGATCACCCCAAGTATGGTGCCGCATATTCATCTAATTCCAAAAAATTTCACGACGCTGTTGGCAGTCACATCACCACACAAGTCCTTTTGTTTTTTTTGTTCTACTAATAAAAATACTAAATTTTACTCAGTCTCAGGAAAAAATACAAGAAGGTCAAAGCGTCATTTGGCAGCACAGGCACTGGGGTGATGCCAACTGAAGGGAGTCAGGCAAAGAACCTGTTGGGTGAGTCCTTAGTCCCGATTACTTGGTTATTGGCTGATCAATTCTGTAGATGCAGCGCTTTTGGAGCTGCTGTGGTACAAGGATCTTGATACCATCTGGCACTCCAATCCTTCAATGGCCAGGACCACACACTCGTTAAAACTGGGTGTTGATCACGCCGGCGCCCTGTATTCCCTTGTTCAGTCGAACAGCGGGGCCAGTGCCTCTACATACTTCGGCGCCACTCAGCAGTCCTCACATCCCCCCAACATTCAGCCATTGCATCCCCCCAACATTCAGCCATCACATCCCCCCAACATTCAGCCATCGTATCCCCCCAACATTCAGCCATTGCATCCCCCCAACATTCAGCCATCACATCCCCCAAACTTATCATATCCTGCACCCCTGCACCACACCCCCCCCCTGTACCTCCTAACATGAATATACTTGCTGGCGGCCAGTATCCACCAGTGGTGCTGCAACAACCCCCTCCTGCTCCATCCTATCCCCCTCCCGAAGTCCATCTTCCCGGCCTCTCGTCAGATGACGATGAGGCCGAAAATAATTTTTCATTTGATAGGCGCCTGGGGGATCCTGCTGAGGATGACAACATGATGCTCGAGGACGACAAGATGATACTCGATGATGCTTCCCCCATTGCGGGGAAGAAGTGTCAGCTCCCCTCAACATCATCTCCTCCTCCCAATGTTCCAGAACTGTTCGAGGTACCAGCAAAAACTCCGGCATCAGCATACAACAGCCGTTCGGCATTTAGGGCGCAGAAGCCCTCAAGCTGTGGGAGCTGATGCAGACTGCCGTTGGAGATGTCGTGCAGCGTGTCGACACCATCATTGATGACGCGCAACTCGTCGTCAGACTTCCACATGTCCCCGATGTAGGACTTAGAGTCCTTGTGGCCTTGTAAAGGCTATTTTTGCATTGTCCCATAGGTCCTCGTGTTGCGTGCATCTTTCCTGCTATCGGCCGACGGCCACGGCTCGTGCGCGTATATTGGACCATAATGGCTTTTACTCGGCCCCGTCGTGCATCCTTATCCTGTCCTATTCATGTCCTCCGCTGGTCTATTGGTGCGTATTTCACTTGTTTTGGAATAGACTGACCATAATTCCGATGCTAATTCATTTATATCGCTATTACTTTCGTCATGGGCCCTTATTACCTACAGCCGCTACCTACTTGGCTCCGAATAGCGCTTCGGCGCGTCCTCATATATACTTGTACTTACGAATTTCATGTAGCTCTTACCTCCCATATAGAATCCATCACTCACTTGCACGCATTACTGTCCAAACCAAAAGTCTAAACTTCGTGTCAACCACCGCGCGTAACTATCGGCCTTTCGCGTTATTCCTAATACTTCGCGGCGCCTGCATATCTTCCCGCACGGCCGCGCTTTATTGTGCATTAATGTATCTTTGGCTGCTCAACCTTGTTCCACGCTGTGTCAATGGCGGCTCGCTCGCACTCGCATCGCATTGTGTTCGCATTCGCGTTCCATCCATTCTCAACCACCCTTTTTAGTTTCAGTGATTTCCCTCCACTTTATATAGAGGAATCGTTCTCAGTAGCAATCCTCTTGGGCCGAATCATATACTCGCGTCCAGAGGTTTATTTGAGTTTCACCCCACTTCACCCTTTCTTCCCCTTTCACCCCTTCTCATCTAGCTATCATTCCTCACACACACCGACACCTATGCCTGAGACCTCCCTGCCAAATAGCGCTGGCAGCTCGAAGAAGAAGAAGGCCAAATCGGACGTGTCGCAGCAGGTGGGACAGGTGAGAGACGAGATTGAGAGCATGCACTCAGACGTGATGTTGCGCCATGACAGCAAACACCTTCGCTTCCTTGCAAAGCTCGAGGTTAAAAGCGAGCATAGTCATGACACTAAAAAGTATGAGTGGCTTCGTTCCAGCTGCAAGCATGAGGCCTCGCAAGCCACTGTCACCCATCAGCGCATGCAAGAGGTGAAAGCCACTGAGATTCGCCTTTGTGAGATGGACATTCATGTCCACCAAGCACATTCAGAAGTCCTTGACAAGGAAGCGGAGACTCTGCAACTCAAGATACAATTTCACCAAATGATGCAGGCAAGCAAGGCGGCATTAGATGGAGGAGTTGGGTGAGTTGTCTTGTTGTCTCCATTTGTTGCTTGCTGTCTCCATTTGTTGCTCGTTGTCTCTACTTGTTGCTCATTGTCTCCGTTTGTTGTTGCTCATTGTCTCTTACTTGTTGATGTTGTCATCATGCTTACATTTGTGTTGTTGTTACTATGCCCTTTGTTGTTACTGTCATTGTTATGTTTGTTTTCTTTTGCTGTACAAGTGCATTGGCAGTAGTACATATCTAATCAAGTACTATTGTTGTCATCCTTCCCTATGGTGTGCATTTGAGTGAGGACTGTCAAAGAGTAAATCCATCAGCCTTGCTCTAGCAGCTTGTCCTGGAGTGCCTTCATAAGTCCTGTCCCCAACAACTTCTTCACCATCTGGATACTCAACCTCTTGGTCAATGCAATCTTCCCCCTCTTCACGAGCCCACTTTAGAGAGCTCTCATATGTCCCATCCCTCTTGCAATGCTTGATTTCAAAGCGAATGATCATGTTGTGTAGGATAATGCAGCACTTGATCCACTGCACAGTGAACTCAAGGTCTTTCTCAGCCTGAATTCTGAACCGGAGCTCTCAAAGGGACTGGAACTGTCCCTTCAAAACAGCGAATGTGTGTTCAACATGAACACGGATCTAAAAAATTCAATTTACTGAAATATAAACCTCAAAAAAAAATACCTTAGAGAGATGATAATTAAATGTCTTCTGGTCCTTAGTCAACCACCCACTGCAAGGCTTCTTGAAAGGGGCAATGCACCATGGCTCCAATGGATATGCACTGTCAGCCCACACCCAATGACCATCAGGTAGAAGGTCAGCATGCTCTTCATAGAGATGGGTAGATCAAAAAGCAAATGCATCATGGACACTCCCAGGATGACCCAGAGAATAATCCACAATGAGAAGATTATGGGGCAAAATGACTGCCTAGAATTAAATCAATTTTTGCACATGAAGATTAAAAAAAAAATACCTGACAGCCAAGGGAATATTTGGATTTCCTATCATAAAATGTCTCACCGAAGTAACCAGGTTTGGTGAAAAGATTCATAGTTGAGCCATCAATTGCTAGAAAGCCACCCTTCCACTCTGGGCAGGTACATGACTCAGCAAATTTGCGAGCTAGGTCAGCATCCTCAGAATTATCCACTGCAGATTCATGCAGATCTTTTTCATGTGTCCTCCTCCCCTTGGCACTTATTTAGTCCCTCCGGCATTCACTACCTACAGCTGATTTCATTCTCATGCGGACTCCCTTTTTTTATGAATGTTAACATTTGAAATACAATGTATATCTACTATGGGTTGCTTTTTTTTACTTGATGTATGACTTCCCCCTATGAACATACACTTTGAAAAATCACAAGTGTTTGAATCTCCGACTTCGTGCCGACATGCGCCGAGCATGTTTTGAGCGAGTTGAAACCAACTTTAACCGAGAGTTCAAAGCATGTTAAGCGTGTTAAGCAAGTTTTCAAAACTTTTCAAAACCTATTTTGAGTATCACTAATGGTTAAAAGAAGTAATGATGTGGAATCTTTTCAGTGAATGTAGAACATCTCACGATGGTCGGTGATTGCTGCAAGGGCATGCTGAATACATTCCTCTTCTGTCAATTAGATAAGTTTAACCAAGCTCAACTTGAAGGCTATATTCATTGCTTACCTTCAGAATTGACCTGCTCAGCCCTGGTCCTTGAATCCTCCGGTGAGCTACTTATGGTTTGCGCCCATGATGGCATAGTGTTGGAGTCACAAGCGGTGATGGTAGGATCACCTAGCTCCTCTGTTCTGAATTTCAAAGACTTCGCCATAAACATAGTCTCTATGCTCCTGTGGCACACTTCATCCTCTTTGGAATGAAGAATGTGTTCATCCTCTTGATGTTGATAATATTTTGAGAGCTTGAGAAGAACTCCTACCACCTGCATATTGGTATATGGATCTTGCATCATTTTACTGATACATTTGTGAGCTCTGCAACAGCATATGTGCCACTGTCCTTGGGGTGCAGATGCCATGCTAGTTGTGAATTAAGACCTTTGAAACCCCCAGTGAAAATCAAAAGGTGCATATAAAGGTATCAGTAGAGGCTGTGGATTGATATGTTCATTACGTGCTGTGTTTTGATGCCTTGGGACAAATCTTAAGTGTGTGTAGCAGCGGTCGGCATCACTGGTGTGCTCAAAAGAGATATCTGGTAATTGCATGTATAACCTGTGAGGTAGCTTAGCATACATATATGATAATTTACAAATCCAACAAGAATTGCATTGAGAATCTGTTCTGGTTGTGGGGTGTTCAAAGTGGATGGCGATTTTTACGTGATTTTCGATTTCTGAATCGTCTTGTAATCAGATGCTGATTCACCTCAAAATCGTCCACTCTGACTACCACTAATGTTTATGATTGCCTTCAATAGATTTGTCCCAAGGCATCAAAACACAGCACGTAATGAACATATCAATCCACAGCCTCTACTGATACCTTTATATGCACCTTTTGATTTTCACTGGGGGTTTCAAAGGTCTTAATTCACAACTAGCATGGCATCTGCACCCCAAGGACAGTGGCACATATGCTGTTGCAGAGCTCACAAATGTATCAGTAAAATGATGCAAGATCCATATACCAATATGCAGGTGGTAGGAGTTCTTCTCAAGCTCTCAAAATATTATCAACATCAAGAGGATGAACACATTCTTCATTCCAAAGAGGATGAAGTGTGCCACAGGAGCATAGAGACTATGTTTATGGCGAAGTCTTTGAAATTCAGAACAGAGGAGCTAGGTGATCCTACCATCACCGCTTGTGACTCCAACACTATGCCATCATGGGCGCAAACCATAAGTAGCTCACCGGAGGATTCAAGGACCAGGGCTGAGCAGGTCAATTCTGAAGGTAAGCAATGAATATAGCCTTCAAGTTGAGCTTGGTTAAACTTATCTAATTGACAGAAGAGGAATGTATTCAGCATGCCCTTGCAGCAATCACCGACCATCGTGAGATGTTCTACATTCACTGAAAAGATTCCACATCATTACTTCTTTTAACCATTAGTGATACTCAAAATAGGTTTTGAAAAGTTTTGAAAACTTGCTTAACACGCTTAACATGCTTTGAACTCTCGGTTAAAGTTGGTTTCAACTCGCTCAAAACATGCTCGGCGCATGTCGGCACGAAGTCGGAGATTCAAACACTTGTGATTTTTCAAAGTGTATGTTCATAGGGGGAAGTCATACATCAAGTAAAAAAAAGCAACCCATAGTAGATATACATTGTATTTCAAATGTTAACATTCATAAAAAAAGGGAGTCCGCATGAGAATGAAATCAGCTGTAGGTAGTGAATGCTGGAGGGACTAAATAAGTGCCAAGGGGAGGAGGACACATGAAAAAGATCTGCATGAATCTGCAGAGATGTAAGGTAAAGTGAAAGACAATGTTATAGTTGTGGAGAGTACGGCTACCTTTGAGCTGCTTTCCAGGATGCTGCTGCACCTTGCGCCTCAAGCCTTGAGCCTCAAGTTGAGTGGATAATGGATCTTGAGTGGTGCTGCACTCTTGTGGGCCCATACCAGCATGGTAATGTTTGGCAGATAAGCCATAGTCATTTCGCAGTTGCTCAGCAAGTTCCTCACACTCCGACTTCAAGAAGCCATGCACAATGCCAGTATGGGTAGCATGCTGTGACTTGATGAAACCAGCAATGGCTTGAACCACCTTCTTTTTCGTGGACGGTTTAGGCTGTACGGCGGCATAGTACAGGTAAACCTAAGCATGCCTTGAGCCGGCTGGATTGGAATAAGCGCAGAGTGGATCCCTCAAGAAGGGGAGTGTAGAAGGGGTAGGGGGTAGTGAGGAACCAGCGGCTTGGCAGTAAAGATGAGCCGCTGTGGGTCATGTGTGGGACCGGCACTAGAATAGATTTCCTGTAAGATAAGGGTGAATATATTAGCTGGAACTTACAGGAGGCAAAAAAAATACTTACCTTGGGTTGATGACACCTGAAAATTTGATGTCCTGCTCAGTGCTGTGTGTGAGCATTGAGGCTGGATGGTGAGGTCGATGATGGCATCAGCATGCTCACTGCGAGACGAAACTTCGGAACTTTCCGAAATTTCAAACTCTGCCACAAACTATGTCACATATACACAAATGGATAGGAGTTTTGATTCCCTCAACTCCCTGATTGTGACCATGCCTCAACTATCCACCTGTAAAGAACTCCTGGCTATTGTAGATCAGGCTGAACTTTCCCTGGCCAAGCTACAGTACCAGGATATCCTGGACAATTGGTCTGACTTTGAGAGTGATTCTGACTCCGAGGACTCACTTTCCACTACTTCAGATGATAATTCAATCAATCTATCTTTTAGTTCACCTTCCCCCCCCCCCCCCTCCCCCCTCTCCCCTATGACAAGGACTTCAGATTCTTCCAGTGATGGTTCTATCTCTTCTGATGATATCGCTTTGCCTTACGACCGCCTCCGTGACACCATTCATGCTCTTCATGATGAGGTTAAGAGGGCTCGTGTACTCCATAAGCCCAATGAGCGAGCCCCTTCAGTGACAAATTCCATATTATACGGGCCAGCAGATCATGGGCCCATGTTGTGTATATTCTCGATGATGATGGATGGGCCAGGACACATATTATTTCCGATGGAGACGGGTGGGCCCATGTATGCCAATGATATATATATATCCTTGATGTTGATGGATGGGCCGGGGGAATATGATCATTCATGGAGATGGGTGGGCCCATCTGGGTAATATGTAGAGTAGGATATTATAGATAGCTGGGCTGAAGAGAAATGTAAGGCAAATATTGTTATATAGATGGGCGGGCCGACGGGGGTGTATTACATATATGGGTGGGCCGAGGTAGGGGAATATTATATAGACAGGTGGGCTGATGTGGGGTGTATTACATATACAAGTGGGCCGACGTGAAAAGTATTACATATACAGGTGGGCCGACGAGAGGGATATCAAATGGATGGGTGGGCTGAGGGTGTGATAAAATATTTATTACATAGACAGGTGGGCTGAGGTGGGGTATAATTATATAGATGGGTGGGCTGACGTAGGATGTATTATATAGATGGGTGGGCCAACATAGGATGTATTACATAGACGGGTGGGCCGAGGTGGGGGATAATGCATAGATGGGTGGGCTGACGTGGGGGAATTGTACATAGATGGGTACATATATGGGTGAGCCTAGATATGTTCCATCAAGACATACAGCTGATGTAGCCACCAGTGAATCAAACACGTAGGATACATGTACACTATGAGTGCATATACCTACCATCAACCACCAAATCTAAACCCCTAAGCACAAAAACATAAATCAACCATGTGTGGCATTGACCAATAATCGAGGACTGAAGTGGAAAAACCCCATACCTGAACCCTGGTGTGCAACATATCCTATTTATAAGCATGGACACTAGAAGCACAACACTCACAAAAATATATATGTCAAATTTTCAGTGCCAAACACCAAACCAAGACGTACCAACCCCTGAATCCCGAAACCCAAGACTGCCGGGTCTCAGGTTTTGGGGTTCGGGGGTCCCGGAACTTGGAACTTGGGGAAATTTGGGGAGATCAATAAAATTTGATTTACAATCAAGTTTATTGACAAACATGTTGACTTACCCATGTTTGAAATATATTTTGTTTACACATACCGAGTTCCGAGTTCCAGACCCCCGAACCCCGAAACCCAGCAGTCTCGGGTTTCGGGGGTCTGGAACTCGGAACTTGTGGAAATTTGGGGGAATCAATAAAATTTGATTTACAATCGAGTTTATTGACAAACACATTGACTTACCCATGTTTGAAATATATTTTGTTCTACATACCGAGTTCCGGACCCCTGAACCCCAAGACCCGGCAGTCTTGGGGTTCAGGGGTCCGGAACTCGGAACTCGGTATGTAGAACAAAATATATTTCAAACATGGGTAAGTCAACGTGTTTGTCAATAAACTCGATTGTAAATCAAATTTTATTGATCTCCCCAAATTTCCCAAGTTCTTACCAACCCCCAAACCCCTAAATTGTGGACTGCTGGGTTTCGGGGTTCGGGGGTCCTGGAACTTGGAACTCGGAACTTGGGAAATTTGGGGAGATCAATAAAATTTGATTTACAATCAAGTTGATTGACAAACACATTGACTTACTCATATTTGAAATATATTTTTGTTGTCTCACATACCGAGTTCCGAGTTCTGAGTTCCAGGACCCCTGAACCCCAAAACCTGGCAGTCCACAATTTAGGGGTTTGGGGGTTGGTAAAATGTGTATGGATATATGAAAGGTTGATTTAAACATTTTTGAAAGATGTCTGATCAAATGTCAAGTCCTGAGTTTTGAATTCCAGGTTTTGGGACTCTAGGCTTCAGGACTCCGGGCTTTGAGACTCGGCACTCCCGAAACCTGGAAATCAAAACTCGGGACTTGACATTTTATATGCAACATCTTTCAAAAATGTTTAAATCAACCTTCCATATATCCATACACATTTTACCAACCCCTGAACCCTGAAATTGTGGACTGCCGTGTTTCGGGGTTCGGGGGTCCCGGAACTTGGAACTCGGGATGTGAGACAACAAAAATATATTTCGGGGCTTGGGGGTTAGTAAAATGTTTATAGATATACGTAGGTTCATATAAACATGTCTGAAAAATGATGTTCATCTCAAATGTCAAATCCTGAGTTCCAGGTTTCGGGTTTCGGGACTCAGCACCTGGCACCCGGCACTTGGGGTTCAGCACTGAAAATTTGACATAATTCTGGGTTTTGGGACTCTGGGCTTCGGGACTCGGCACTCCCAAAACCCAGAAATCAAAACTCAGGACTTGACATTTCATATGCAACATCTTTCAAAAATGTTTAAACCAACCTTCCATATATCCATATACATTTTACCAACCCCCGAACCCCGAAATTGTGGACTGCTGGGTTTCAGGGTTCGGGGGTCCCGGAACTCAGGACTCAATATGTGGGACTGGACAAAGATATTTGTCAGGGTTCGGAGGTTAGTAAAATGTTTATGGATATATGTAGGCAGATTCAAACATGTCTGAAAAATGTGTTTCATTTCAAATGTCAAGTCCTGAGTTCTGGGTTTTGGGACTCAGCACCCGGCACCCGGCACTCGGGGTTTGGCACTGTGAAATTTGACATTCAGGTGTTAGGGTGTTCGGGTTTCGGGTGATATCTACCTCAATCTACAGTTTCTAGTTCTGGATATTGGAACTCAATGATTGAATCATTCAATTGTGGCATAGGTAACATGCATTGAAAAAGATTTATGTACATCTATCACTGAGCAATTATGTAGCCATTTCAACCTTCTCACCAGGACAATCAACCTTCACCTCAACATCCATCTCCTCATCAGAAGAATCATATTCTGGCAGGAGGTTGCCTGGTTCATCTGGGACCACAATTTCACCGGAAAGCCCAAGACCTGAAAATATGTATGCAACATTTCCATTTTTCACTTGTTGCACTGATCACCGAGTTTCAAGTGCCGAAACCTGAAACTCAAAACTGGGTGTGCAACATGTTCATTGTTCATTTACATTACACAGATCATTGAGTGCTGAGGGCCGAATCCTGAAACCCAAAGCTCAAAAACATGTATGCCACATGCCCATCTACTCATTGCACAAATTACCAAGTGCCGAGTGCCAAAACCCAAAACCTGGTACTTCAAATGGACATGAATTCTATATTTGTATGTATTATCCATTGGTGTAGGGTTCAAATAACTTGGGAATTGTATTTGTCAGTGCTCAGTACTCGGTACTCAGTAGTTGGTAGTTGGTAGTTGGTAGTTGGTGGTTGGTGGTTGGTAGTCAATATAGGCAAATGATAATGAAAAATGAAAGTTGTTATTATGCTTAACTTCCTTACTGAAGGTTGTAGTCCGAGTCTAGGGGAGTGTATTGGTAGTCTTTTCTTGTCCATCAGTTATCATTTGACTGAGATATAAGCTAAAGAAATCTGAAACATCGGCGATAATGAAAAATGAAAGTTATTTGTAATGATATTTTCAGCCTGAATCATATATAAATGTGACTTTGTATAAAAGATGTCTATTGTCACTCTCCACACATATGTCATTTTGCCTATCATTACATCAATCCTTCATGAATCTTTCTAAGCTTTTAAGCTATTATAATGGATGTATATGGGTGTTATTCCAGGTCTATGATCACATCACAGGCTTGTTATGTTGTATATCTCGACATAATGTGCAAGTCTCGCTATTAATATTCATTCTTTTATCTTTAAACTCACTCACTGCACACATGTATTTCATTTGTCATTATTGATGTTTTGGATTTCTTTAGCTTATATCTTGGTCACATGGTAACCAATGGACGAGAAAAGACTACAAATAAACTCACCTAGACTCGGACTACAACCTTCATTAAGCTGACTACTGATTCTCGGATACCGAGTATCACAACCAAATACTGAGTACCAATTACCATGTACCGAGTACTGCGTAATGAGTAATAAGATAACCAATTGACAAGAAAAGACTACCACTACACTCACCTGGACTTGGATTACAACCTTTGGTAAGGAAGTTAAGCATAATAACAACTTTCATTTTTTCATTATTGCTGATGTTTTGCCGAATGACAAGGAAAGACTACCAAGACACTCACCTTGACGTGGACTACAACTGTCATTTTTCATTATCATTTGCCTATATTGACTACCTGAGTCTCAAGTACTGACCACTGACCACCAATCACCAATCACCGAGTACCAATCACTGAGTACCAAGTACCAAGTACCAAGCACCGAGTACTGAGTACTGACAAATACAATTCCCAAGTTATTTGAGCCCTACACCAATGGATAATACATACAAATACAATTCATGTCCATTTGAAGTACCGGGTTTCAGGTTTCAACACTCGACACTTGGTGATTTGTGCAATGAGTGAAAAATGGACATGACCCGAAGCACTCGGAACTTGATGATTTGTGTAATGTAAATGAAAAATAAACATGTTGCATGCTGGGTTTCAAGTTTCAGGTTTCAGCACTCAAAACTCGGTGATTTGTGCAGTGAGTGAAAAATGGACATGTTGTGCACATATTTTCAGGGTTCGGGTTTTGGCCCTCGGCCCTCGGAACTCGATGACTTGTGTAATATAATTGAACAATGGACATGTTGCACGCCTGGTTTTGAGTTTTGGGTTTCAGCACTCAAAACTCGGTGATGGGTTCGGGGTTCGGTACTCGGTACTCGGAACTTGATGATTTGTGTAATATAAATGAAAAATCAACATGTTGCACACCAGGTTTTGAGTTTCAGGTTTCAGGTTTCAGCACTCAAAACTCGGTGATTTGTGCAATGAGTGAAAAATGGACATGTTGTGTACATATTTTTGGGGTTCGGGGTTCGGGTTTCAGCTCTCGGCACTTGGAACTTGATGATTTGTGTAATATAAATGAAAAATCAACATGTTGCACACCGGGTTTTGAGTTTCAGGTTTCAGGTTTCAGCACTCAAAACTCAGTGATTTGTACAATGAGTGAAAAATGGACATGTTGTGTACATATTTTCAGGTCTCGGGGTTCGGGTCCCAGGTCTCGGCACTTGGAACTTGATGATTTGTGTAATATAAATGAAAAATGGACATGTTGCATGCCGGGTTTTGAGTTTCAGGTTTCAGGTTTCAGCACTCAAAACTCAGTGATTTGTGCAACAAGTGAAAAATGGACATGTTGTGTACATATTTTCGGGTCTTGGGGTTTGAGGTTTGGTACTCGGCACTCGGAACTTGATGATCTGTGTAATATAAATGAAAAATCAACATGTTGCATGCCGGGTTTTGAGTTTCAGGTTTCAGCACTCAAAACTCAGTGATTTGTGCAACAAGTGAAAAATGGACATGTTGCATACATATTTTCGGGTCTCAGGTTTGAAAAATAGCATAATAACAACTTTCATATTTTTATTATCATTTGCCTATATTGACTACCAAGTCTGATAAGGGACCCCTTGGATGATCCATTGCTCAATGACATACTACCTGATTGGAAGTGTGCTGGTTATCAGATATTCATTTGTTGACTCCCGGGTCCCGGAACTCGGAAGTCAGTATGGTTGACCCAAATTTAGGTGGTCGGAACTTGGCATCTCATAGGGCAACACAAGCTTCACACCCCAGATTCCAAATTCTGCAAGTCAACCTGTGCACCATCAAAGGCCATGTCAGGAGATCACCTGCTGCTCCGGGAACTCGGTCACTTTAATTTATTACCTCCTCTGAGTATAGTTGACCCAAAGGTTGGTAATCGGAACTTGGCTTCTCATAGGGCAACACAAGCTTTGCACCCCGGATTCCAAAATTTGCAAGACAATCTGAGCACCATCAAAGGCCATGTCAGGAGATCACCTGCTGCTCCGGGAACTTGGTAACTTTGATTTATTACCTCCTCTGATTTGGTTGATGTACAACTACCTCAGCTCCATCATGTCTACAATTATGATACACATGGGCCCACCCATCTATATTTTATACCACTCTCGGCCCACCCATCTAATACAACATCCTCAGCCCACCCATCTAATATAATATTTTATAATACCCTCGGCCCACCCGTCTAATTTAATATGTGTCTGGGCCCACCTGTGAATGTGATAACAAGTACCTACCCATCTATCTCATACACATCTACCTTAATACACCCATCTGCATAATATCCAACTACCTCGGCCCACCTGTCTACCTAATATTCATGTACGTCGGCCCACTCATCTACTCTATATATTCCCTGCATGGGCCCACCCACCTCCATTGGGAATAATTTGCCTCCCGGCCCATCCATCATAGTCGAGGATATTTTTATCCTGGGCCCATGGTCCGCTGGCCCATATCATACGGGATATTATGCATATCCGTTCCCTCGTATTATACGGAGATAGGTCACTGTAATATGTGGGATGTACGTCTGCTTCTGAATAACTCACTACAATACATTGAGCGCAATGCAGGTCATCCCCATACATCGTCAAAATTTTCCTCTCTGTTGTGACTCTACAGTTGAGCTTCAAGTTATAAGGTGAGCTTCAACCTTCTTCAACCAAGCATTTTGCTTGATGAACGGATGGTAGGCAGAGATCCAAGCTCCCGATTATTGCAACAGCACCCTCTATGACTTCAGTTTTGACGGATGATGATCAGAGCGACTGTCCATTTTGGCGCACCCTCTCACCCATTGCTTGCACACCCTTGCCCTGTATTTCTACTAGTACTCCAACACCTCGTGCATGACTCCTTCACAGGGCATTTGCATCTGCCTGAAATTTGCATGTTCAAGTCAATCGTCAAAGGACATGCACTGTCCCTCCTACTGGCCTACCTGCTCCAACTCCTACCAGTGAGGCTACTCAATTTCCACTGCAGCGTGAATGAAAGATTCATAACCTGGATCTCATAATTTCTGGTTTGTTTCTGATGGTCCAGAGCCTATCAACAAACTGTTATGCCCGGTGTAGGGATTCATTTCTGGCTGGGCTGGTAGAGACTGTTTTTACCTTACCTTATGTTGGCACTTTTGTAGCTTACATAATGAAGTTATCTTTTCACCAGTTACCAGTATGAGTCAGAGTACTTAGCAAGTTTTCATGATACTTTCTCTCCTCTGAGCCTTGAGCCTGGTCCAGAAACCCTTTAGGGTTGAATACTAGCAGCTAGGTTCTGCAAAACCCAACATTGTTCAGACTTACCATCTGAATTGTTGTACCTTCACTGGGTCTCCTATTCACAGATTTGTATCTTCACCTTCATGGAGCATTGGAAGTACAGATATGGATCTGGAATGGCAATGGCATATGGGAGACAATCGAACAAGGTTATGTTCATCCTCAATTACCTGACCGCCGACTCTGGCTGCCATCATGTGATGAGCCCAGTTAGATCACCTGTAAAATGGCTAGCACTTATAAGGGTAGGCAACTGAAGGACTTATGATATTAGTTGGACCAAAATCGAGATTGTGTAGTAGAATCTGACATTGCTGAAGTGAGTCTGTTTGCCAAGGATCATCAGGAAAAGTGGTATTTGCACTAATTGCAAATATAGGATCTATATCCCTCAGGGCAAAAAAGACAAGTGCCAGGTTTAAAATGACATATAGAGTCATTTAATGCTATTATTATGAGCATCCACATTAATTGCAATTCTTGCTCTTAGTGTGATGTGCTCCAACATAATCAGACCTGTCTCTGAACCATCCATAGTTGTCTTTTAATGCATTATTTTTCACTTGGTAGTCAGCTTTAGATGAAAAAAAAAGCCAAAAAAGGCAACAAAAGCAAATGATATTGAGAGATGGATTATTGCTAACAATGTATTCCTACTCAGCGCCTGATTTCCTAGCGCTGCACATCCAAAATATTACTAAAAATGTATTCCTACTCAGTACCAGATTTCCTAGCCTTTGCAGCATGCCCAGCAGTCTCCAGAGCAGAGAAATTGAAAGTGTTGGTAGGAGCACCTTCAGCCACACCGGGAATGTTACCATTTCTATTTCAAACAGTTAGTAAAATTAAGGTGGAAAAAAAATATTACGCACCAAATTCCTTCCTTCAATTCATCCCAAATCATCTCTAGGTAGCTAGGACATTCCTTTTCAAAGTTCTCCAGGAGGCTAATATAGTGATCCCATCTAACACAAAATTGACCATAAAATGAGCTGCTGACTGATGTTACAAGTAAAAAAAATCAAACCTAGGTTTGAAGGTGTGATTCAGAAAAGTCCGTGGGATGTCCTCTCATGATACCTAATAAAATGCATTCAACCTGTATATTCAAGTTTCATCAGTGATGAGTGAGAGGGATATAAGGTACAGTGGCTCAAAAAAGTGTCCCAATGTTTGTAGCTTTTCATGTAATTGCTATATCATGTGTCGAGACATGGGAATATGACTAAGCTATAGGGAGATGTCGGAAAGGTCTGCATCTCAGCTCCATTTCGGTTTCCTATACCGTGGGAAATTAATGACATTATTTGAAGATATGAGTATTTTAATTTGATGACTCATTGGGACACTTTTTTGACTTTGAGTTTTACTAATGTAATCTCTATAATTCTAGTACTGTGTGTGACCTCCTTCTGCTCCAATCACTTCTGCCACTCTTCTAAACATATTCTCTATCAATTTTGGGTATTTCTCTTTGGTGATTCCATCATACTCTGCTGTAACACTGTCTCATAGTTGGAATAGCCCCTACAGTGAATCTTGATATGCTACAAGTAATTTCTTGAGTGATTCTCAGGGGTATTCAATATGGTTGATGTCTTGGGTCTATGTTGAACATGATAGAATAGTAATATCATGGTTTGCAAGCTATTGGTGGCTTATTTAGAGGTATACTTAGGGTCATTGTCTTATTACAAAACAGTATCTTCTTCATTAACTCATAACTTCTGCATGCTTCTTAGCAGACACTCCTGTCAAATGAGTATTTACTACTCTGTATTCATCCTCCCCTTTGCTTCATAGAAGATTCCCACTCCATTTTATCTCATATAGTCCTATACCATCAAGTTTTGTCTTGAAACTTAAGGTGTTTATTTAACTTTTCTTTATCTTAATGATTGTCTTATCTATTTTAATATAAATTCCTTGCCATATGATTTCATCCTATTGATTTTAACCTTATCTAACTAGATAAACCTCTTTCAGCTATTAGCAGTCCGATATTTGTACTTGAAAGTAGCATCTTGTCTTTTATTTCTATAGGTTGGAGACAGAGGAATCTGTTTTTCTTGATTATAGCTTTAAGATGGGCTGTCTTGAGAGTCTGTCTGACTATTTGAGTAGAGATAGTCATAGGAATGATGGAAATAATCAATTTAATCACTTTATTAGCATCAGCAGTCTTTCCAATTAGAATATAGTGATTAAGAGATCTTAAGTCTTATAGAGCAACCTTCTAGATTGGCTACCAAATAACTTAAAGACCATAATATTACTATTCTATCATGTTCAACATAGACCCAAGACATCAACCATATTGAATACCCCTGAGAATCACTCAAGAAATTACTTGTAGCATATCAAGATTCACTGTAGGGGCTATTCCAACTATGAGACAGTGTTACAGCAGAGTATGATGGAATCACCAAAGAGAAATACCCAAAATTGATAGAGAATATGTTTAGAAGAGTGGCAGAAGTGATTGGAGCAGAAGGAGGTCACACACAGTACTAGAATTATAGAGATTACATTAGTAAAACTCAAAGTCAAAAAAGTGTCCCAATGAGTCATCAAATTAAAATACTCATATCTTCAAATAATGTCATTAGTTTCCCACGGTATAGGGAACCGAAATGAAGCTGAGATGCAGACCTTTCCGACATCTCCCTAAAGCTTAGTCATATTCCCATCTCTCGACACATGATATAGCAATTACATGAAAAGCTACAAACATTGGGACACTTTTTTGAGCCACTGTAGATATAGGTCTCACTGCACTTGATATCAATGCAAGGATGGGTATATTGTTCAAAAATGGATTTTTCTTCTGCCCCCACTTTCTTTCTTCTCCCTTGGAACCCCACCATTGCACAAATAGTAGCAGTCTGAAGATAATGTTCTGGAGGGGAGAAGCGTCATCATAGATGAGATTCTGTACAGCAATTTCAAGCTTCAATATGTCTAAAGCCTTTCAATAGACAGGACACTTACCTTGATATCAATTCCTCCATGTATGAATCTTGCCTCCTCCAACATCCACCTGATAGCTTTCTCCAACTCCTCATGTTTTAGCTCTCCTATTCCATAGGTACTGGGGACACTGATGTGGGTTTTGGCCACAAAATCCCCTCTGAGTTGGCCGGCAGCCTTCCAAGTCTATAGTATAGAATGAACAACTGAGGCACATCTAAGGAAAATACTCACATAGTCTATCAAGTAAGCTTTCAAGTCATCATCACTTTGAATGAGCAACATCTTCTCCCACAACACCTCATTGTCCCTAGTGCTAGACACCAGTAGGTCCCAGCAGAGCTCCTCCCTGTCCAAAGCTGAAGGAAAGCTGTTAACTGTAGCTACATGGAGGCGCATTGCCTTGTGAGCAAAGATAGCTATTCACTTAATATGCGGGCTGTTCAGGTTGCTAAGTTTCACCTTGCTCCTTGGAACGCTAGTGATGCTGAAGTACTTGTTGGATTTCTGGTTGTCTTTCTTCAGGCCTATAACTATCTGGTGTGTTCCTCAAAAAGTCAGTCCAATCCTTTCCAGTATGCTGGTACACTTACCTCCTCTCCAGCAAACTTTTTCTCCTCATTTTGAATGCCCTCATCTACCTCATCTACCTCCACCACCACCTCCCCTTCCTGATCTTGGTGGTCCTTATCCTAGTCCTCATCCCCATTCCCGTCCTCTCCAACCTGGTCATCAATGCCATCATCCTCTATCTCGCTGCTACTCAAGCCACCATCTAGAATCATTCTTACCATATTACTACCTTTATCATTCCTTTCAGGGGAATGATGGTGACAACGACTGGTTGGCGGACTGTCACATACTGAGTCCTTGTCAGACATCGCCTTGTCTTCTCCTGCCTCCTCCAAGAGACAATCAGCAGCACACTTTCTGGAGGCTGAGACTTTAAGTTAGCGATAGTCTTTCAATTCTAGGATACTTATCTTTTTTCTTAGCCTCAGCTGCATCCTCAGCTACCTTCTTCTTCTTCTGAGCCAAATCCTTGAGATGCTTCTCTTCTCCTGCAGTCAACCCTGGGCCTTTGACTGCATTTTTTCCCCCTTTAGCTGTTGAACTTGATGCAGGAGTAGCTTTTGTTCTGGAGGCAGGAGTAGCTTTTGCTCTGGAGCCACCCTGAGGTGTAGGCTTGATGCTTGTTCCTGCACTAGCACAAGTAGATGGACGAGTGCCAGCTGAAGTTGTTATCTTCTTCTTGGGTGCCATGGGTGGATGAGGTTGAAATGGCAAGCTAAACAAGCGAAATGAACTCATTAAATATAAACTTGCTGAGCGCAGCCACAGCAGACATACTAGTAATCATTCTCTGCCCATGCATCCATGCAAAAGTATCAAATAATGGTAGTGGTAGATCATAAATATGTGAAGTAGGAGTGATCTTTCCAACTATTTCGATCTTTCTCCCATGTTTTAAACCCACCATCAGTATGCATCACCAGAGACGCCCTCCTACCCAAATAATCCAAATTGAAATGAGTAGTTTCTCCTGACCTAAAGATTACAAAGTCCCCATTCCTGAGTTCTGTGACCAGCCCCTACTCTCTCATTACTAGTTCACCACCAGTGAACTCCCCTACCACCAGCACTAGGCATAGTTCAAAGTCCTTGGCATCCCTATGTGCCACTGTGCACACATTAATATTCACCACCAATGAGAGGAAAGGTCTGACTGGAGATCCCTCAGCATTAGGCAGAATGTCTACCAGCTTGACCAGAACCTTGTACTCATCGGGAAGGTGACATGAGATCTGATTGACCGTCAACAAATAATTGTTGGAGTCAAATTCTGACTCACCTCTTCTTTGATCCATTCAAATATTTCAGCCAAATTAGCCTGGATGTTCAGGTACAGCTGCTGTTGAGTAAATGTCTCTTTGGACGTGTAAGGTAAAGTCTGTCTAAGGTTAGTTCTTCTCCCTCTAGCAGCCTCTAGGTCATGAGGATGGACACCCTGTGGCACAGTATGACTCTACAAGAAGCATCAGCATCTAAGACTTTAAGTATAAAGTTTCAACTTACCATCAGTCCATAGTGATTCCAGTGACTGAAGTGTGTGCATCTAAAAGGCTCATTCGCCTCTGCTTGCAAATTGATCTCTGGATCTTGACTTTCTTCAGAAACAGACATAGCAGTCTGATCCTTGAAAATGTCCAGGCCATCAAAGGCTGACTTGAGCATCGAAAATAAGGACAATCACATGCTAGAAGGCATACTGGTGCAGATAAGGGCCATCAGGCTGCCATCTGAGTTACGAATATCCAAGGCCCCTGGAATGATCAACATCGGAACTACTAGAAAAGTATCCACCATTTTGATGCCCCCAGGATAGAAAGTAGACAACTGTCTCAATCTATATGAGCATATCTACGCCAATAGAATAAGCGAACTCACCTTCTCCTTCAGCTCATCTATGTCCCTCATCACCATGCCCCCATCCTTCACTATCCTGTGCTGCTTTATCGTCCATAACAAGTTCTTCACCCTGTCGCGGCTTCCTGGGAAGTGAAGGTTGCTAGGGTGATTACGATCGAACATGGTTGAAATGTGAATGGGAGAGGAGGCCATAGACCCTGTACAAGGGATGATGGGTGCTGGTGGTGATGCTGCGAAAGACGTGAAGAGTGGGGCCTCAGGCTGCTGCATGATGCAAGTCCCACTTATGCCATTCTCAGGCTGTTTGTATCCTCCCAACATGGTATGTAGCAGGTGTTCCAGTACTTTCTTGACCGCTTTGGAAGTGTATAGTTACTTTAGAAAGTTATCACATGAGTCTAATGCTGAAACGTTACTGGCAATGATAGTCACTTGATTAGTACAGAATTGATGAAGCAGTCAATATCTCTGATGCATGTATAGTCCAGCTGGTGAGAGACAGACCCATAGATCACATTGGGCATGCTCAAGGGAAAGTGCTTCCTCAATGCAGTGATAATAGGTATGATCTTCCCTTTAATAAGACACTGCATTTTCGGAGCTTGTGTTACTAGTGAGACTCCAGGTTTAAAGCAAAACACAACATGTATGACATACCAGCACATTTATCTGGATGACGCAGCATCTTCCCAACTTCCCAAGATACTTCTGCAGGGGCGGTGGTGATGTTCCAGTGTATGTTTTTGTCTGCGATCAAAATTAATGCATAAATGGAACCACCACCTACCAAAAGCATGAACTTGACCCCAGATGAGATCCAGGAAAAGAAGCTACTCCATGCCGGTCTCAACCCGGGTTCTAAAGGCATTATCCTAGCATCATAGAATTCTGTTATTGTAGAAATTGATGGGTGTGATCGTATGGTACTTTGAATTAAATTGATTGCATGAGCACAAGTAATGCAAGAGCATGCCAAACATGTACCTCAGACAATTCACTGCTAGCTGCAGTCGGCTCACCATAGTCATAAAGCTCCATCCCACTCCCATCCCAGAATATGTATGACAATGTTCCACCAGACATGGTAGTACAGCTCCAGTCTTTGGATCATTCTCCCTGGCTTTGAGGGTGCCAAGCATGCTGGAGATCCATGAGGTGAGATCCATTCTATGAGAAGCGTCGAAGGATGCTATAGAACCGATGATCGCTTCGGCCGAAATGTTGGAGGAATGTGCGGTGTTCTCTCCAATGGTCCACCATGCTCCTGTGACTAACCGGCCACCCCTCCTTGGGCAGTATGGATCGTATGCAACATGTGTATGTGCATGGTTGGGTGCAGGGTGGAGCTGTAAATGGGTGACGTCCCTTTTTACAAATTACAAATTAAAAAAGAACTCACCTGATCTATAGGTGATTGCCTGTCTTGAACTTCTTCTTCAAATCTGTGAGCAGGAAAATAGGAAGAGTAATGAGATAACAGCCAGTCCTTCAACAAGGAGGCCTCATCATTACTTATCAGTTGCAGGGCATTCACAATGAGATTGACATCCTCTTTGGTCAGTGGAAATGTCATGGGAGATGTTACAAAGGTGGGTTTTGGGTGGATGTTGTAGATGTTGAGCGGGGGTTCCCAAATTTGGGAATTCTAGACCTTGTAGCACCTTCGCACCCCCAGCCAGCATAAAATTCCCACACACATTGCTTCTACCATGTATTCCCAAGTTCAACATAGTTCAGAGTCTTTGTCAGCTAAGCTTCCTAACCTGGTCTGTGCTGATCAAAATCAAAATCAAAATCTATCTTTGCAATCAATGGGATCAGTGCCAGCTGAAATGATGGCTGCTGAGTGTGCAAGGCTATGTCCTCCCACTTGAAGCTTTGAAGCCTTCCATTGGATCAGCAAAGTTTCGTACAATCCACGGCAACTTCACAGCACACAACATGTAGAACATGGTAAGTAACAGCTCAACTGTGGTGATGCAAACTCACACGTGGGAAATTTCTTTTCTTTACAAGTCCAACCAACTCCACCTCCAAGAGACGATTCAAAATCAAGTTCATCATCATGTAGGGCCCAAAATTATGATCTTTCTAGCAGTGTAACTGACATTCTGCTCACCAGTACGACTCCATTTGGAGATATGGAGCCACAAACTTCATATATCCCTGAGTCTCCGACCCTATCATGCTGCAGTTGCAACTGTAGTTCAGCCGCTATGTGGCTCACAGATGTCCTTGGGATTCATGTCTCCTGTTGCATGGTCCATTTTCCAATCCCAAATTCCTCAATGATGATATCATAAACCAAACAAAGCTCACCTTCATCAAGGAGCGCCAGTATCATGATTCATTTTCCGCACTTAGGGAGGCACTTGTTAGCAGTACTGTGGCCAGGCTATCAGACACCAACCTGAGGAACATAGCTCATATTATGCATGACAGGGGCACCAAATCCCTGTGTGAGGAAACTCATGCCAATGTCGAGGAGGGGAAGAAGTTTGTGGTGAATTATCTTGTTGAGCATCATGACATCCCAGAAGATGACGCTCAAATGGTGACTACAAAGTGGTATGATGAGGTATGTATGTACCTACCATTGGTGATAAGTTCGTGACCCATTGATGCAAACTACTACTTTGACAGGTTGTTGAATGTCATCTCTACTCCAGAAACAATGGTCATGAATTCGATAAGCTGTTGCTGCAAGGAGGTATGATGAGTTGGTGGGAAACCGGATACTGCCCTGCTTTGCTTGGGGGTGACAAGCTTAGGGAGAAAGATGTGGTCAAATTTTTTAACAATGTTTGTAATATCTGATCCTGTAGCTTGACTTGATATTCATGCATGTCTCATAGACTGGTGTTGTGCCAACATCACATCTCGCCATGGGTCCAGGTCTCACAAGCCCGATGCTGTCCTGATGAAGCAGGCACCTCACTACGGACACCTTTCAGTGGGCCAATTTCATCTCTGTGATGGAAATCAAGTACCGCAATAATTTGAAGCTCAACAGCGATATGGTCAGCTACATGGGCAAAATTGCATGTCTTGTTCTGACCAACCAAATCAATCAACAATACTTTGTGGGTTTGACCTTGTTGGGTTCTAATCTCTCCATCTGTGTGCACACCCGTGGAGGATTAAGCATCACCGAGCCTGTTGACGTCTATCAGGACGTTGAGAAGTACTTGAAGATCATCGCTTGGTTCAAGTATGCAGATTTGGAACTTTTGGGTTACAATATGTCCATCTCGGAAAAGCCTGGGGGCGGCATAGAAATGAGGTGGCCGGCAGCTAAGTCAGATGCAGAAGAACTGGCTGCTATGATTGTATCAGTCATCTACAACAGCCAATCCGGCATTGGACAATCTACCAGGGTCATGGGAATTTCTTACATCCTCTCTGCACCCCCCAGTTTGCAACATTCAAATCCTCACCTGATCTGCAAAGACATGTGGCAGAATGTAAACCTTTACTCAGATGCCCAAATTCACCAGTTGCTGGAGGATAGTGAACACATTGGTAAGGCTAAATTGAAGAACGGTGAGTGCAGAGCAAAGACCTATAATCACATATTGATCTCAATGAGTCATTAGATGTCCCTGACACTATAGAGGAAACTGCTCATGAAGTCGAGCTTACACAATCATTATACACACTCTGGAGCGCATCACCTGGATGGGATGCTGATATCTACGGCAAGTATCCCCCGCACCTTCCCATATGTGACAAACAGTTCTTCTTGGATCCTGTCATATTCACCAACCCAAAGAGCAATGAATCGCTCCCAGACACCACAGGATCCATCTTGTGGGGAATGGCTGGCATGGTTGACCCCTTGGTCCACCTTCGCACTTTTTTTTGCACCCCTGCCATGAAATGCACTTGGTTCTCGTGTTGCCGGGAACTTCTACATTGTATACTAGGAGCACTGCTAGGCAAGCATATATGTTTGCCACTAAACATGCCTCACTGATCAATCTTTCCAGATCATCTTGAAGCTTACAGGCGCGGGATTATACACCGAGACACCAGTGACAGCAATGTTTGGGTGTGGATTCCTCAAATCGATGAGCAGTTTGTAGTTCCTGAGTGGATAAAAGAACAAGATGGCAAAACACACTTCAGAATGGCGGTGGTCAACCCAGAGTGGTTTCCTAGGCGTCCTGGGATGGCTGGTGATTTTGGCTTAGCGCTTGACATGTTGGAGAGTCAGAGCGCTGCTAATGGAGTTGTTACCACTGTGTGTCCTCACCCCACTATTTTTTCTTTGTAGACTCACTTTCTCAGGGAACATTCCCTTTTGGCACCAGCACAGAAAATGAGGCTCCTAGCATCACACACGACCTTGAGGCCTACATCTACCTTATATGGCTCATTGGGGTGAACTTCAAGGGTCCCTACAATGATGTCCAACTTTGGCCTCCTCCTGTCAAGAAGCAAAGACCAATCCCCAACAATGCAGTGTCTATGTTGGAGGCAAACAGGCTCACTGCCGAGAAATTTGGCTGTGCTCCTATCGATGAGAAGTGCTTCCCTCCTTCCATGGGTGTTACACAGGTTGGATCGACACGTGTTCTTCCCAAGCGTGAAGAAGACAAAGAGTTTTGGATTCGTCAAAGGAAAGTCCCAGCATGGGCAAAAGTGGATACCTATGACCTTACGACAGAGACTGTGAAGATGGACAAAATATGTCTGGATTCCTCAGATTTCATGGGAGTGCTTCAACCATATTGGAAGGTTGGCACGCTTTGTGATGGATGGATCAAGTTGTACAACCTGCTGTGGCTGACAGACAAAGATGGAAGGGCTGTGGAGGAGAAGCGCACAAAGTTGACTCATGCATGGCTCATCGCTGTGATAAGAGAGATGATAGCTGCCATACCAGCTGTTGTTGATGGTGCACCAAGCCGGGAGGTGGTCTTGGATGCTCGGGAGAGGTATTCTGCCTCCATCAATTGGCTGGTAAATGTGCAGACATTGAAGATCCGACAGTTCCAACCTGTCAGCGTTTATCCTTGTCAGGAATTACCACCACCATCATCAAACCCTTTGCAGGCTGCACCTTCTTCATCCACTTCTGAGCCATTGATTTTTATCCCTTATATGCCGAACTTTGATGTCGCAGGGCCTCAGACGCAGCCACCTACTTCATCCAAAACACGCACTTCTAGCAGGTGCCGCAGTGGACACGTGGGTATGGGCACCAGGAGTGGATCACAGTGGGGCAGGGCAGCACCTACTGCGCCTGTGCTATCACCACATCAGTCACCACATCAGTCTGCACACTCAGCACATCAGTCTGGAGGGCTGTCTGGGACTTCTCATGTTTCCACAGACCCTTCGGTTGGTAGTACATTGACAGAGGGTCATACTTCTGGGTCTGGGTCTGGGTGGTCTGGAGTCACTTGAGTGTCCAACACTGAGAATGAGAACAAATGTCGTTACAGGTTTTGATTAAGGTCAATTTAAGCTGTGCTTTTTGGGAGCGATATGTTGACTATTCATAGATTACACTGTTTATGTGTTTTTTTGTAACAATGAGCAAAGGATCAGTACAAGGCCTGGAACAAGACGCCTGACACATTTCCATCTCTGGACATGATCTATTTTTAGGACATCAATGATCTGGTGTGCACTCACAAGACACGTCCATTTCTTATCTCACTTCCACCTGATCGTTTTGGCTATGACTGTGTTCCACTCTGCACTTCATGCTCTGAATGTCAACATTGAATGCTTTCATAGACGTGATGACGATCCATCAGTCTGCCCTGCTTGCCATAAACAGTTAGGCTCTTCACAAGGAGTTGTAGCTCACCTTTCCACTGCTAGGTCCTGTCAATGGTACAAGAAGGGTAAGATGAAGGCATTGACCCTTCCAGGACAATTCGGTGTGGATGATGAGGTACAGATGGGAGAAGTGGATGAACCACTTCTCGCCCAAGGGGATGAGATGATTGACACAGCCGATCCCACACAGGTCATGCAGGATTTCCAAGATCGGCTCTTCGATCTTGTTCCTATACTATCCCATGCTCCTGACCTAGAACATCACAGACATGATCCTGATGAAAATATCAACCTGCGAATTGAAGTCCCCCACCCCACAGCTGGACGAGTTATATGTATGGATGAAACAGTATACCAGAGGTGGAGGAGGGAGTTTTCTGGAACTGATGAGGAAGGAGATGTGTCTATGGAGGATGTTGGACTCGGAGAGGGATCATCAGCTGCAGTCAATAGGTTTGCACATTTTGCTTCTGAGCTGGACTGGAGGGTAGCCTGCTGGGTGATTCAGGATGGCATAGGGTACAAGTCTTTTGACAGCCTTATGGCCATACCTGGAGTGCATGCTGTTAGTTATGGTATTGAGTTCATCTTACTGACTTTCTATGACAGGTTGGTGAGAAGCTTGGTCTGTTGTACCAGAACATATGCGGCTTACACAAGATCGTTGATGAAGTACCTCCTTGTGCTACATGGAAGAAGCGAGAGCTATGGTTCAAGAATGACCCAGAGGATAAGCACATAGTCCATCACCGTGCTCCCCTGAAGGCTATCAAGACATTACTGGGTAATCCAGCACATGCTGAACATGTGGTCTATAGGCTGAAGAAAATATTTAGTGACACATCTTAGAGTGAGAGGATATATAATGAAGACTCAACTCACACAGTTTACAGGAGGCAAGACTGCATATCCTGTGTATCTGACTCTTGGGAACCTCCCACGAGCTATCCGTTGCAAACCATCACAACAAGCTTGCATACTCATAGCCTATCTATCTGTCAGCAAGATGGTAGGCAAGCAGCTCACTAAGAAGCAGAAGTCAACAAGAATTCAACAACTGTTCTACGACTCAATGCATATTGTCCTGGATCCACTGATAGAGGCGGGAAAGAAAGGGATGGAGGTGACTGGGGGGGATGGCAAGGTGCGGATAATGTACCCCATCTTGGCTTGCTATGTCGCAGATTATCCAGAACAGTGTCTGGTAACATGCCCCAAGTATAGGACATGTCCAAAGTGCCAAGTAAGTGATGATGAGATGGGTGAGAGAGAAGCAGCAGGCTGGAGGACTCAACGCAGGACTTCAAAGCTCATATGTATTGCTAGGGAGAAGGTGACCTCTATCAGCAACTTTCAAGAACTATGCAAAGCAGACAACATATCAGGAGGAGTTTGTCATCTTTTTTGGGAGGACTTCCCTCATTGCGATATCCACATGGGTATAACCTCAGATATTCTTCATCAGCTGTACTGGGGAGTCGTCAAGCACCTGGAACACTGGTGCACCAGTCTAATGACAACTGCAGAGTTGAATTCCTGTGCGTTACAGGTGATACTCTGCTATAGAGCTCTACTCGACTTTATCTACATGGCCCAGTATCCCACACATGATGACTCTACCCTCCAGTATCTCACCAACGCCCTGGATGAATTTCATGCAAACAAGGACATCCTGGTGGATCTTGAAATACGCAATCACTTCAACATACCAAAGTTCCACTCGATGCTGCACTATGACGAGTGCATACATAATTTCGGAACTACCTATAATTATAATACTGAAATGTTCGAACAATTTCATATAGACTATGCCAAGGAAGCATGGAGAGCATCCAACTTTCACAATTAGCTTCCTCAGATGACTCAGTGGCTGAGTCACCAGGAAAAAATAGTCATGTTCTGGAGCTACATCTCTCACTATCAATCCAAGGAGGAGAGGCAAGAGGAGGTCAATGAAGCTGTGGATGGAAGAAACCAGGATGTTGGTGTAGTGACAGCCAAGAGACCAGCTGCTCCCTCCCAGACCCTTTCCAACATCCAAAACAAGCACAGTTGTCCCTCTTTTTCATATCACTTACACATTTTCCTTGACAAATTTCTTACTAGAGGAGATTCTATACCTCGTACTCAAGTTGGCAATGCTTTTCTTCCTTTGATAAGCTAGATGTTTGGCATTCTTTTAAATTCTCACTAGATACTCTTGGGAACGACATAGATGGCCAGGAAGGTATAGATTTGGCCAGGGCACAACCAGGTAGAGGAGAGAGTCCAGGGAGGTTTGATGTAGTGATGGTCACTCACAAGGATGGGGCTGAGTCTACTGGACTTCATGGTGCGCCTCCATATGTTTCTAATACTTGATAGCTCTAAAGCTTAGCATTTCTTTATTGTATTTAGGAATGAAAGTTGGTAGGCTGAGACTTATATTCCGCCTTCCAGAAGTAATTGGCCTTTATAATGAAGCTCCTACAGTCTGGCCAAAGCACCATTTTGCATATATAGAGTGGCAAACTGTGTCCCAGTCACTTGGTGCCCATCACAATATGTACTCAGTTACCAAGCCTCTCCCTTTGGACACTACTGGACATTTGCTTGGTGATATTGTCCTTCTTTCTACTATATGATAGTCTTGTCAGCTTATACCATACTTGGGAGCTGGTGTAGGATGGCCTGAGGACTGGAGATCTAACAGTGTACTTGATGCGTGTCCCACTTTTTTGCTTAACAATTGGTCTAGTAAGTATGTGTATCAAACTCTATGGTAGTACATGCTATTGGTGACTATATTAGTTCTTTTCACCTACACCAAGTATAAAAAATACTTCTATATGACATCTATATTCAATAATATTCCATTAGTGTACAAAAGTGTACCATTTGTACATAGAGTCAAATAAAACCAAAAATAGTAAAATCACATTTTCCTGATGCTGACGTCAAGGTGAGGCTGTTTCATCTTCATATGTTGAGCAGTGAAGTTGCCATCTACCACATATCTCTGCATAATCAGCCAGCTATTAAATATAAATCAGCTTTACTGCAGAAGTCTACTATGTCCTATGTGTGAAGAAAAGCAGAGTCATCCGGCCGGCCTCTAGATATGTCCTATACATAATTCAAGACTAGCCGGTTTGTCTGGTGAGGATGTAATATAGGAGGGAATCGGCCAGTAATAAAGTCATAGACCAGAATTACTTACCTTACATATTGATCCTGCCAACCAAGAGGCATATTAATTCCAGGCTGTGGACAGGCAACACAAAACCAAACCAGGTCACCAGCCCCAGGAGTTACCTTTGTATCATGTCCAAATCCAAATTGTTTTCAATTTATTAAATCCCTCCATTGACAAGATGCCCTCATCAGTTCTCGATATTGATCCTGTAAAGGAACAAAGTGCAAGTCAATCAAAAAGAATATCATTACAGATGCAACAGCTTACTGGAATAGAGTCCGGAAGAGCATTACTGGTAAGACATCGAAGCTTTTGGAAGAAGCTCATGGCAGATGTCTTGCATTCAAGGGTGTCAATGAGAAAGTGATCAAGGATGTCAAAGGTGAAGGCAGTCCGATGTGATGCTCAGACCCACACTGGGCAGGAAACAGGGTATTTTCATATGTGTCAAGGAGTATAGGACACTATCAGTTTCAGTATCATTGTCTACCTTTGTCCTGCAAGTAACCCTTGTCCTAAACCAAACCCGCTTTCCTGCACTTTGCGCATCCGCTTATCTGCACTTTCCTGCACATCGGAAACGCAATAGGAAAGTCCCTCGTCCATCCATAGTCCATCCAAACCCCATTGGTATGTGAATTTCCTTACCTCAAGGCTTGTAAAATGTGTTGCAGCCTTATTACATGTCCTTACATATTTACTATATTTCCTATCCCTTCCTACTCCAAGTGGGATTTTAGATAGTACAAGTTGCCTATACTTTGGGACTACTTAATACACTTCTCTCGGACTGTACACCTCCCTTGTACTGTATACCTCACCCTATAGGTTTACCTTCAAAGTAGTCCCTTGTAGTGTGCGCTTTTTAGCCCCTATTAGGTCCCTTATATCTCTCTATACCTAGGATCCATTACCTTGCAATATACCTTTGCCCTCATTCCCTTGAAATCTCATTCCTTAACCTCCCTATACCTTGCCTGCACTTTCCCGCACTTTCCACATCTTTTTAGACCATCACTACTCCAAAGACCAAGGCTCGGCTAACCCAAAATTTTCCTTGCCTTAATTAGCTAGTGTCTCCTCCACCAGTTCTTGACTTCATTGTCCTCAATTTCTTCTTGCACTTGTGACCCAATAAGTTCAAAAAGTTCTTCAGAACTGGAAATCCAGGCCTGGATACCCCTACCCTATCATGTACCTTATCCTTCATGAAATGTGCAATAATAAATCATTCTCCTGTTTTCCAGGGACCAACCGAGTGCATCAAAACCTTCCCACGTGTGTAAGCCAATTTGCAAGATAATCAATAATTTAACCTTACCTTCCCCAAGATGAAATTCATTGTTCCAGGACCATAACCAAGTTTAGCCTCGAGATCTTCAATAGAAAATGTAGCATCATACCCAATACCCAAACTGACCAGAAGATCATAATGGGATGGAGCTCCACCAGGATCATGATGACTCAAAGTCACATGATTCACAATGACTTCCAATCCTAAAAAAATGGAGGGCTACCGATGTACCAGAACTGGCTTTTTGGGCTGCTGAGTTTGTTCCAATACCTCTGAGATTGTATGGTAGCCTGTTTGAAATAACTCTGGCACTACAACTGCTGTTATGGCATTCCAGAAAAATTCTGTACTTGACATGGCATCTAGCCAATTTTGAACTGAGTCCTGGGAGTAGGATGCCGATACAACCAATGGGTCATGAAGCCTCTGATTAATTAATGTGTTCAGATTTATTATTCCAACAAAACCCTCCTAAAACCACCTCTCGTCGTAACATGAAATAACCTAGCAACACTATAAGTTGTCCTGCCCCAAATACCCCCCCTCCCTCAGGCACCACGAAGCCATCAGAATGCTAAGAATGCTTCTGATCGGTGGCATTAGGAATTGATCAAAGGAGCAAATCTCGAAGGGCCATAGTAGCAGTGTTGATGAAGTTCTTGATAATAAATTAGCTGTTACAAGCCATTACTTTGGGTCAGAAGCTCACCACACAAGAAAGTGAGAGAATATTGGGGAGATGCCACCAAAATTTTACCATTGCAATCAATGATTATAGCTGGCTCTGAAATTTTTCTGAGCACTGTCTTGCTGAAATATTTATGGATCTTATCACCTTGGGTTGGTGCTCCATTGGCCAGAACAGGGGAGCATTTGACCTTATTGGCATACCGATCAACATCCCAATTGATGTAGTCTGTCTCACACATGTCAAAATAATAATTTAAAATGAACTCTAATGTGTTGGCTTACACAGGTTCACAATAGCATGGGCGATAGTCAGGGCTGCACAATCAATTTCATACCCCATCACCCCAACATCATCACTAGGCTCTTTTGGCTCAGATGACATGCAAGTTTGAAGTCGCAAATGAATCCTCATCCTAGACCAGTTAGCCAGTGTTAAAATGACAGAAAGACTACCTACCTAGCCTTTTGTAAGAGATGAGGTACAAGCACACTGTTCTTGAGGACAGGCACTGCAGAGGCGTCCTTCATGATTTCATCTATCTTAGAACTCAGAGAGTGATGTAAACTCCTTGACTCCATGCCTAGAGAGTCATCAACTATGGTATTTGGCATAGCAATGAGAAGGCCCAAGACAGTGAAACCAACAGTTGTGGATGAACATATTAAGCTGGTATGTTGAAAATTTTTGCTTGGTTGGCTTCCAAATTTAGCAGTGAACTTAATTTAGTTTTGATCCAAATTAGCAGCCGACTAACTTCTATGATAGAAGCTCGCCCACAAAATGAGGCTCAGCTAAATGAGACTTGCCATTAATGGTCAAACACATGCCACGAGTGATGCCTCGTGCCAGTTTGAAAATTGTTCCCCATGTGAGTTCATGTCAATCAAGAAGTGTCTGCACCTTCTTACAGTGAGCAATATAGTTGACATCTAACTCTACACCAAATTTAGAGGAAGATGATGTTATGGTAACCCACAACTGTGGGTGGGGGGTGGAGAGAACTTTCGTTTAACTGCTGGTGGGGGAGGCCACTGACCAGTCTGGTGCACGCTTCAGGCCTGTCATGATGGATCCAACAGATGACATCAAGGTCATGCAACTTGAGAACAACAAAGATTCTCAGTCGACAGTCCTGATCCAGAATCACTGTCCAACTCTATCACTGGTTTGGAGAATACTGATTATTAATAAAAGTGTGGATCAGGGAGAGATAGCCTATATCTTTGAGCTATTAACTCAAGGGAGTGAATAATATATTCAATTGAGCAAACTTGACACATGCATATCCTTGTCATGCCACACACATCTTGGTGAATCTATATCTATCCTTGGTGCTTGAGGCATTATCTCTTGCGAAATAGAAAGTTTTGCTCTGAGAATTTTTGCTAATGGTTGAATTGGAGGCTGGGAGTGGTCTATAGAGTTGCAATATTCAATTGAATTCATGTCAATGTGAATTGTCAATGCATACCACAAAGAAGTGAGACTCAATGAGGCTTGCCCAATAATTGAGACAACAGAAAGTAAAAAGAAAAATGTGTATTAAATTGTAGTAGTAAACAGAATTACAAGACATAGATAGGGTGTAGGGAACTAAGTGAAACTTGCCATTGATGGTCAAGTTCTCTTCCAAGAAATGAGACTCACTGTATTAAGTCTTGCATTGATCTAGATGCAAATACTTGGAAGGGTGCGCTACACTAGTAGCACCCAGGCATATCACACAAAATATATTCCCACAATCATGTGACTTTTTTTTGAAGCAAAAATTTGTGAACTAGCATCTGCCAGTATTTTAAATATAAGTGCTAGTGTGACATTGTGTTTTGTACTACAAAGAATGTATTGCATACTACAAGGATAACAAATAAAGGGGAGAAGCAAGACTTGAGTGAGGGGGCCCACCTCACACAAGTCTTACCCTCCAATAGAACAGTAGGTAGAAAAAAATATGTAGATGTTAAAAAACCCCTGTAGTGAACACATGAGACAGACTTTCTAACAAGAATAGACACTTAACTTTGAAACGGTGGGGACTGTTGAGTGTTACTACAGAATACTGCAAAAACACATCAGACAGAAATCTACAGAAGGCGGAACACTTACCTTGGATATCTGTGACTAGCTGATTGGTGAGGAACATAATGAAGGAAGACACCTACTATTAATAGGTAGGAAGTGCCAGGTGCCATATACTGCAAAGTCAGAATCAAAGGCAGAAAGTGCTAGGTGCCATGAGGAACATAATGAAGGGAGACACCTACTATTAATAGGTAGGAAGCACCAGGTGCCATGCACTGCCAAGTTCCTCAGAATCAAAGGCAGGAAGTGCCAGGCGCCATGCACTGCAAAGTCAGAATAAAAGGCAGGAAGTACTAGGTACCATGCACTGCAAAGTCCCTCAGACTCAAAGGCAGGAAGCGCCAGGCACTATGCACTGCAAGTCCCCCAGGCTCAATTCAAAGGGTGACTGAAAAAAATATGTGTAAGTCTCACAATGAAGATGTGCAACTTACCATGTACACAAAGTAGTAAGTGTAAGCTAACAAATGAAGATTTCAGCCTAAGGATGCAGAGACGACATTCACTCACCAATGTAGCAGAAAACATAGCCTAATCCAAAAGAATGTCAGCATTAAGGGTGCAGAAAATATGCTCACTTACCTTTGCAATGAAAGGTAACTGAAAATATATAGAATTAGTATGTAGATGAGGCAAGGATGACCACTTACTGGGATAAATGGCAGCTCCAGAGTCTCTAGCTCCTTTGGATCCTTGCAGGCTGCAGTCCTGCAATGACCCAAAGATAACCTAAAGACATTGGACATCATCTTCATGCACTGGAAGTCACTGATTACTCATGCACCAGAGTCTTACCTCTGGATGTTCTCATGCAGCTCACTCATCAACAATACTGAAAGTTTTTCGTACTTGCAATTGTCTGTCCTTCAGTGAGTTTTTTTCCATCTATTCCTTAATACACAGCGGCTAATTTCACACTTGCCATCAGACACCATATTTCGGCTACTGTCTGTTTCAATGCCATCCACTTCCAGCCATCCACAGCTTTGCATCTTCTGCTGGCGTTCACCAAGTGGTTGCCCATCCGCACAGTGTTTCCCGACATACTGGGGCAATCCTACAAACTGGGACGGCACTCTGATGTATTTTTGATCCTCAGGAAGGATTCCACCTCCTTGGACATCACTAAGTTCCTGTGGATGCATAGTTCACATCACTCCTGGGGACAATTCCTTCCAGTCCAATGCTGCCAGTGCGGCTGGGCTGATGCTTGGACTTCTGTCCACCAGCACAAGGTCTATGCATTCAAGTGCAGGAATGGCCTATGCAAGAAACAATCACATGACTCATTTGACACAATTGTTGATTGAAATTATCGCTGTCAGCCAGCTGCATCCTGCTGTCAGTACTTGTCAACCCACGTTGCTGCATTCTTAAAATATCTTCCCCTGATATGTCTATGTCTTTGTATTGGACAGATAGCTTCAAGTCTATTCTTGTACATTATAAGAAGGACTTCCTGTCCATCAAAGATTCGAAAAAGAACCGATCATATATAACCAAGAAAATTCAAAAGGCTATACTTGCAGCCCACAAGGAACAAGATGAAGAAGTAGCTGTGCCAAGTTCTTTTAAAAAGGTAATATATTCAGGGGAGTTTGTTGTGTGACTGATTTACTATGCTACATACCAGGCAATCAAACAGTACTATTCTGAAAAAATCTCTAAAGACGAGGAATCTGATTTGGAAGGAGATGTGAAAGAAAGAGAGGTTGCTGCCCGTCCAAAAGAAGCTTCATTTTATAAGAAGAGGCTCACTGACTGAGATGTTGCCCAGAAATTATTCAAGCAGGAAATTGATGCCTTTGACAAGGTGGAGCAGGCAAAAAAAGGAGTGAAAAATGCCATCAAATATTGTATAGGTCATGCATGCGAATGGTTCAACAACATGTCTTCTCAGCAAATCAAAGAAGTCAATGATGCAAAGGAGAAGTGGAACAAGGAAAGTGCACCTGAGGAAAGCCAGGCTAAGTAAGTTTAGTTAAAATGTTTTCGTGTTGGGTCTAATATCAGTGAAGTTACTGTAAGAATAACCTCAAAAAAACACTTGAGGATTTTTCTGAGCAACTTTGTCATACTATGGGCTGTCGTGTGGTCGCACTTGTTAGTCACAAGAAGCAAGCAGACCAAACATTGTCTCATAAATCAAAATCTAACTAACTACTACCTTTTAGACACAAATCTCAACCCCAGAATGTCAAAAAAAACTTTTCTGTTAGCTCTAACAGTATCAGAGAGTGGGCTTCGACAGGCTTTGAGTTCTTTGCAGAGTGGTCAAAGGCGGAGCTTTGTATGTTTTTCTTCCAAAGTGGACGTAGACATTACTCATTGTAATTGACAGATCTGAACAGTGAAGATGATGAAGTCAAGGAGGTTGAGGATGACAATGGGCTACCCAAAGTTGCTCTGGATGATGAGGGCTATGCCAAACTACCTTCTCATGATGGTATCGGACTCAAGGGCCAACAAGAACTGGTGCGAACAATTTTTCTCGCTTCATATAGTAAGTTTCCATGTCATTTCTTGTCATACATTTAGTTGATCAGTTGGTTTGTAGAAGCTTTCACCCACAGTCGTAAGCTGGTACCTTGGGCAAGAGTCATATCTTCCAAAGGATGTCCATGAGTCAAAGGACGTATTGATGGGCTGCTTGAAGATGCTGGGTAATGCCCCTGTGGTGACTGCATATTCAGCCATACTCATGGTTTTGGACCTCAGATTAATTTTGAGGAATTGTAAACATGTTATTGAGTATGAAGAAGACGAAGCCCTACCTGATACCAATCATGGGAGACTTCCTCTTTCTGCTCCCTCTGACTTCTGGCTCAAGGTCAACAGCAACCACCCTACCTTTTCCTTTGTCCCAGAACTTGGAGGTCATCTTGCTGGACAAACTGGCGACATTGCCAGCGATGACAGGAGGGGATGGAAGGACAGGTGCGGGGAGAGGGACAGGTGGAGACAGAAGATTGACAGTCAGTGGGCCGGTGGAAGGATTAGGAACAAGGACTTCCCCTGTGCCGGCCGGGATGTGCCAAGCACCAGCAATGATGCCCACAAGCTGAGCAGTGGATGCCTTGAGGCTGTCAATCAGTTCCTCAGTGCATCAGATATCATGAGCTCTCAACCTGGGGTCAGATTTCATGACCCTCCAGTCACTGAATGCACCTCAATGGATGTGGCTGAGTCCTCCAAGTCCTGGATGTCCCTTGGTATGTTTTGTTTTTGTGATTTCATTCAATTGACTGGACATGTTTTAGATGCATTAGATGATATATACCTTGGGCCGGATGATGAGTTAGACTCTGATTCTGGGTCATCTGGTGATTCGGATGCGTTGAATGTGATTCCCGGTATGTTTCTCAATTCAAATGTACATATTCTGCATGTGCAGATTCATCACATACTCCCAGATTCATCATATCTGGCCCAGGCTGAGGAACTTGCTTTGTATGACGACCCAGACTTGTATCTTGGTCTGGAGGATACCTCAAGTGAGTCTGATGATACTCCAGCTGTACCTGATTCACCAATGAGTGGTGAGTTTATTGTTCCCATCTCATGTTCATTCTTCATGGCATTTCCCAAGTGAATGAATCGACTCCCGAACGTTATCCAGCCAGTCCAGCTGTATTGGAGGCACCCATACCTTGTAAGTGTATTCATATCATGTCATGCTTTCTATGCACATTATCTCCTAAGCAAATCCAGCAACTGCCAAATGTCACTTGCCCGAGCCAGCACTCGACAATGAAGCACTGTGTGCCATGGTTCAGGAGTTCATGCCAATCAGATCTTATGATCACACTGAAAGTAAGTATACCACAGTTGATTATTTATCTCTGCTAATTTTCTGCAAGTTCAAACAATTGTAGATTGCCTGGGTGATTACCAACAGCGTTATGGAAATCTTCCTAGCCTACAGTAGCACAACTCCTTGAGGCTGACAGACCATTCCGGATGGCATGGGCTGAAACATGTGACAAACTCTGGAAAGCAGATGCAGACCTCCGGAGGATGCAAAGGGTAAGGGAGTCAACCTCCGAAATGCTGAAGGTATTAGATACCCTCATTGACTTCTTTGAGGACTCAAGTGACATGTAAATATCAATCAATGTCTGATAGTAGACACATTGCAATATACTTTGCCTACTCAGCCCTTAGCACTTGGTACTGGTCAACTCTACCTATGCAGTACTTGGTACCCGGTGCTCGGTGCTCAGTGCTCAGTACTCGGTGCTCGGTACTCGGTGCTCGGTACTCGGTGCTCGGTACTCGGTGCTCGGTACTTAGGCCTTGGTACTTGAGATTTGGAATTTGGGATTCCGTCGTTGGTACTTTGACATATACACCATAGCACATATGATAGTACACATGGGGGCAGGAACATATATCTACATTAAGTGCATCCCCGTGCTCTGGTTACTCTAGGTGTACTGTCTACTGGCATTTGCAACTTACTCTGGGTCGTCCTCACAGATGGTTCAACCGTGGCTTTCTTGCCTTGCCTCCTTTTTTGTGCCAGCAGTGTGATACTCTCTTCCATTTCAACATCATCTCTAACCTCACCCGTCGCATCGTCAGTTAACCCAGCAAGGAGGTCTCCCATTCGTGATGTCAGTAATGCACCTTTTGTGGCCGGCTTGGCCGGGCGAGGCTTTGGAATCTTCAGTGGAGGTCTCCTGTCAGCCAGGTCATCATCCACATTATGCTCTGTATGATGAGTGGCACTCTCTGTATCACTCTCGGCTTCTGTCGATGAATCCCGAGGCCTTCAGATTGTAACTCTTTGCTGCTTTCTCACTATACAAGTCTGAGGAGAGGGCGATGTGCCAGATATGACTGATGGTAGCATGTCTCCATCTTTGTTTTTCCATGCTTTGAACAGAAATGTGGGACCTTCGCCTGTTTCCTGCCGAGCACACCAGAAATGGAGCAAGGCAGTCATGTCCCAATTTTGCAGCTTTGAAGGCTCCTTCAAGTCAATATCTGCCAGAAGATACGTCCAGGCCATGAAGTCATCCTGACTTTGTACGATGGCACTCCATAGCACAACTGCCTTGTCCTTCCTGGAACATATCCCTGTGTCCATGCATTCAACAATTTCTCAGATGATGCGACGAGAAACTCACGATAGTGCAATGTAAGAAAGGCCCTCACCATGGCCTTCTTCTCCTCAAGTTTCATGTCCATGATGTCCAGAAAGAACGGCATACCTTCCCTGTCCATTTCGAGTTTGAAAGCTGGTTTTCAAATTCTTTTTCGACCTCCCTTGACCTGACATCCTCCATCCTGTGCCCTGGTGCCTATCATTGTGATGCTCAATACGTTCAATCTGGTATACATGGTTCAACACTCACCAAACTGTTCCTGTGCATACTCCTGCCACACTGGCTTAATTCCTCCCAGTCCTTTGTCTTCATGAAGCTATCTCCAGAGGTGGACAGTTGTTGGACCACTCTTCCGCTGTTTCTTTCGCCTTCTCTAACTCATCATCATCCAATTCAGCCATGACTCTCTTCACCGCTGCCTGATAATGTTTGAACATACCAGGATCTCCTGGCTTTACCACGGACTCGTCCTTGTCCTTCCTTTGCTTCATTTTCTTGGTGTTGAACAACCAAGTCTTGTACACCCAAGAGTTGATGAAATAATGTGATGTTAAAAATTTAGTTTTTCAACACAATAAAGAAGCATCACCTGCTTCCTCTTTTCCATTGTTTTTGGTCCAACTTAGGAGCAAACAACCTGGCCGCCCTTGCTATGGCAGTGAAAATCCCTCCCTTCTCACTTCTTTTGGCAGCAGTCCACCCAGGAAGGTAGTTCTTCAACTCCAAAATCACCTTGTCCATGAGCTTCTGTGACTGTGGTTGACACGCCCTATGTCTTCCAGAAGTCGTGTTGGTGGAATGACCTGTTCTTGCCATAGTGAATCAGAATGCAGAATGGGCTGAGGATTTGCAAGGTGGAAGTATTAATGAATTGTGCGAAGTTGAACTAAGAGCAAAGCCTAATGATGGGTTAATCGGCCCATATTGGACGTGAAGCCATTAATGGAAATGAATTTGTAATGAGCCAACAGGACTACACAGCATCATATTGCAATAACAATTCATTACACCTGAGCTGATGCCTTGCTTGCAATATTAGTAAACAAGATGAAGATAGGTAGATGCAACAGGGTGGAAGCAAGGGGCAGCAAAGGTAAGAAGACTTGGGTTAAGGTCCCACTTGCAAGCATGAGGCGACATGCCTACAGGTCCATGCCTAACTCTCCCTTAGAATCACCAACAATTCAGCCTGTTGAGGGACCACCTCCTTGGGAAGACTGTCCTGACAATACTTACGAGCAGGACCAAGGTTCATTTGAGCCTTTGCAACTCCCAAAAACCATGGTAAGTTCATGTACAATGTTGGAGTGTCATTAAAACTATCGCTAAGCATTCAAAAATACAGAGTCAAAATGACTACCTCAGGCAATGGCTGCCAAGGCAGGAATCATATCTGCCATTTGTGTCCAGACCTGAGTTCCAGCTGAAGGAAAACACCATGGTTATTGTTGACAAGTCCGGAGTTCATCACCTGGAGGTTTGATGCTGTGATTGTCCAAATGCCATGAGTCCGGACATTCAAATGTTTCTACATGGATTTTCCCTGCATCTTTCAACAGGCTGAAGACTGTGTTCACCTTCAGAGTGCTCGATGATTTTCTACTGGACAACCTTAAATGCGGCACCTTGGCAATGAACTATTACAGCAAGCTCTGGCAAATGACCTCGAGCATGTTTCCACACCTTGTTCTGGTAATACCTTACCCTCTTCATCAACTGGATATCATATTGACAAAGCACATGGCAAGGACCGATACAGAGAGCTCATGAGGGTTGCTCAACAGTGGAGACAGTTGAAGATAATGAAATGGCATGGCTTTGGCCATCGTTCCAATAACCTGAGCACAGGAGAACTCACTTTATTTTTCCTGGCATCTCCTCAGCCTGGTATTAATGTGCTATCAGAGAATGAATCACTTGATGAGTGAGTCCTGTTTGCAACCAATGTAGCCTCCACAATAATACGAGTGCTCCGAGCTGGAAATATACCCAGTCATTTGTGATAGATGGAAATTTCAAAGCTAAACATCTGCATTCCATTAAGCCATTCAATGAAGTTTGGCTGTCCGATGGGCTTGGACTCATAGTAGAAAAGGACAGGTATAAAATGCATCTGGCAAAGGCTGCTGACATGGTGGAAAAATCAAGCTGCAACAACCACCAGGCAGTAAATCAAGCTAATGCTTCTCAGCACAAGCTGGAGTCTACTGGTATCGGGGGAGTTGCCTGTGCCCGACACGGTTGCTTTGTCCCTCACTTCATGGTGGATTTTCAGAAATGTGAAACACAAGCCACATGCACCATTCCACATTCATGAGTTAACCATGCATCACTTGCAGACAAATGAACATGGACTACGCCCTTTGTGAGGCTTCCCAGCACGACATGGAAGGCATCACTAGGGCTGTCACCTTCTATGATATCAACTGTCAATACAACAAACACTTTCGGGTTCGGGTGGATCAAAGTTGATTTCTAGAAATGGCACTGCAACTAACTATCATTCCCAGAATTGAGTTGTGGCATGTTCATGGCTATCAGGACAGCTGCTATGTCTGATATGTGTCCAACTTTGTTGAAGGCATTGGTTGGATTGATGGAGAGATCATGGAGACACTATGGGGATGGCTGAATCTGATTTCCCCTGCTGCTTAAGGAATGTCATCTCCACATCAAAAGGAATGCTTTGATTATCAGATGAATGGCTCCAATTTCTGCAAGATGATTCACATGAAAAGGACTCTATGTCAGAAATACAAGCTGGCAAGGAATGGCATCTCAGAAAGTGGAGAGGCATTTGTGCCATATTATTGGAATATATTGAAATATAGCAAGATTCCTTGCAAATTCGTTTCAAGAATACCTCATTGCAACCACTTTAGGAAATTTGCGACACATGCCAGCATATATACAAAGACCAGGAAGCAAATGATGAAACTTGAGCTGGGGCAAGACCTAGCTTCAGACATACAAACTCCTGCTTTGCAAGCAACTCAAAATCAGCACCACAGTGGGTGACCCAAATGCTGGAGGTTAATGAAATGAATCTTTGGCTTGGTTTTGGTCTGTTGAAGTTGACCTTGGGGGTCCAGATCAATTGTGGAATGAGGAATGTGAGTTCCTGCTTGCATGTCACATCCGGCGGTTACCTGACAGGATCCATCCCAAGTTTATTGAGTCCATTGGCTGTGGGCAAAGGCACTATGGGATTGATGGAGGGAAGAAATAATATTGGTCAAATTGGAGATGGATTGGACATGTAACTTCTTTTTGTGGAAAGCAACCCAATGAGGCAACCAGATGCAGGAATCATTGGAGAAACACCTTCTGGGTCACGGATGCTACTCCAGAAGGCAATTCCAAATGTATTCATTGCTTGCACAGGATGCGCAGGCAGCTTTTCAAGACCTACAGAACATGTTGATAGAGGCTGGAGATGAATGAACACTGTTTTCTCATAAAGTCTCTTTTGCCACATACATAATTGAGTCCTGGGAATTGTCCGGGTCAGCCCATGTCGGAGTTTAAATTTTGTATCCATCTATCAGTGATTCTTATCTTCACATCTTCACCATCTTTCACTTGCATTGCCGGTGTCATAGTCCTATATTGGCCATGCCTGCAACTTCTGCATCCACTTCTGGCATTCTGAATCCCGGAAGCCATTACCAACCCCTGAAGCTGAGCCTTGCAACTATTTCCTGCACATTCCTGCACATTGGCAATGGCTGGATCACGTGTCCGCACATGCATCTCTCAATATCGGATGGAAGCTGCCAAGAATGTTCTATCTTCTGACTGGATCAAGTATTTTAAAGCTAGGCTGCAATGGGAGATGAATGTATGTTACCACTGCCCTGATGACTGTATTGGTCAATGCTAAGAATTTGAGCAGACTTTTGTCACACCACTCCTGCAGTACTCCACTTCACACAATATTGTGTTGGTTCTTCTGGTCCCGGTCGCTTATATCCTTAAGTTGTATCCCCGAGTCCCAAGTCCTGAATGTCAGGGTTCAGGGTTCGGCAACCCGGAGCTTGGCAATCATGTCAGGTGTCAGGGTATCTGGAACATTGGAGATCACATGTGTCAGTGTTTTGTGTTTCATGGTTTGTGTTTCATGATTCAGGAATCAGGCATCAGGGACTCGGTATTCAGAACAGTGTCAAGTCCCGAACCCCGAACCCTGAGCTCCAAGTCCTGAGTCCCAAATGTCGGGTTTCGGGACTCATGACTCAGGGTTTGGGGTTCAGGACTCGTGACTTGGGACTCGACACTGTTCTGAATACCAAGTCCCTGACGCCTGATATAGAAACAACAATACAGCGAGGTGTGAACAAGGCTCCAGACTGTATCTATAATTGTTGTAGGTCATGCATTGCCTAGTCTGCTATACTTGAGACAACAAGTGCGTTTGACCCTAAAGGGGAAGCGAGTGCAGCAAGGATCTAGAGGTATGCACTGAAAGCACTACTGGTTGGCCAATGCAAAGCGCAGGTGCGTGCAAGGCATGAAGGTGCAGTGAAGGTACAACAATTCAGATGGTGAGTCTGAACAATGTTGGGTCTTGCAGAACCTAGCTGCTATTCGACCCTAAAGGGTTTCTGGACCAGGCTCAAGGCTCAGAGGAGAGGAAATATCATGAAAACTTGCTGATCTCTCAGACTCATACTAGTAACTGGTGAAAAGATAACTTCATTATGTAAGCTACAAAAGTGCCAACATAAGGTAAGGTAAAAACAGTCTCTACCAGCCCAGCCAGAAATGAATCCCTACAGCGGGAATACACGTGCGTGTATGTGGAAACGAGAGAGTGTAAGAGTGAGTTTGCTTAAGTGATTATTAGATAGGAAGACAAGAGATGCGAGATGCGATGTGCCAAAGAATAGATTTCTACTGCAACTTTCTAGGTCATAAGTAGATGGAAAGTTAGGTCAACCAAAAGGTAAGGTAATAGTATGTACTGCTGGCACTTATATATGGTACCTAAGCGCTGTCATGTGGAGCCAAAGCACTACCGAGTAAGGTATGTAAAGACATATGTAAGTAAGGGTCCATGATAAAAATAAAGGTGGAACAATATGCAAATAAGGGAAATGGAAATATATGCACTAGAGAGCTTGGTGGACAGTGGATGGATGCTTCCAGATGGCTGGCGCTATAGGGTGCTCAAGCGCGGGAAAGCGCGTGCGCATATACAACATGAAGTGCGGGAAGTGTGCGAGCATGGTGCACATTGTGTAGGAAAGCTGTGCCTCATATAGGGATAGCTGCAGATAGCACACAGAGCGACACTACAAGTTTGTGCCATGTACTCCCTAGGGAAAAGTGCCATATCAGACCATGAGAGGCATGAGTCTCTACATCTCCCAGGGACTTAAATTCTGAGTGTCCCCACTCAGTGCATGTGTGGTGAGGATCTCGCGTGATAGTATGCAAGTGCGATGCATGTATGATGCCCAGTAAGAACTGGTTGTGCTCGAAACAGCCGGGATATGCTGAGGACTGAATTTCCAGTTTCGTCCTGTGGCCATTTGTGCTGGTTTGTGCTCCTTTGTAATTTCATATCACTTTGCATCAATGTACATTGTGTTGTATACACCATCATCGCATACATTGCATTGCACAATTGCATATGTTGTGTCGCACATACAGCACAAACTCCATATCACAAAGTACAAGCTGCGGCATTACTGCGCATTGCAAACACAAACTTTGCATCACTACTCAGTGTAACCTTTTCCTCATGTGCATGAAGCCCATGATATCATTAATATTGCAAACTATGATGCCCCAAATTTAAAGCTAGATACACTGTTGGGGCGAGATTTCTGTTGCCCCACAAATTTATTCCTTTCGTCCTCCCACCATCTTCCCACCACCGCCGAGTCTGCGTCAAAAGTCTTGCCACTCTTCTCCATTGACCACGCGAGTTTAGAACAGTGGAATGATTATCATGGGGATCTATTGTATTGGGACAGTGTGATGCTGCGGTGTGTCATAATATCATTTTCACGCGCATATGTTCATGTCTGTTGATGCTGTTTTAACCATCGGCTCGTGACAGGTTGCCAGCAATTCTTGGATGTCCAAGACCTTGGGGGCAAAGCAGTTTGCGATGGCCAATTCTACTAGGGGATCTCACCGCAGACCAGCGCAAGGTAAGTCATTGTGTCATTATTCTATACATGCTATATTCATGGTCAATGTCAGGAATATGATAACAAGGCAGCAGAACTAGTGAGTAGTCTATGTTGCTACAGTTATGATTCTGAGAGGGCTACTACAGGTTGTCGACAGCGCTTCAATTAAGGGTGTTTGTGAAGGGCTGCTGCGCTAGTTCTCTCAAGCATCTCCCATCCTACCCATCGCCTTGCGGACACCCTTGACACTGTTTTGATTCCCACCCAGTGCACTTTCCAATGCTGCGTTCAACACATTTTCCCAGATTTTCGTCACTTTCTGTAGTGTTTTAGAGCTGTGTTAGTGCTACAGGCATGTTTTATATCCCAGCACAATCAATCAATATCCAAGCATAATCATATCACAGCCTATATGAGCACATTCACCCAGGGAATCAGAAGCGCGCACCAATATGTGCCAGTATGATTTTCGTGTGCTCGTGCGAAGAAAAACATAAGGCAGCATTAGAGGCTTTGCCCCGTCTTATTGTAAATGTGCTAAATCAACCATTTTATATCCAAGATGTGCTAATCTATACATTTTTCCTCAGCCACTATGATAAGCATATTCTGGCACACCCCGGCTGTTTCGAGCACAGCCAGTTCTTACTGGGTATGATGCTTGGGTTGTTGGGCGATGAATGTGCAAGTGCTGGAATTATCGTGCAATGGTATGCATGAAGCACAGGAAGTTGTGCAGGCGTGTGCGAGGTGCGAGGGTGCGGGAAAGTGCACGCGCACATGGTGCGAGCACACTTTGAGAGACAGAGAGAACGAAACAGAGAAACAGAGATGTTAGTTTCATAGTCACGAATCTCAGACACGTTTCCAGAGAGACAGAGAGAGAGAAACAATCACAGAGACAATCTCAGAGAAAGACACAGACACAGACACAGAGAGAGAAAGAAACAGAGAATAACAGAAAAACAATCAGAAGAAATGAAAGAAAAATAAAACTAGTCTTGCTAGTCGTCAGACACAGTGAGCTCAGATATGTTGTGCTGGTTGTTGAGCACAGTGAGCTCCCACCTTGAACTGCACTTGCTGAATGCTGATTCACACTTCACTCACAATTTTATTCTGAGAGGGTAAAAGTGGCACTTGGGCATGCATTTATTGGGCAAGAAACAGCTCCTTATATAGACAAATTGGTGGCTATACTACTAGTTTCTCGTACTTAAAGTTGTAACTTTACTGTGATAGTACCAAGTCACATGATATCTTTGAGTCAAAAAGTAAATATTCATAACTCTCATTGGTATAATGATGAGTCAGCAAGAGCTGTGTATAGCCCATGAGTCAGGTGACCTTCAATGACTCAGCTAGTCAAGAGTGAGAAATGATTACATAGTATGTGCATATGTTTGTGCAATCTGTGGCTGATGAATTGATTGGTAGTGTTAAGACCATGCACAAAGGGTAGGACTGATTCTGAGGGGCTTGGCTTCAGCTCATGCACTGCGCCCCTTACCCGAGTATGTGCCCTTAATTTCAGATTGGTGTCCGAAGAAAGTCCGAAGACGTCCGAAGGCGCGGGAAACTTCGGAAGGACTTTCCGGACGGGTACAAGTAACTTCCGGATGAGTGCAGGAAAGTTCTGGAGGAACTTCCACAAATTACAATGGGGTTTCGTCCTAATACAGATACATGTAATGGCTACTCAGGACTTGTCCTGAGTAGAAGCAAACAGAGGAAAGGCTGCAAGGACAAAGTCCAAAGCAGAATAGGTCCAGAGGACCACGGGAAAGTTCCGGACGAACTTCCAGAACTTCGGATGAGTGGAGGAGTGGAGGAGCGGAGCTCTGGCCTAGGGAGAAACTCCCTAGGCCTGAGATGGATATCAACTAAGCTGGAAGACTAGAACTGATATGAGGACTTAGAGTGAAGACTAGTGCGAGGACTAATATGATATTCAGACTGAGGTACTACAAGACATATACACGAGTTTATATACTAAGAGAAATAACGGAAGGATCAATAAGCAGAGTCTGAGGCTATGTATGAAGCATATGCAAAGGTTAACAAATGCGAGTCGGAAATGAACATAGGTTAATGGATCAGTAAGCATACCGGTAATAGATATAACCGAAACAGCAGAATAGAGGAAATACCGAATAGGCTGTGTATAACGTTATAAGAACAGGAAATGAATTAGGAAGCTTATCTATATCGGATCAGAAGCAGATCTATCCATCGGATCAGACCGGATCGGATATGGTCCAGATGGGATGCATGGATATATAGGATGTGGCATTAGGGCGATGGGACAAGGATGAATGATGCAGGCTAGCTGCGAAGGATAAGGGATCTGGACGTGGACATGCGGATGTGGATGTGCAGAGGTGCAGGGATCCGGATGGGTACTGGAGACATGGATAGCACATCCGAAGGTCCAGATGAGGCATGGGAATATTATCGGATGTAGGTCCGGAATACGGGATATGACAGGTAGCATAATGACATAAGATGTGTATTTAAGGATTTGTAAGCTTTCCCACAGGGTAACCTTATGCAAACATATTTTTCATAGTCACCTGATATGTGTGAGAATCTTTCTGAGTCATCCTCATGGCTGAATAAGCAAAACTCATCGCAGAATTAAATGTTCAAAAATATTCAGTCCACTTGCGTACAAACTTGAAAAATGAAGAAAAAGATGAAAAATATTTCCTACCCCCAGTATGACTTCGGTTCAAAGGGAAAAATGGTTTCATAGTAAATTCTGGGGTATAGGACTCATAGAAGAGTATTAGTCATCCATGCACCAAACCAGTTTGGTGCAGGTCAGCGACACAAGGTGCTGTTGCACAATGATCTTGGAGTCCAATATGCGTGCATGGGCATGATGCAAGGTGGTGCGGTCCAAGAGCGATCCAATCCATGTCCAAACCAAGTCCTGCTAGGCACGCTAAATATTAGATGCTAAAGGTTTGAACAGCATGAGTAAAACTATATGTGAAAATATGAAAGGAAAATGGTAAACTTTGCGGATGTCCTATCTGACTTGTCTTCTTTGTGCGGCTGTCAACATCTACACCTTCTTATGAGCAAGGCGTGGGAAGTAGACATGTGAGGTGCATGGGCATGGGAAGATTGCGCGCATATGTGCATGTTCTAAGGTAAAAGGAGCATGGTGCTGCGTCATGTGTGCAAAGAACAGATGTTTCTCTGCAAATGAGTTAGTGAGAGATGTATATAGTGTGGAATTAGGCACAAATTTTGCGCAAATGGGCTGTAAGGGTGGTATATCAAGGTGCAATAGGCGCATAGGCGAAAGAGAATAGTGCACGTCAGGGTGTGCAGGAACGAAATTGATGTGGTAAGCAAAAGTGCGAAGAATGCGAATAAATGTAGGAAGTGTGAAGTTCAAGGAGATGATAGGGGAGTTAGGCGCATATGTATGTGTCAAGCACATGCCTAAGTTGAGCCTGGATGGCTGATTGGAATATACTTTGTGATGAATGACAGAAATGAGATTTAAAAGGGGAGAAGCGATAGAAATGCGATAGTGTGGAAACTCTGCTAAAATGATGGATGTGCAAGGCGCAGGAATTATCACATGATGCGCACGATCATGGCACGTGAATAAGGTAGTGCGAAGATGAAAACAAAGTGTTTGGAAGCATCATATAGCTCCTTAAGAGCTTTAAACATGAAAAAGACAAAAAACACGAAATGAGACGAGGGTAAATATACAATGCCTCTAGGTGCACGCATTGCACGTCCTCAGGTGCACGCATTGCACATCCTCAGGTGCACGCATTGCACGTCCTCAGGTGCAATATGGTGTGCCTGAGTCACCCTAGTGTCGCCTGAGACATGCTCTGCTTGGTGATTGGGCAGTGTGATGCATGGATGCTTAACTGGCATGTGATAGTCACTAGATGAAAAAAGCGCAATGTGTGTGTGATCGTTAGTGACAGATGGAGTTTCCAGAGACAAACTCTGGTCAGTGCGAGGTGTGGCTTGAACCTCTGATGCAGTAGGAGGCTCCTCTATAGGCACGCTAAGGCGCAATAGATGTTTAGGGTCATCTCTGACCTCTAATGATGCAAGTGGTGATAGCGGTGATGGTGATGGTGTGATTGGCAAGATTTCTTCCTTAAGTGATGCGATAGGTGGGCACATTTCAAGCGATGGCATAATAACTTCCACAATGGGCGCGTTATTGTGCAATAGATTTTCAGGGTCATCCCTGACCTCTGGCGATGCAATAGCGATGGGTGAGTGTGTTTTGAGTGGTGTGTTAGTGTGCAATGGATGTTTAGAATCATCCCTGACTAACAATGTGATTGGTGATGATGATGCGGATGATGATGGAGATGGTGCTGATAATGAAAGTGAAGAGGCACCTGCAGTGCGCTTCTGGTTGCGCTTTGGGAGTGCGTGCTCAAGTTTGTGATCTAAAATGATGCTGTCTGGTATAGCTTTGCATGCTGGCATAGTTGATGCTTCAGGTGCGCATGAATCGTGCGAAGGCATGGGAAAAGTGCATGCATGAGGTGCAAGAATTGGAACTGGTGGCCTTTTGTCAAGTACAAATTCTGAGGGTGCACAATAGAAGAGTCCAGCTGTCACACTAGTGCTAGTGGTTGTATCCTGCATTGCGCAGCTTGTGTGATAGCAATATTTGCACTTAGCCACTATAGCTTGCACCGGTGCTTGCGCTGGCGTGGTCGCTGTGACTAAGTGTGCAATTGGCACTACCACAGGTGCGCTTGGTGCGGGAAAAGTGCACCCAGGTAATAGGAACTGCGCAGCTGCGAAGACATCCATAAATGGGTATGTGTTGTATGGATGGTGGTCAGGGAACTTGATCATAAGGCGCAAGCAAATTTGCACCTGAGTATCTCTAGGGATTCCTTCCATGAATAAGCAGTCACGTTCAGCCTTTCCAATATGGTCTTCATCCATGAGTGGCTGCATAATCTTGCTGAATGTGTGCAAGTAATTGCTTAGTTCTATGCAAGAGGGCATCGGCTTGTTAGCGTATTTGTGTGCGATGGCTTGTAGGTCTGCGAGCACATAGCACCTTTTACCATCCCATCCAGGATACATTACCTTAACTTCTGCCATGAATGCATCATAATCATTTACTGCCGCTTCTGGCATGCCTCCCCATAGTTCTCGATCGTTGTGTTCAAGGTAGCGAACAATACCTTTGATGTGGTCGAGTCCTTGGAGTCCTGCTTCATCAGCGAGCTGCTCATATGCGTCAATAAATTTGGCAAGGTTGTCTGTAGTGCCATCGAACTTGGGTGTATTTGCTGTGCCACAGATGGGCATTCTGTAAGGCATTGAAGCATGGGAAAGGCGTGTGCGTGAGGTGCAGAGGCATGGGAATTATTGCATGCATGCAAGGCACGAGAATGCATAACTAGAAATGGTTAGCTTTTGAAATGCAAAGAGATTGACTTATATGCGTTAAATGGTGTGAAGTGCGAAGACGCGCAGAACTAGATCTTGCTGACTGTTCCCCTCGCGGTGGGCTCCAGTTGTAAAAACAACAATACAGTGAAGCACAAATGAGGCTCCAGACTGTATCTATAAGTGTTGTAAGGTCATGTGTTCAACCCTAAAGGGGAAGCGAGTGCAGCAAGGATCTAGAAGTATGCGCTGAAGCGGAGCATGAGAAAGCACAGGTGTGCACAAGGCACAAAGGTGCGGGAATGTGCACGCATGCTGCACGAAGCACGGGAAAGTGTGCATAGGTATGTGGAAATGAGAGAGACTAAGCTTAAGAGATGAGAGCGCAAGATGTAAAGGAATAGATTTCTACTGCGACTTTCTAGGTAGTAAGTGGGTAGGTAAAGTTGGGTAAAGTTAGAAGTTGAAAAGTTCTAGTATGTACTACTGGCACTTATATGTGGTGCCTAAGCGCTGTCATGCGGAGCTGAAGCGCTACTGAGTAAGGTATGTAAAGATATATGTAAGTAAGGGTCCAAGATAAAAATAAAGGTGGAATGATATGCGAATAAGGGAAATGGTAATACATACACTAGAGAGCTTGGTGGACAGTGGATGGATGTGTCTGGATGGCTGGCACTATAGGGTGCTCAAGTGCAGGAAAGCACGCGCGCATATACAATGTGAAGCGCGGGAAGTGTGCAAGCATGGCGCGCATTGCATGGGAAAGCTACACCTCATATAGGGATAGCTGCAGATAGCATACAGAGTGACACTACAAGTTTGTGCCATGTACTCCCTAGGGAAAAGTGCCATATCAGACCATGAGAAGCATTAGTCTCTACACCGAGCATTAGAATAGCTCCCCACGGTGGTAAGAATGTCGAAGCATTCAGCAATGGACAAATGGTCTCGATGATTGGGGATTTCCTGATTGGAAATGATAGAGAGGGTGTTAAACACAGATGCCCAGTACTGCAGGGCCTCCGGCATCTGTGGCAGATCCTTGCTTACTGCTTTATGTCCAAGGTTTGACAAGGTTTGCAACCCTGCCCAGTACTACTTAGGATGCATGACCCTGAGTGCTGCAGACACAATGCTGGCCTTGAGGATATTCTCAGAGGAAGGTCCCTTCAATGATGCAGATACCTCCAGATCGGACAGATTCTTTGGGATAGGTGAGTATGACTGCCAGAATCACCATCTTATCAGATCCTACCTCATGTCCCTGTTGAAACCATGCTGGAGATAAATTGATGCATCCAAAAGTTGAGCCAACATTGTCCGAGCCCCGTTTGAACCACTTTTGATTAGTTCACCAATTGGCATCAGCCCTTACATTTTTTTTGAGGCTTGGAGAGAGCAAATCGGTGGCCTCCCTGATGTCCCTCTGTAGGTTCCATTTGATATTCAATATCCATTGAGTAACAATGTATATTACACACCTGGATGGTGTTGGTCAGGGCGTCTGGGAGGTACCATATAATGATGGCACCAGATGCATCAAGAATTGTGGCAGGTTTATTGACCAACTTTTTGCCTTTATGGCTAGGAGGACACCTCTCAAGCAACTTTGCCTCTCTCTGTTCATTATGCCAAGTGTTCTTCAGGGAGATCAATTTGCTATATCTTGCAATATCCATCTGCATCTGAACTGTCATGCAGGAATTTGAATGATAAAATGAATTTTCCAAATCTGCAGGAAGACCCACTGGGATTTTTATATGCCTTTATGAGTAATCAGCCAAGCGATAGCACACCATCACCAGATCAGTGTCTAGGTTAGGAGAAGGTATGACTGGGTCACCTCCAGTCTTCTCTGCCTTGAATTTCTGTTCAGTATATTCCCCTGCTTCATAAGTGACAGTCAGGGCCCAAGTGCACCAGATGTTTATGCTATCAGAAGTGGAAGGGGAAGAAACATTCATGCTGGATGTTGATATTGGGAAATCAGATGCTGAATGCTGGATGTCCAGACTTTGGTGTTAAAAGAGGTGGAGATAGTGAGGATCAGATAAGGAAGCCTTGGATAATGTTGGCTGTCAAAGATGTATTATTATCATCCATTGCTTAATTAAATACTATCTGACTGGAAATGTACTGGATATCAGATATTCATTTGTCGACTCTTGGGTCTCAGAACTTGGAACTCAGTATGATTGACTCAAATTTTGATGGTTGGAATTTGGCTTCTCATAGGGCAACACAAGCCTCACACCCAGGATTCCACATTCTGCAAGACAACCTATGCACCATCAAAGGCCATGTCCAGAGATCACCTGCTACTCTGGGAACTCAGTAACTTTGATTTATTACCTCCTCTGATTTGGTTGATGTACAACTACCTCAGCTCCATCATGTCTACAATTATGATACACATGGGCCCACCCATCTATATTTTATACTACCCTTGGCCTACCCGTCTAATGAAATATTTTATAGAACACTCTCAGCCCACCCATCTAATTAATGTGTCTGGGCCCACCTGTCTAATACAATATTTTATAATACTCTCGGCCCACCTGTCTAATTTAATATGGGTCTGGGCCCACCTGTGAATGTGATAACAAGTACCTACCCATCTATCTCATACACATCTACCTTAATACACCCATCTGCATAATATCCAACTACCTTGGCCCTCTACTGAATATTCATGTACAGTGGCTCAAAAAAGTGTCCCAATGTTTGTAGGTTTTCATGTAATTGTGTTATTGCGAGCCAGGGTGTGGGAATCTGACTAAGTCAAAGGGAGGTCCCAAAAAGCTCCGCTTCTCGGCTACAATTATGTCCCCTATAGCGTGAGAATCCATTGACGCCGTGCGAAGATATGGCTATTTTAATTAGGTAACTCATTGGGACACTTTTTTGAGTTTGAATCAATTATACATAATCTCTATAAGTCTAGTACTTAGTGTTTCCTCCCTTAGCTTTAATGACTGCTGCTACCCTCCTAGGCATACTTTCTATCAATTTCTGACACTTCTCCTTAGCAATCTTTCCCCACTCTACTACAACTCTCTCCCATAACTGAAATAGTCCATTAGGTGGGTCTTAATAGGCAGCAAGCATTCTTTTGAGTAATTCCCAAAGATGTTCAATGAGATTGAGGTCTGGAGACTGTGCTGGCCATGATAGGACAGTAATATCATGGTCCTCAAACCATTTGGTAGCCAACTTTGAGGTATGCTTAGGGTCATGATCTTGTTGGAAGATAATGTCTTCTTCATCAATACCTGATTCTTGCATGCTTTTGAGCAGACACTCCTCCAGAATGGAGACATACTGCTCTGTATTCATCCTCCCCTCCACCTCACATAGAATTCCCACCCCATGCCACCTCATGCAGCCCCACACCATCATATTTCCTCCTCCAAACTTAAGAGTACCTTTCACTTCTTTTTCTCCAAGTGGATCTCCTGCCTTTTTCCAAACATACTCTTGACCATCTGACCCCATCCTATTGATTTTAGTTTCATCTGACCAAATAACTCTCTTCCAGTCCTCTATAGTCCAGTGCTGGTGCTTTAAAGCAAATGCTAGTCTCCTTTTCCTATGGGCTAGTGACAGTAGGGGTTTCTTCTTCTTGACTACAGCTTTAAGATTGGCTTCCTTGAGGGTGTTCCTGACTGTTTGAGTGGAGACAGTGGTAGTGATGATGGAATTGATGTATTTTGTGGCTTGAACAGCAGTAGAGGCCTTTCCAGATATAATATGATGAACAAGAGCTCTTTTGTCATGCAGAGTAAGTTTAGAAGGACGACCCATTTTGACATTTTCTTTGTTGGGAATATTCTGGTTGATAACCCTGGCAATAGTTGACTTCCCTAGACCAGTTTTGGAGGCAATCTGCCTGATAGATAGACCAGAGGTGGAGAGAAAAAGAATATTATCTCTTTGAGAAGAGGAAATAGACTTCATGCTGATTATGAGGGACATGATGTTATTGGAAGGGTTTATATATGTACAGGATATTAAAATGAGACCATATTGTCAATATGGGACCATTTATATATATATTTGTAAATGGTGTCATGTCTAAATGATCTGATTTTCATATTTTAATAGAAACTCAAAAAAGTGTCCCAATGAGTCACCTAATTAAAATAGCCATATCTTCACACGGCGTTAATAGATTCTCACGCTATAGGGGACATAATTGTAGCCGAGAAGCAGAGCTTTTTGGGACCTCCCTTTGGCTTAGTCAGATTCTCACACCCTGATTTTCCAGTTTGTAGTTATCAAATGGAGGCTGAAGGTGCTCAGGAAGATTGCACAATCACATTTGTTGCTCCAGCCTTTTGCTGAAGCATTTATGAATGCAAGGACAGCAGTATGAATGACCACATGCAAGCCTGGTAATTCATTAGAAAAGTAAGGGAAAAACATGGGAAAAAACAGATGCATAAGATTTTGACATCAGAAGGTAGCAAATCGAGCATTGGAGGTATGAATTGCAAGCCTTGGTGACCTGTGCAGATGATGTGTAGGAACAACATCAGTCATGTGTATGTACTTACCTTCTGGATGACAGTGTTGCATTCATCAATTGCTTCTCTCAGAGTGATGGCCTCAGCTTGAAGTTCAGTGAGTTTGGCCTTGGTTTTGGTACTGCTAGAGATCTGTGAAAAAGCAAGCCGTTCAGACAAAGATATAATAGCAAAAATAGACCATGATATACCTCAGGCACATGGTTAGATGGTTTAGATGAGTCAGAGGAGCCAGCCAGCAAGTCAGAAAGGCTAGAAAAGCTGGATATAATTGACAGGGTGGAAAAAAAAATAGCTGTGACTCAGTTGGGGATGGAGTTGCAGAGTTCATTGGTGAAATAGATTCCCGCAACTCCAAGGCCTTGACCATTGAACAGATAAGACAATGTGTTGAAGGAAGGGGTGATATGGTAATCCTGGACATATGGGCCCAGGCCACTGACTCTTTACGATAAGAAGTGTGACATGTACATATACAGTGGTTTGGGTTGTCTTTGGGCATGGTGCAGTATAATATTGAATTGACAGACAGGCCACAATTCACCTTGCTATATTCACGTGCTATTTAAGTGGAAATCAATTGATTGTGACTTTCTCAAAACAATCTTCACTCCAAAAAGGACAGTGTACTATTATCATGACGCAATACAGTGACAAAGGAACTGAATGATTGTCAATGAAAGAGTAACGAAGATGCAGGCATTACTGCATTGAGTCAAAAACATGAGGAGAAACACATGTTGTAGTGTTGCTGTGAGACAAATTGAATCAAGGTGGTTAAATCAACACATTTTGACGCTGAATGTTGAAGCAAAGCTGTTAATGACAACAAAGCATGGATGTCTGAATGCACACTGGGTGATAATTCTTGAGTGAAGACTTACCATCCGCATGCAACCAACACCTCACTAATATCACATCTGTGCTGTCAACGAGGTTCCAAGGAAGTGGTTTACAGATTTTCTCTGCCAAAATGGCCGAGGCCAAGCTGTCAAACATTTACAGATCAGTACTTGTTTCTGTTAATTCTTACACAAAAGTCACCCATTGACAATGAAAGGGTGATTGAAGACAGCTTCCACTGACTGGGATACACTAAGAATTGATTTTGCAGACCAATTATTATAATTGATAAAGAGGGCTCTGGCTAATGATTTGACATACCACCAAACATTCAAAACCATTGATTGAGAAGATAGAAATTTCCCCTCATTTTTCCTGTCAAAACATTTAAAAAAAGTAATTCATGTTTCAATGATGTTCTGTGTGTAGGACATGATGCAAAAATTAGTCATGTTCCTTCAAGGATAATACTGTATTTTCCATCTATTGTCTTTGAAATAACAGCTTCAAATAATGTTAACTTTCTTCTTTATGTTCTTCAAATATAATATACTATATTTTTCAAATGTTCTGTGTATATTTGAAAAATACAGGGAAGAAAATTAACATTATTTTAAGCTATTATTTCAAGGACAATGGATGGAAAATACAGCATTATTCTTGAGGAAACATGACCAATTTCTGCATCATGTCCCACACACAGAGCATCATTGAAACATGAATTACTTTTTTTCAATATTTTGACAAGAAAAATGAGGGGAAATTTCTATCTTCTCAATCAATGTTTTTTGAATGTTTGGTGGAGGAACATGGGAAAATGCCTGCAGTGCATTGACTTTGAACATTTCAGCCAATTACTGATGAATGAAACAGGCTGCAACAAAGGAACCACAGATCTCAACACCCATAACTGTACTATTTTACATGATTGTCAGGACTATGTCAGATCTGAGATCCACCAGAATCAAGGCAGGAATGAACCTCATATTACCTGTGTTTTCAAGTGCGTTAAGCTTGTCCATTGTTCCTTTCTCATCTATTGTCAGGTATGTGTTCCAGCAACCCAGTAGCTGAGAAAATTAAATATGTGTATGGACAGCTTATCACCATCTCATCCTTGAGGGCCTCGTCATGCTCAATATCACCCAGGAAGTAGCAAGGATGAAGGTACGTTGGAAGTTCAGGAATTTTGGCAATGATGATGATGATGATGATGATGATGATAGCCATTTCATTTGGGCTCAACATCGTTATCCACAGTTGAACATAAACATGCTTGTATTGATATTTTTTGGAATATTGGAATATCACCAAAAAATACCAATACTAGCTTTTGTTTGATCACCATTATACTATCTATCCATTTATTGCAAACATATCGCAATCAGAGACGCATGACTTCCCAAAGACAGTATCATGACCCTACACTAATGTAATTCTGCAGGAGACTTTTCAATGACATCCATTGCACCTTTTGCCCAACTATGATCTCAATGGGCACTATTATTTACCCTAACTCACTCCTTCCTTCAAGCCTGAGCAGATGAATTCTTGAGGTATATGCAGGCAAAATCTTCAGCTGGCCAGTACAAAGCATATCAGTCAAGCTCAGGGTACCTTTCTCAAGCCTTAATACATTACAACCATTAGATTCATTTCAGACTTGTTACAGATCACATACTGCAAGATAGTACTGCATGATTGTATCGGGAGCCTATTCATGGTATGCAACCTTCACATTGAAGTACTTCAGACATAATTCATGCGAGACTTTCTAGTGACAGAGACTGAATGAAGGATGAGGAATGAGTCCCTTTTACATCTGGAATCTTACCTGAAACTGTCTATAGCTAGCATTATGTGCTTCCTTTAAACAATATCCTCCATCACCGGGCTTGGACAATGTTCTGTGTGGACATACAATAACAGAAAGACCTTGAGAATGATTAGTTCGCCTGAAATCTGACTCTCACTACCAAAGTAGTACCTTGGGACAGGGTATTAGCTGACAGATCAGAAGTGATACCACTGACCGCTTGCCTAGCTGGCAAGGGAATTTATCACATTTCACCCTTTACTTAGTAAGCACTGCAGTCAACTCACTAGTGGGAAAAGATGTTTGTCTAGGATTTGAAGGATAGATGACTGTGAACTTGGGATGCTTCAAAGTAGTATTACTATGAGCTTAAATTATAGGTCATATTCAGAATGCCTCAAAAGCATTCATACCACCTACTCATATTGGTATCAGGGTCATCTGGGTCATCTGCATTCGGAGTTTTTGTGAGTGCCAGATTCTGAACAACATGCTTGTCCAAATCAGGCTAGAATATGTTGTGGTTTGTTATATGTGCATGATCAACAGGAGGATTGGGTGTACGCTCATGTCTGAAAACATGGCAGTTTGTTAAAGGAGGGAAGTAGCGAGAATAGTACATGTGGAGATTCTGAATCCTGGCCTAGGACTACTAGTGCTATATGTACCTATCCAGAAGTTGTATGTGTGGCTTTGTTTCCTTTATAAAAATGTGCTAATTATTCATTTTGATGCGAAATCAAGTGTGATCGAGAATCAGCATGATTGTTTACCTTACTTTACACATCTTAGAGGATATTTCATTGGGAAGGCTGCTTGTATGCATAATTCCAACTGGGAATCAGCAAGTTGGTGGATAGCCTGAGCATATATATCAAACTAGGTGTGACCATCATGGTGTCATTCAATGTGTTGCTGAGATTGCGAGGTAAGTTCAATTATCATTTGATGCACTTCATCTTGATAACTTTTCCCAGACAATTCTCACTTTGCACTTTCTTTCCCCTGGTGTCTTATCATTCAACATCTCACCTTCACACATTGACCTTATCAGCCTTTATCAGAATCTCTGTGACAGACACAAGGCTTAGGGTTGATGAATGGGGATTTCTACTAGCCCAAGTTTTGTTCGCATTTCCGGGTCAATGATCCCTTTGTCAATTACCTGATACCTCATCACACACTATACTGAGTCATGGGAATTCATCCAATTGGAAACTAGCAGAGTCTAGCCATGTTGGTCGATCCAACCTCTAACTTGGCCAATCTCGATGCCCTTTGTCAAGTTTCAACCTTTCAACCTTTCTACATCACATATTACAGTGACCTACCTATCTGGCCGACAGTGATGTTTGGAGTGGGATATTTCCTAAGAACATGGACCTTCTTTGACCTCTCAGTATGGATTGTATCCTACAGATTTGTAGGGATTATTTAGTTCTTGAAATGCATCTAGTTATACATAAGATGTTTGTACTCTAAAAAGCTAAACATGTGCTTCATAATACTTGATTAAGTGAAACAAGGTACCGCAGATGCCAGCGAACACAGCCAATGAAAAACATGTACCTAGGAGAGCAAATAAGCAGCAGCAGTGGAGATGTAACAATGACAAACTGACTGTCTGAATGCACACTGATTCTGTTCAAACGACTCAACTGAGGCAACACTAATGAGTATCAAGTGAACTTACCATCCGCATGATGCAACAAAGTAACTTGGACACCCTTCTGGACATCCTAAATATGCACCTCACCAGTATACTGCCACACAGGGCATATTTTCCATGGCATACAAATTCAACCTGCTTGATGTTATTCCTCTGAATCTTGATAGAAAACTGTTGAACAAAGACCGGGTGGTCAGCCAAGTGGTATACATCTATGCTGTCAATGAGGTTCCAAACAAAAAGCAGCCTGGTTTCCAAAGACCAAGCTGTGTTCCTGCTGTAGATCCAGTCAGCTGGCTATGCACCCAGAATAATAGTACAAACTCAAATCACTAACATTCTCATTGTGAGTTTATCCTGCCACTGCTCCTTCCATGGTGATATGCTCCATGACATGCTGATAATAGTCAAAGATGTGGCAAAGAGTATGCATACATTTCTTTAGAGTCCAAGAATACCACCATTACTGAGTGACCACTGTCATGGAAATGAACCCTGCATACAAGGGCTTGCTTCAGAGGGTGTGTCAATGGGGGTTCAGTGAGAATGTGTTCACATGGGACTGTACAATACTAAATCTGATGAGGTTACCTATAATGCCACAAATGAGCCAATGCTTACCTCTACAATCTATGACAAGGCATAGCATAGTCACTCTGCTCCCAGCTGCGACAGCAACTGTCATAGAATTATCATCCAAAATGAGATCTTTTTATCACAGATTCACACACTGTATACTGGCTGGTTAAGCAAAAGACATCCTTGCAGGGGAAATGTTTCAGTTCCAGCAAGATATTCAACACCTTTCACAAACTCTGTCATGTGGTCTTTTCTATAATTGAATAGTACATCTGCCCCCCTAGAAATGATACATTGTGAGTCTAAATCCTGGTTGTTGCAGAACCACTGTAGAACCGAGACAGGTCCTTGTTTAGAACTAATGTTCTGTAACAAGTCCCCATTTTTTAACAATCAGACAAGTACCAGACCATCATCAGCTGAATATGATGAGATGCAAACATAAAATATCAGCGCCAAAATGCACTAAGCATCAAAATCCATGTTACCTCCACTTGCCACCAATTTTCCGTTGTCTGACAACAACACACAGTTGATTGGTTGGGAATGACCTTGAAGAGTCCAGGGTAAATGAAAGTCATTCATTGCATGAAATTTGATGAAAATGATGGGAGTGTACCAGTAAGAGTTATTTTGCGCAACTGAATGGACTGAGTCACTGACTTTGGTGGCTTGTATGTGCTAAAAGCTCAGCCATAGTAGTAGTACCTTACCTGTTCATGTTTGATGTTCAATCCTCTCGCTCATACTACTTTTGCACTTTGGTCACCCCATTTCAAGTACCTCTTAGGTTATATTATACCTATAAGGGTTTTCACCTAAGGGGTGCTTTTTAGATGGTCTGGCCGATGTTTGTTGGTCTTTCCCCAAGTGCATAGGGTCCAAAATAAAATATGTTGGGGATGGTCCAACAATCAAAATACCACCCAATTTTCTGCGCCAAAAATGAAAATTTTGGGCGCATTCTTGGCACCTAATGTGCAAGCTAATGGGTCACATAATGACTGTAATTACTATTAGATATGTCTATGAAATAGGATTAGAAAACACAAAATGATCATTCATTCACTGCCCCCCCCCTCAGCCCAGGATCTCTCCCTTCTAAAAATGATAATTTATTCATGCCCCCCCCCCCTCAGCCCGGGATCTCTCCCCTCTGAAAATGATCACACATCTACCTCACACCAATATGTCTATAAAATCGCCTACACCTACAGAGTCATCACTTGGGGATCGCACTATTCAGATATTGATCCACCAATGCTAGTCTCAGCTACTCGCCTATGCCTACAGAGTCATCACTCGTGGATTGCACTATTCAGATATCCACCATTAAGCCACCTGGTCTGAGGGATGGGACATCCCCACAATCCAGGGAATGACCACGGTGGATGGGAAAGACCCATAATCAATTATGGGAAGGACCATGAGGGATGAGATAGGCCCACAATCAATTACAGGAAGGAACACAGGGGATGGGATATCTTTGTAATTAATTATTGTCACCCTTGTCCTTAGGTAGATCTACGAGGTGACTCATGATGACATATGTGTCACTGCCAACTTCTGTGGTGTGCTGATTGGAGTACAAGGCAGGATGTTATATGCAGCATGATTTTAAGTGTATTGCATGGTGGAATTGTGGAGAACTTGTCTGATTCAGCATGTAATTACAGTGACATTGTCATAACACAATCTCAATGGTATGGGGTAGAATATGGTGTATACAAGTGTGAATTAGCATGACTCGATGAAATATTGATATCAAAGATATAGTGATAGGGGGGGAGGGGTGAAATTTCCATAGCAGAAGCTTACTGGGCCATTACAAGAGTGGGCTGTGTGATATCCGCTTAGACGTGAGGAGAAGTATATAGATCTGCCACCTACGCAATGACCATGTTGTCGTGCTAAAAATTAAAATATTGGTCAATCAATGGAAGTGAAGTATAGTATGACGTGCTCACCATGACAATGTCTGCATCAACATCCATATACCACTCCAATTCATCAGCCACCTGCGAAATAACCATGCTTTCATGCTAAGAATTAAGATATTCATCAATCAAATGAAGTAGAATATAGTAAGACGTGCTCACCACGACAATGTCTGCATCAACATCCATACACCACTCCAATTTGCCAGCTGCCTGCGCAATATCCATGCTTTCATGCTAAGAATTAAAATATTCGTCAATCAAACGAACTGGAATATAGTAAGATGTGCTCACTGCGACAAAGTCTGCATCAACATCCATATGCGCCTCCAATTCGTCATATGGCTGATGGATTTCCTGTAGCAATATTAAGTGAGATTGCAAGAGTAAAGGTGGGACATACCATTATGACATCTCCATCAACATCAAATGAGAAATTGGTTATGACATTCATACTCCTGACTGATTTCTCTTCAGGCTTCTGCGTTCCCTGCAGCTAAAGATGTCAAACGTAAATTCACAATAACATTGTACAAACCACATATGTAAGATAATTGTTGAAGGTAGCGAAATGGGATGTATTCTTGAAGTTGATATCAAAGTCTAAAGCATAAGTTGGTAAGCAAACAAAGCTAGATTTGGATCATGGTGTAGAAAACACAATACTGAGAGGAACAAATGATGCTCCTGACTGTATCTGTAAATAGTTGTAAGGTCGTGTGTTGCCTAGTCTGCGTTACTTGAGGAGACAAGTGTGTTTGACCCTAAAGGGGAAGCGAGTGCAGCGAAGATCTAGAGGTACGTGCTGAAGCGAGGCGTGAGAAAGCGCAGGTGCGCGCAAGGCACGGGAACCCGCGCGCGTATTGCGCGAAGCATGGGAAAGTGCGCGTGTGTATGCGGAAATGAGAGACTAAGCTTAAGTGATGAGATAAAGCAAGATAAGAGATGTGAGATGTGATGTGCTAATGAATAGATTTCTACTGTGACTTTCTAGGTATTAAGTATGTAAGTAAAGTTGGGTGAAAAGGTAAGTAAAAGGTAGGAAAAGTAAGTTGGAAAGTAAGTACAGTAATAGTATGTACTGCTGGCGCTTATATAGGCGCCTAAGCGCTGTCATGCGGAGCCGAAGCGCTACTGAGTAGGTATGTAGAGATATATATAAGTAAGGGTCCATGATAAAAATAAAGTGGAACAATATACAAGTGAGAAAAACAGAAATATACGCACTAGAGAACTTGGAGGACAGTGGATGGATGCATCTGGATGGCTGGCGCTATAGGGCGCTCAAGCGCAGGAAAGCGTGCGCGCATATTCATCGCGAAGCGCATGAATGGTGTGCGCATGGTGCACGTTGCGCGGGAAAGCTGCGCCTCGTATAGGGATAGCTGCAGGTAGCGCACGGAGTGATGCTACAAGTTCGTGCTATGTACTCCTTGGTGGAAACTGCCATATCACGCCATGAGACGCACAAGTCTCTACAATGGTAAGATTGCACAAGGACCGAGCAATTTTGAGCATTTATCAAAATTATTGGGTCTCGCACAACATCAATTGTTAAAATACACATTTCAAACATAAGATGAGGCCTACGTGTATCATAACTAACTCGAAGCATATGTGATGAGACAAACATGAGAATGCATAAGAAAAACATATGAAAAAACATACAAAAGGAATAAGCATAATGTGTAGACATTACCAGAAGACGTTGCCAGAAGTGGACAGTAACAAGGGCTGCAAAGTTAGTAATATTCATCTTCCTTGAACGTGATGGCAAATGAGAACGGGAGGTGCTGACAATTTGCGACTGGGCCTGCCCTGAATGTATACAGGAACTGATACAATAATATGACAGTTAGCAAACATATGTAGAAGTCAGGGTATAGCAACACACTTGTCATGCACCCTGACACGGCGCCTCTCCTCTACCGTTTCACACTCCAAGTGTTCAGTCTCCAGAGCAGATTCATAATGGAGCCGAGTCCATTTTCGAATATCTGAATTGTACATTGGCATAACATTGTTATATGCATGTTGATGTCGCAGTGCTCCTTTGTGAGACAGCTTGTATCGAGAGTGGGACCGGATGTGCGAGTAATCTGAGGTTGGCACAGGAGTTGACGAGCATGAAATAGGAGGGGGAGATGAGAATTGCGAAGATGGTGTTGACGGTGACGAAGGCAGGAGGTCGTCAAAGACTCGGTTAGTAGGGCGACGTGAGCATGGGGCTTCCCAGGAGATCCTCATGGATAACTTGGTTAGTATATTGACGAGAGCATGAAGCTTCATGGTTGGAGCTCGGAGCTGCATTGTTGAAGCGCGAAGCTCCAATAGTTGAGCGCAAAGCTTCCATAGTTGAGCACGAAGCTGCTGAATTAGAGATTGCGGGTTTTTGGATTACCTCGTTGGTGCGGTGTCTAGGAGTGTCGTCTTGTGGAAGTGTGGAAGGTCCTTGATGAACTTCTCCGAGTCTTGGAGGGTGTGAACGACCCTGCCATCAGTGTCGATGACGAGCGGGATGAGACACACGTTTGAGGCCTGCATCTCAAGAGCAAGAATATCACCTGTGGTTGTGATATCAGCTTGTGTATGATTTGCAGTATCCAATATGTACTTTCAGGCCATCTGCTGATATGCAATACTACACTTGGCTCCTTTGCAATCGGCCCCTTCTTCCTTCCCTTGTCGCCTGACTTCTTGGACTTGCCTTTGCGCTTCTTCGCCTTCACTGCCTCTGCCTTGCTGTCATCGTCGTCGTTGTCAAGGCCTAACTCGGCCTCGTACATGGCTCCGAGATGAATCCTGAGATATGGAGCAACCAACGCACGTAGTTGACTTGCAGATAGAGCCTTGAGATCAAAATCGGGGCCAGGCGGGGGAACACCGGTGGGCCAATCATGTACGCAAAGCTTCTCGGCGTACAGGATGTCCAACATGGTCAGCCACCTACTGTTCGAGGATTTGAGCGGGTGCCGGCCTCAGCTATACAACATATAGTCAGTACAGTAGAAATACACTGCAATTAAATGAACATACCAAATTTCTCACTGATCATCATGGGCGCCACCTTTCTGTTCCTATCACTGGCTGTGTGGGTGGGCCTTGTAATGAGCTTGTTGCTTCACCTTCCAAGCCTTAAGGTCTTCAACCCCACTGGCGCAGCAAAGTATGAGCGACTGGGGCGACCCTCCAGACGCGAAGTCTAGGAGTGGGAGATCAGCGACACGAAGTCAACTGATCAAATGAGTGAACGGCACAAAGCCAATTCATAGTGCCAGGAACCGTCGTTGTTGGACATATTGAGGGTGGGGAAGGTGGGATGATCGGATCAAGGGCGGGGAAGGCGGGATCGAGGGGCAGTGAAGACAGTATAAAGGACGGAGTGTTGTCAATGTCAATGAAAGAGTGAAACTTGTGAATTGTGGGACTTTCCCAGAAGTCTACAAACGTCTGCAAACTTCGACTTTTCGACTCAATTGGGAAGTTCCCACCTTGTTACTCAATTGTCTCATTTCCTTCTCTGCATTCTCCTTCCCCAGTTCCAAGTTCCTTCTTTGCCCTCAGACCACAACATCCACACGTCAAGCCCATCAAGTTCATCATCGCGATTGATCCAACAACCATGGTTCCTGGTGTTTTGAATTGGCTTCGTGCCATTCACTCATTTGATCAGTTGACTTTGTGTCACTGATCTCCCACTCCTAGACTTCGCGTCTGGAGGGTCACCCCGGTCGCTCATACTTTGCTGCGCCAGTGGGGTTGAAGACCCTCTTGGGCGTGCTTTGCCTTCGCACTTGGCTCATTTCTGGTGCACCACACACTGCTGCAGACTTCCTCTCATATTTCAGGTGTGCCAATTGTTCACCTTTCACTTGTCAGGCTCATCAGTGAGTTTTTGATATCTTTGATCTACAATCTCTCCTGATGCATATCTTACATTATAGCACCCGTCACTTTAGCTACATCTTCCTTTTTGGTAAGTATCCTTTTCATCATCTCATTAATCTGTATACTGACCAGCGCTTAGACTCTCACCATACCATATCAAACTCTGAGGTGTGTTTGCCTTATACCTGTCAGCACATATTCTAACTTTCACAGTTTTCCATCATGCCCAACACTCTGACAATGTTCAAGGGTGACCCGACACTTCGTGCATGTATGTGATTTTGTCTTTTAGCATCCTTACTTACTTATGTGCATGCATCCTGCAGCTTGGTTACAATCTTACGATGCCCTTGCCATCGCCATCCAGGACAATCTAGTCATCACTACGCCCAACATGTAATTCGTTCCCAAGTTCCACCATTTCGAAGAAGAAAATGTACAAGCCTGCGCCGATGGTCATTTTGGTGTTGTCGACTGCTTTCAATGGCCTCAAGCCTATGACAACATCTTTTGCAATTCCGTCTGCATTCCTCGTAAGGAGGTTTACCTGTTCCCGCATCCACTTCACTGGGCGTGGTACACTCCCAAGCAAAAGGACTTCAAGACCATCCCAGGCAATTCGTTCCCTGTAGGCACGCTTGCCTCTGACAAGGTCGAAGGACTGGAGTCACTCCTCAAATTAGTGGAAAAACGTGTACAGGACTGGAGGGCCAATCGACAAGTCAAAAAGGATGTCATCATCAATTGTGTCATCTCTCTTCGACACGGTATCTTGCGGCTCAAAAAACATCCCCTGACATTTCGCGATCTCCTCATCTTCGTCATGGATGCCCAATGCCTCTTCCTTGAAATCCACTCTTTTATGGATTGGGTTCTCATTGCCCAACCTCGCATCTCCTCTGGCATCGGGACTGTCATCGTCAATTCGGAATGGATGGGCGCTTTCATGCATGACAGTGACATGTGCAACAAGCTCCACATGGCTGAGTATAAATGACGAATTGTACTATGTTCCATTACCTGTTAATCTCCGTAACGCACTGTCAGATAAGGTTATGCTTTGTATTAGTAGGCTCAGCATACGTTGCAGTGTCCCCTAGTCCCAATTTAGTAACAAGGTGAGTGCCTCACACTGTTAACTCTGATCTGATATGTTTTTGTAGACATCCTACTCCCAAGTCATAGCTAGCGACCCATGTCGTTCTGCTATTGTATTTTCTATTAACTTTGCCATAGCTATTATCTATTCGCTCACACGAAACATATGTTTCTCTGCTTACGTTTCCACTAATTCCTACAGTACAATACTTATGGCAGGAGACGAGAAAGTATCCGCTATGCAGATACGTTATTGAGTATTTTTTTTATTAATTTGACGTTATTGTTACCCTGATTCACTCCTGTAGTCTGCCAGTGAATCACATCCCCAGTACTAATCTCCCTCAGATTTTTTCTCCTTTGCACTCCAAGTATTGGTCATTGGCTCTCCCAGTCAAGTATTGGTCGTCTCTGGACCCGATATTGGTCGTTGACTCTTGATCGAACTCGTCCCAGACTGCGCACCTGTGGATAGTTCCTCCAACTGACTCTGCGTTGTTGGTGGCCTTCTGTGTGACTTCGAGTCAACGGCATTCATTATGGCTGTTCGTCGTCCAAAGCCACACCATCGTGAACCCTCCAAGGTGATCTCCCGCACGCAGGAAGAATGCCCTTCAATTCCGCCGCCCATCACTATTGTCTGTGAGCCTTGGATGAACACGGCATTGCGACGTCCTCGTCAGACAAGAAAACTCAATCTATATCTCCCTGCCCCGCCTCCTGTGTTGGTCTTGCCCAGACGCCAACGCCTCACACAGCAAAACTTCTGCCGTCCATTGCCTGCGTCCAGGACATTGGTAACACAAGAAGATATCACTGATGAGGTTCTCTTCAGCGACTCCCTACATTTCTCCAATGATCCTATTGGCCATTGTCTGACCAGCTCACAGAAAAGGGCCAACCAGTGGCGCAGATGGTCACAAGATGTCATTCCGTCCCTACTTGTACTGTATTTATCCTATATCCAACAAACTTCAGTGTTACATTATACCAACGCACCGGGAGAAGCTCAGAAAGATCTTGCAGTTTGTCAAGCTGGGTGTAGGACTCGGTGGATTACAGTTGCATGTGTGCATTTCGATGGTATGTTATTTTTCACTCTTCTCCACAATATATCTCACATATCTTCCAGCATTGAAAGAAATTAACATCATCACATGCCCGTGTTTCCCTGTATCCCTCCAACTCCTTCGTCGCGGTCTGTTTCCATGCGCTCCTCTCGCTCCCCTCACTCACGGTCGACTTGCGCGTTTTAGAGTTCGTCCGTCTTCTCTTCGTACGCCAGGCTCCCAACCAAACTGCATGGTGCGATGTGGTGGAAACCTTTCGAGATGGAATGGGGTAGAAGTTGTCATGCAAGGTTAGCCTTTCCAATCCTCTCGCATACAATGATGCTCAGTCTTTCATCAGAATAACTTGTGTCGTCGTTTCAGCAATACTTTCCACTGGTACTGAGTGCTGAGCATCTTGGCTCGCAATCACATTTCTACTGTCATCGCCGATGTTCAGAGGGGTCAGGCACGTATCCCACTCATCGATCAGCCATCTGAATACCTTCGTTCTCATTGCCTGCTTTGTTTCGGAGGAAATGCTTGCCATGGAGCAGATGCTCGTTCTATGTAAGTTTGTGTCTCAGCTTGTATTGTACCACTTTTAATTGACAATACCAGCCCAGACGTTGTTGTTTGCATAGATGCCTGCTTTACTCAAAAGCGATCGACTAATCCTCGCAATACTAGCAGTATCGACCCTCCTAATCTGACTCCAACATTCTTTCTGTCAAACAACGATGTCAAAGCAATGGAGGATTTTGTAAAAAGTTGTTGTGGAGAAAGACGTCAAATGCGAGCCTCGAGAGCGGAAGAGGAGGAGGATCGCTATGAAGAAGGGATGCGTGTGCCAGTGTCTGTGTTGAATGGATGTGGAGAATCCTTCATTGCTGCAGATGAAAAGCATGAAAAGGCAAGTACTTGTTTTTTTACTGACACAGGCCTGATGGCCCTTCTATGCAGACATGACCGTGTCCTCTGGCTTGTCAACCTCACATCAGCAGGGGAAAAGCAACACTACGCACTCGCTCTCCTGGACCAGTTGTTCAAGCACATACCCCCTCAGATGACTGTAGGACTTCTCTATGACATCGGATGTCAACTCGAACGAAGCTGCCGAAAATGGAATCTTCTTGATGACAATACCCTATCGCGCATATCCTTCGCTGTTGCGGTATTCCATGCCTATGCCATCAATGGCCCTGTCAGATCATCTACCATCCGAGGAAGCGCGAGGGTTTTGGATTGTCTGATGGTGAGGGATGCGAACGATTATGGAGTTCTCTCAAGCAACTCATCCCATTGTTACGCATTTCTGGGGTAAGTAAGTCTATATTCACGTGTATATCTTATTTCTAATTCTACTGTAGTTCCATCAATGTCTCTTCGTCCTCAATGTTCAAATTCGCCACCTGGACACACAATCCATCCAAGGCTACGGACATTGGCTCCATCGGCGATGGCTACATTGCCAGATTAAGAAGAACGCAGCTCTGGACGGTTTACTGGACTTAGATGTCAACGAGGATATCCTTCGTGCTGAATGGAAGGCACAAATTGCTCACCAGACCCGACCCATCCCATGTAAGAGTTTTACTAGTGTTCTCGCTGTCTTACTGATTAAATTTTATAGGGCAATCCAAGAACAAGGCAGTGGAGGTCATTACCACTATTCTTGCGCTGGAGAAGACCCTGGACGCCCACAAGACTTCTGTCCATGAGCTAGAGATGCAGCTTTATGTAGGCACGATTGCTAATGTCATGGAGTTCAATCTGCAGCTCGCCGACGCTTGGTCACGACGTGCCAAAATTGCAGATACCCTTCGACGTTGTAAGGCTACCCGTGGACCGCAAGGACAGGCCAATCTTATGACGATGAAGAATGACATCTACCTTACCATCTGCTTGAATGCTCGCACAGTAAAAACTCATATTAGGGACCGTCTCCGTCAACGCAAATTTGAACTGGAGAGGCTAGAGAGGTCGTATCGAGCAACAGTAAATGGTACATTACTACTCTTTTGTGCCTTACTTTTTCAGCATGTCTCATGTGTTGTTCAACAGAACACAAGCTTTGCTCAAACACCCAGTATTCAATCAAACGGCAAGAACCTGCAATTCTCAAACTAGTTTCAACTTACAATGGCCTATGTACTCAGCTACAGTCCCTCATACATCAACGGCGAGCTCCCCCATATGCTATTCCCCCTCATCCTATTGCTCGTGAAGGCATCTTCCTACTTGATGTGGACGATGAAATCTGGCAAGATATTGGCCTCGATGACGACGGCATGCACCCACCGGCATGGTTATCGGATGAGGCCACCAGGTCTGGTATTTGTTTACAGCTTGAATTAGATTGTTGCATTGAGGAGGAGACTCGTTTGATGCGAGAGCGGTCTGTGATGCAGGAATGGATGTTAGCAGAGTGGGAGGCCGTCCAGACTGCATTGAGAGATCCTGGTGCATGTAGTCAGAATATACCATGACCAACATTTAATTTTTCGGCAGCCAATGATCTCGTGATGCCATTCCACCTCAGGGCCTGTGCAGAGGAGCTTCTGTCCATCTGTGTTGTCTGGAAGAACAAGGTTCGAGAGATCCCTTGCGCTTGGCCAGTCGAGCATTGGGGTCCTATAAATGAGGATTTGCTTCGAGCCACTCGAGACCAGGTGCAGTCATTATTTTTCCAGGATGACGATGATAACGAGAGAGTTGGAGTGGTGAACGAGAGTGACGAGGATGGTGATCCAGCATATTCTGAGGTTGGAGATGATGAACTTATGGATGTGATTGAGGAGGTTGCATTAGCTGATGAGTACAGGTATCAGGATGAGGACTTTATTGAGCCCCTTCAGTGATAAATTCCGTATTATACGGGCCACCCGACCTCCATAATATCCCGTATGAGACGGGCCAGCTGATCATTGGCCCATGTTGTGTATATTCTCGATGATGACGGATGGGCCGGGACACATATTATTTCCGATGGAGATGGGTGGGCCCATGTATGCCAATGATATATATATATCCTTGATGTTGACGGATGGGCCAGGGGAATATGATCATTCATGGAGATGGGTGGGCCCATCTGGGTAATATGTGGAGTAGGATATTATAGACAGCTGGGCTGAAGAGAGATGTAAGGCAAATATTGTTATATAGACGGGTGGGCCGATGTGGGTGTATTACATATATGGGTGGGCCGAGGTAGGGGAATATTACATAGACGGGTGGGCTGATGTAGGGTGTATTACATATAGAGGTGGGCCGACGTGGAATGTATTACATATACAGGTGGGCCGACGAAAGGGATATCAAATAGACCAGTGGGCCGAGGGTGCGATAAAATATTTATTACATAGACAGGTGGGCCAAGGTGGGGTATAATTATATAGACAGGTGGGCTGACGTGGGGGATAATACATAGATGGGTGGGCCGACGGGGATGTATTACATATATGGGTGAGCCTAGATATGTTCCATCAAGACATACAGCTGATGTAGCCACCAGCGAATCAAACACGTAGGATACATGTACACTATGAGTGCATATACCTACCATCAACCACCAAATCTAAACCCCTAAGCACAAAAACATGAATCGACCATGTGTGGCATTGACCAATAATCCAGGACTGAAGTGGAAAAACCCCACACCTGAACCCTGGTGTGCAACAAATCCTATTTCTAAGCATGGACACCAGAAGCACAACACTCACAAAAATATATATGTCAAATTTTCAGTGCCAAACCCCAAACCGAGATGTACCAACCCCTGAATCCCAAAACCCACATTGACTTACCCATGTGCAATATATTTTTATTTAGACATACTGAGTTCCGAATTCCGGACACCCGAACCCCGAAACCTGAGACTGCCAGGTCTCAGGTATCGGGTGTCCGGAACTCGGAACTTGAGAAAATTTGGGGAGATCAATACAATTTGATTTACAATCAAGTTGATTGACAAACACATTGACTTACCTATGTTTGCAATATATTTTTGTTTAGACATACCGAGTTCTGAGTTCCGGACCCCTGATACCCGAGACCCGGCAGTCTCGGGTTTCGGGGTTCGGGTGTCTGGAATTTGGAACTCGGTATGTCTAAACAAAAATATATTGCAAACATGGGTAAGTCAATGTGTTTGTCAATCAACTTGATTGTAAATCAAATTGTATTGATCTCCCCAAATTTTCTCAAGTTCCGAGTTCCAGACACCCGAGACCCGAGACCCAGCAGTCTTGGGTTTCAGGGTTTGGGGGTTGGTACATCTTGGTTTGGGGTTTGGGGGTTAGTAAAATGTTTACAGATATACATAGGTTGATTTAAACATGTCTGGAAGATGTCATTCGTCTAAAATGTCAAATCCTGAGTTCCGGGTGTTGGGACTCGGTACCCGGCACCCGGCACTCGGGGTTCGGCACTGATAATTTGACATTCGGGTGTTCAGGTTTCAGGTGATATCTATCTCAATCTGCAGTTTCGAGTCTTGGATATCGGGAGTGATCATTGAATGATTCAATTGTGGCATAGGTAACATGCATGGAAAAACATTTATGTACATCTATCACTGAGCAATTATGTAGCCATGTCAACCTCCTCACCAGGAAGATCAACCTTTCCCTCAACATCCATCTCATAATCAGAAGAATCATATTCTGGCAGGAGGTTACCTGGTTCATTAGGGACCACAATATCGCCGGGGAATTCTGGCAGGAGGTTGCCTGGTTCATCAGGGAGAACAATTTCGCCAGAGGATTGTGGACCCTCAGGCTGAACTTGGGTGGGCTCAACCATGGGACCTACCATAACAGATCCATGCTCAGGCGTCAAGGGTGTAGGTTCCATGACGGAAAAGTCCAAATCAATGAGGTTGGAAAGTGCGGAGGGGAGGGGTGACATGGACGGGGGGGACCTCCTTGATCAAGCAACATTAATCCATCGGCCAGTGTGTCCGGAAGTGAAAATGAAGGGTGCCGGTCGACCACTGTGCGCCAGAGGCTCTCATGGAGGCATTGCAGGGTATCAATATTAGCGTCCTGCTCCTGCACCTGAGCCTCAAGAATAGCGATGCGAGCTGCACCATCCTGAATTGCAATTGCCATGGAATGGAGATCCGGCATGGGAACATGGAGTGCTGCACGAGGCACTGCAATGCTGGAAGACCTGACTGCTAAGTAAAAAATTAGGTCAGCCGGTCATCAAAAGTATGGGTGACTTACCAGCTGGCGCAGGTGCAGGGACAGGTGCAGGGACAGGTGTCTTCTTGGTAGTGATGGTCTTGCTGCGACCACATGACTGCACCTGGGGTGTAGTTGCAGCAGGGATGGCCAGAGTTCGGGAAGGGCCACAAGATTGACTACAAGTTCGGGCCCTTGACCGGGAGGGAGACGGAGCATTGGATGGAGCAGGGGCAGGTGTCTTGGAACGCATCCGGCCGGTGGTAGACTTCCCTCGGGTCCGTTTGGGCAGGGATCCCAGAGATGCAGGGTTGCATTTGATCTTCTTGGTGGAGCAGCGGATGCAAGACAAGCAGGGGAGGCTGGACCTCATGTCCAATCGAGTCGCACAGGGCCAATTTTCCTTGACACAATAATGGCAGGGGTTGTTCTGTGGTATCAGTTAGTAGATGGACGAAGGGGAATTTATTTCAGTACTCACTGGGCCGGGAATGGTGATATCAAATGTGGTATTGGCCGGCGGGTCACCATCCAAAGCACTGGAAGTATCATCAGAGGACTCCTCCTCAACTTCTGGACGACTGCCAGAGGTTGCCTGACTGATTGTTAATACACATATGAGTTTCTGGACAACTTCTAAGACTTACCTGAGCCTCCGGACGACTGATGGGAGATTTCTAATGTAATGGGAATGAGTGGGAACTATACATGGGAGGTCCAGACAAGTCCAAACGACTCACCGTAACCTCCGGACGACTGCCGGCAGTCAGCTGTGGACACATGAGCATATATTTAAGGTCCAAACGAAAAATGCAAACTTACTGAAGCAGGCCCAAATGATTGCTTCTTGGGGGAACCGGGTGACCGAGGTGACTGGGGCTTCCTTACCTTTTCCTTTGTCCCGGACCTCGGGGGTCGTATTGCTGGAAGGTCTGGCGATGACCAGAGGTGAGGGAATGACGGGGGTGGGGGAAGGGACAGGTGCAGGTGAAGGGACAGGTGGAGACGGAAGGTTGACAGTCAGTGGGCCAGTGGAAATGTTAGGGACAACAGGGAGATCACAGGAATTGTCACCCAATGCCTCCCAGGCATGGACTTGCTTGCGCCAGGCGTGTCTAGCCACCTGGGGGTCATCATGGCCAATGCTGTGCCAGTTGGGCAATGCCCGGGGAGTCATGGAACGCACCCTCATCAGCTCCTTAGAGCAGGACGCCACAATTCCAGGGATGTATTCCCCTTTCTCATGGGCCTGGATGATGTCAGCCTACCTGGACATTACAAACATTAATGTTACACTAATTTAATAAGTTCAACATACCAAAAGAGTGGTGACCTGCTTTGTTAGAACAAGGTGGACGTCCACTGAGCCGGCCGGGATGTGCCAGGCGCCGGCAATGATGCCCACAAGTTGAACAGTGGACGCCTTGAGGTTGGCCAATGAAGATTGAACTTGAGTAGACATTTGGATGGAGTTGACAGATGTGAGAATGTTGAAAGCAGGGTGAAATCTGTTTTTCTGATTTCAGTCAATTGATCTGACATGGTTCAGATCCATTAGATGATATATACCTTGGGCCGGATGATGAGTTAGACTCTGATTCTGGGTCGTCGTCCAGTGGTTTGGATGTGTTGAATGTGATTCCCGGTATGTTTTCCAATTCAAATGTACATATTTTACATGTGCAAATTCATCACATACTTCCAGATCCATCATCTCCGGCTCTGGCGGATGGACTGGCCCTGTACAATGACCCGGACTTGTATCTTGGTCCGGAGGATACCTTGATTTCGTCTGATGATGCTCCGGTTGTACCCGATTTTCCTATGGCTGGTGAGATTACTCTGTCCATCCCATGGTCACCTTTCATGGCATTTCCCCAGTGAATGAATCAACTCTGGAGCCTCATCCGGCCACTCCGGGTGTACCAGGGGCACCCATACCTTGTACGTATATTCATATCATTTCATGTGTTTTACTGATGCTATCTCCTAAGCTATGTCAGAAACTCCCGAATGTCAATCGCCCAAGCCAGAACTCAACAATGAAGCACTGCATGCCATGGTTCAGGAGTTCATGCCAATCGGATCTTATGATCAAGCTGAAAGTAAGTATGCAACAGTTGATTATTTATCTCTGCTAATATCCTGCAAGTTCAATCAATTGTAGATCGCCTGGGAGATTATCAACAGCGTCATGGAAATCTTCCTGCCCCTACAGTAGCCCAAATTCTTGAGGCTGACAGACCATTCAGGATGGCATGGGCTGAAACATGTGACAAGCTGCAGAAAGCAGATGCTGACCTCCAGAGGATGCAAAGGGTAAGGGAGTCAACCTCTAAAATGCTGAAGGTATTAGATACCCTCATTGAGGCCTTTGAGGACTCAAGTAACATGTAAATATTGATCAATGTCTGATAGTAGACACATTGCAGTACTACTCGGTAGGTAGTCCTTGGTACTTGTATACTCTACCTACCCAGTACTCGCTGCCAGGTTTTCTGTGCTCGGTAGTTCGGGGCTCGGTAGTTGGGGCTCAGGGGCTGGTAGTCGGGGCTTGGTACTCGGTGCTTGGTACTTGGTGCTTGGTACTCGGGGCTCGGTACTCGGTGTTCGGTACTCGGTGCCTTGGTACTTGGTGTTTGGTACTTGGTGTTCGTACTCAGGCCTTGGTACTCGGTGCCCGGTGTTCGGGCTTCGGTACTCGGGGTTCGGTACTCGGGCCTTGGTACTCGAGATTTGGCATTTGGCATTTACAATTTGGTTGTTAGTACTTTGACATATACATAATAGCACATATGACATTACACATGAGGGCAGGAAGATATATGTACATTAAGTGCGTCCCCGTGCTCTGGTTACTCTAGGTGTACTGTCTACTGGCATTTGCAACTTACTCCGGGTCGTCCTCGTGGATGGTTCAACAGTGACTCTAGTGCCCCGCCTCCTTTTCTGTGCCAGGCGGCGTGATACTCTCTTCCATTTCAACATCATCTCTAACCTCGCCCATCACGTCGTCAGTTAACCCAGCAAGGAGGTCTCCCATTCGTGATGTCAGTAATGCACCTTTTGTGGCCGGCTTGGCCGGGCGAGGCTTTGGAATTGGACATGGGACTGCCAGCCCTCTGAGTGTAGGACCTCCTGTCCTGGGCTTCTTCAGCGGAGGTCTCCCGTCAGCCAGGTCATCATCCACATCATGCTCCGTATAATGAGTGGCACTCTCCTTATCACTCTCGGCTTCTGTCGATGACTCCCGAGGCCTTCGGATGGTAACCCTCTGTTGCCTTCTCACTATACGAGTCTGAGGAGAGGGCGAGTTGCCAGATATGACAGATGGTACCATGTCCCCATCTTTGTTCTTCCATGCTTTGAACAGAAATGCTGACCCTTCGCCTGTTTCCTGCCGAGCGAGCCAGAACTGGAGCAAGGTAGTGGTGTCCCAAATTTGCAGCTTCGAAGGTTCCTTCAAGTCAACATCCACTGGAAGATATGTCCGGGCCACGAAGTCATCCTGACTTTGTACAATGGCACTCCATGGCACAACCGCCTTGTTCTTCCCAGAGCATATCCCTTTGTCCATGCATTGAACAATTTGTCAGGTGATGCGACGACAAACTCACGATAGTGCGATGTAAGAAAGGCCCTCACTATGGCCTTCTTCTCCTCAAGTTTGGTGTCAGTGATGTCCAGAAGGAGTGGCATACCCTCCCCGTCCATTTCGAGTTCGAAGGCTGGTTTTTGAATTCGTTTTCGACCTCCCTTGACCTGACGTCCTCCATCCCATGCCCCGGCGCCTATCATTGTGATGCTCAACATGTTCAATCTGGTATACATGGTTCACACACTCACCAAACTGTTCCTGCACGTACTCCTGCCACACTGGCTCAATGTCCTCCCAGTCCTTCGTCTTCATGAAGCTGGTCCCATCTCCTAAGGCCTCAGTATCATCATGCCTGCATGAATATTTTGAGATGAAAAATCTCCGTCAATGGATAAATGTACTCACATCCCGAACAGCACCTTTTCATTCTTCCAAGCCGACATCACAAACACTCTCATCCCACATTGCCTCCACATCTTGTTCGAAAAGTGCTCCATATATGCCGAACCGTTCTTACGAGCGACTTGTGCTTGTATCTCCGGAGGTGGACAGTTGTTGGACCACTCTTCGGCTGTTTCTTTAGCCTTCTCCAACTCATCATCATCCAATTCAGCCATGACTCTCTTCACCGCCGCCTGATAATGTTTGAACATACCAGGATCTCCTGGCTTTACCCTGGACTCGTCCTCAATCCTCTTCAGCACCTCTTGGCGTTTCTGCTGGTAGACCACCATCCTGGGCGTCCATTTCCTCCCATACTTGATCATGTCCTTCCTTTCCTTCTTTTTCTTGTTGTTGAACAACCAAGTCTTGTACACCTAAGAGTTGATGAAAGAATGTGACATTAAAAATTTAGTTTTTCAACACAACAAAGAAGCCTCACCTGCTTCCTCTTTTTCCATTGTTTTTGGTCCAACTTAGGAGCAAACAACCTGGCCGCCCTTGCTATGGCAGTGAAAATCGCTCGCTTCTCACTCCTTTTGGCAGCAGTCCACTCAGGAAGGTAGTTCTTCAACTCCAAAATCTCCTTGTCCGTGAGCTTCTGAGACTGTGGTTGATGCATCCTGTGTCTTCTGGAAGTCGTGTTGGTGGAATGACCTGTTCTTGCCATAGTGAATCAGAATGCAGAAATGGCTAAGGATTTTCAAGGTGGAAGTATTAATGAATTGTGCGAAGTTGAACTTTGAGCAAAGCCTAATGATAGGTTAATCGGCCCATATTGGACCCTGAGCTATTAATGGAAATGAATTTGTAATGAGCCAACAGGACTGCACCGCATCATATTGCAATAACAATTCATTACACCTGAGCTGATGCCTTGCTTGCAACATTAATAAACAAGATGAAGATAGGTAGATGCACCCCAGTGCAAAAATCTCACAGGGTGGAAGCAAGGGGCAGCAAAGGTAGGAAGACTTGGGTCAAGGTCCCACTTGCAAGCACGAGGCGACATGCCTACAGGTCCATGCCTAACTCTCCCCCAGAATCACCAACAATTCAGCCTGTTGAGGCACCGCCTCCTTGGGAAGACTTTCCTGACAATACTTACGAGCAGGACCAAGGCTCATTTGAGCCTTTGCAACTCCCAAAAACCATGGCAAGTTCATGTACAATGTTGGAGTGTCATTCAAACTATGGCTAAGCATTCAAAAATACAGAGTCAAAATGACTACCTCAGGCAATGGCTGCCAAGGCAGGAATCATATCTACATCACCTCCTCGATCGAGAAGCTCCACCAGAAGACAGGAGATGCATCATCTGCCAACAGGATGGGGTGTACAAATGTCAAGATTGTCTTGGCGAGCCACTCTATTGCACGGGCTGTTGCAGGAGTCAACATCGTAGCAATCCTTTCCACTGGATCAGTCAATGGAATGGGCGATTCTTCGAGCGGAGTTGTCTAGCTCATGTGGGACTCATTATATACTCGGACATTCAAATGTTTCGACACAGATTTTTCCCTGCATCTTTTAACAGGCCAAAGACTGTGTTCACCTTCAGAGTGCTCAATGATTTCCTACTGGACAGCCTTGAATGTGGCACCTCAGCGATGAACTATTACAGCAAGCTCTGGCGAATGACCTCCAGCATGTTTCCACACCTTGTTCCGGTAATGCCTTACCCTCATGATCTACTGGACATCATATTAACAAAGCACATTGCAAGGACCGATACAGAGAGCTCATGAGGGTCGCTCGACAGTGGAGGCAGTTGAAGACAATGAAATGGCATGGCTTTGGCCATTGTTCTGATAACCCGAGCACAGGAGAACTTGCATTATTTTGCCCAGCATGTCCTCAGCCTGGGATTAATGTGCTGTTGTCAGAGGATGAATCTCTTGATGAGTGAGTCCTATTCTCAACCTATGTGGCCTCCATAATAATACTAGGGATCCAAGCTGGAAATACACCTGGTCATTTGTGATGGACAGAAATTTCAAAGCCGAACATCTGCATCTCATTAAGCCATTCGATGAAGTTTGGCTGTCCGATGGGCTTGGATTCATGGTAGGAAAGGACAGGTATAAAATGCATCTGGCAGAGGCTGCTGACACAGTGGAAAAATCAAGCTGCAACAATCACCGGGCAGTAAATCAAGCTAATGCTGCTCGGCACAAGCTGGAGTCCACCGGTATCAGGGGAGTTGCCTGTGCCAGACACGGTTGCTTTGTCCCTCACTCCATGGTGGATTTTCAGAAAGGCAAAGGCAAGCCACATCCACCATTTCCCATTCACGAGTTAACCATGGTGGGTCACTTGCAGACAAATGAACATGGACTATGCCCTTTGCGAGGCTTCCCGGCACAACATGGAAGGCATCACCAGGGCTGTCACCTTCTATGATATTAATTGTCAATACAACAAACACTTTTGGGTTCGGGTGGATTGAAGTTGATTTCTAGAAATGGCACCACAACTAACCATCATTCCCGGAATTGGGTTATGGCATGTTCATGGCCATCAGGACAGCTGCTATGTCCGATATGCTTCTAACTTTATTGAAGGCATTGGTCAGATCGATGGAGAGATCATGGAGACGCTATGGGCATGGCTCAATCTGATCTCCCCTGCTGCTCGGGGAATGTCATCTCCTCACCAAAAGGAATGCCTTGATTATCAGATGAATGACTCCAATTTCTGCAAGATGATTTGCATGAAAAGGACTCTATGCCAGAAATACAAACTGGCTAGGAATGGTATCTTAAAAAGTGGAAAGGCATTCGACAGACTCGATGAAGCAGCACCCTCACATTTGAAGACAGAATGTTTAGCCAGGGAGAGGATAGCTCAGTCAAGCAGATTGAATGATCCTTCAGCCATGGATGAATATGAGATCAATATCGAAAAGGGTACATTGAGTTCCATTGTCTCCATCGAGGTCTGAATTAATATTGCACTCAGCACCTAGCAAAAAGGAGATCGAGCTTAGATTGTTAGAGGGTAACGCCCGCAATGCAGCACCCTCTCGCAGATCTGTGGCGACATGGATATCAACAGGGTTATCAATTGAAGAGGCTCAGATTGCATTGCTCATTGAGGTCCGAAGGATTGGAAGAAGATCCACCGAGACACAGAGATTAGACATCGCCCGTCAACGAGATCAGCTCCAAGGCCAGATAGATGGATTTGCTTGGTCTGCTCTAACACATATCTGGGAGGGATTTGATGCAGATGATGAACCTGAGGACTTGGACATAGACATTCTAGATTATATGACCGGCGATTTCACAGAGACATCTCATACATGGACAAACTCTCCCGAGCTCACTGTAATCCCATTGCCATCAAACCTGGGGGTTGATAGATGCAGACGATGCATGGCAGAGGATCTGATTTCCCTGGAGATGTCAGCTTCGTGAAGGGCAGGCCAATGATGCCCTTCACAATCTCCGCATTTACCTTTGCAACAAGGCCATCCTGTTCCGAACAACCGTTAGGCAGGCCAAATCCCAGGCCCTGAAAACTCGAGCTTGGTCCCAGGTGACGTCGGTGCAGCAGGCAGTCTCCCTCCATGCCAGCATATATACAAAGACAAGGAAGCAAATGATGAAACTTGAGCCGGGGCAAGACCAGCTTCAGAAATACAAACCCCTGCTTCGCGAGCAACTCAAAATCAGCACTGCAGTGGGAGACCCAAATGCCCGAGGTCAACGAAATGAATCTTTGGCTTGGTTTTGGTCTGTTGAAGTCGACCTCGGGGGTCCTGATCAATCGTGGAATGAGGAATGTGAGTTCCTGCTTGCATGTCATATCCCGCGGTTACCTGACTGGACCCATGCCAAGTTTACCGAGTCCATTGGCTGAGGGCAAAGGCACTATGGGATCGATGGAGGGAGGAAATGCTATTGGTCAAATTGGAGATGGACTGGACATGTAAGTTCTTTTTGTGGAAAACAACCCAATGGGGTGAGCACATGCAGGAATCATTGGAGAAACAACTTCCAGGTCACGGATGCTATGCTGGAAGGCAATCCCAAATGTATTCATTGCTGGCACAGGATGCGCAGGCAGCTTTTCAAGACCTACAAAATGTGTTGATAGAGGCTGGAGATGAATGAACATTGTTTTCTCATGAAGTCCCTTTTTCCACATACATAATTGAGGCCTGGGAATTGTCCAAGGTCAGCCCATGTCGGAGTTTGAATTTCATATCCATCCATCAGTGATTCTTATCTTCACATCTTCACCATCTTTCACTTGTATTGCCAGCACCATAGTCCTGTATTAGCCATGTCTGCATCTCATGCATCCACTTCTGGCACTCTGAATGCTGGAAGCCATTACCGACCCCTGAAGCTGAGCCTTGCAACTATTTCCTGCACATTGGCAATGGCTGGATCTTGCGTCCATGCATGCATCTCTCAATATCGGACGGAAGCTGCCAACAATGGTCTATCTTCTGACTGGATCAAGTATTTTAAAGCTGGGCTGCAATGGGAGATGAATGTATGTCACCACTGCCCTGATGACTTTGTTGGTCAATGCTAAGAATGTGAGCAGACTTTTGTCACACCACTCCTGCAGTACTCCGCTTCACAGAATATTGTGTCGGTGGTTCCGGTCCCTGTCGCTTATATCCTTAAGTTGTATCCCATGCTAACCTGGAACACGGTTCCGGATGACGTCTTTTCATTCCACCTCCTTTCATTTCATGATGAGCCAATTGCAGGACATCCGTCCCGGATTGTGTTTGCATATACATGTCCATGGTGGATGGGAAACACCACAATCCATGATCAACCATGGCAGTGGGATGAAATAATGGCTTCCTGCGTCTCTCACTACCAGTATTGGGCGGTAAGATGTTAGCTGAATTACCTTGATTGATGACTTATCTGTTTCAGCTTAATGTTGAGGATGATGCTTTGGTACTTCCAGAGAAGTTGAAAAACACTTCGACTCCACCACTCATGGGACTGAGATTCATCAAAGAACGCATGGAAGCATTGCTGGAGGAGCAAGATCAGGGCATCGAAGCTAAGATGGGAGAGGTGAAGATGTACACTGACATGTTAGAGAAATTGAGGAAAGGCAAAGGAGTGTAGTCCCATTCAGTCTTCATTGTATACAAGATGTAACATATTCTATGCATGCAAAAATCTCACATCCGAGTCCCAGAAGCCCAGGTCCCGAGTCCCGAATTTCGGAGGTCGGGGTTCGGAGACCCGGAGGTCGGCAACTGTGTTGGGTGTCAGGGTATCCAGACCATTGGAGATAGCATGTGTCAGTATTTTGCGTTTCATGGTTCATGTTGGGTGAATATGGAATCAGGGACCAGGGACTTGGTATTCAGAACAGTGTCAAGTCCCAGGTCATGAGCTCTGAGTCCCGGGTCCCGGGTCCTGAGTCCTGAAGTTCGGAGGTTGGGGTTCGGCAACCCGGAGCTAGGCAACTGTGTTGGGTGTCAGGGCATCCAGGGCATTGGAGATAGCATTTGTCAGTATTTTGCGTTTCATGGTTCATGTTTCTTGGTTAAGGAATCGGGCATCAGGGACTCAGTATTGAGAACAGTGTTGAGTCCCATGTCACGAGCTCCTCCTCCTGAGTCCCGGAAGCCCAGGTCCTGAGTTCCGAATTTCGGAGGTTGGGGTTTGGCGACCTGGAGCTCGGCAACTGTGTTGGGTGTCAGGGTACTCGGAGTATTGGAGATAGCATTTGTCAGTATTTTGCATTTCATGGTTCATGTTTCTTGGTTAAGGAATTGGGCATCAGGGACTCGGTATTGAGAACAGTGTTGAGTCCCATGTCATGAGCTCTAAGTCCCGAGTCCCGAAACCCACACCCAGCAGTTGCCAAGCTCTGGGTCGCCGAACCCCGACCTCCAAAATTCAGAACTCGGGACCTGGGCTTCCGGGACTCAGGACTCGGAGCTCGTGACATGGGACTCAACACTGTTCTCAATACCGAGTTCCTGACGCCCGATTCCTTAACCAAGAAACATGAACCATGAAACGCAAAATACTGACAAATGCTATCTCCAATGCCCCGGATGCCCTGACACCCAACACAGTTGCCGAGCTCCGGGTCGCCGAACCCCGACCTCCGAACTTCGGGACTCGGGACCTGGGTGTCCGGGACTCTGTATTCAGAACAGTGTCGAGTCCGGAGTCCACAATGTCGGGGTTCAGGGTTTTGTCAAATGTGTATGGCAATAACAAATGTTAATTTGAGCGTATTTATACATCTTCCCCCAGTCTCAAATATCACGTGCTGAGGTCCGGGTGTCAGGACTCAGTACCCCAGCACTCGGGACTCCCATATGTCAAGTCCTGAGTTCCAATTATCGAATACCGAGGCTTGCATCCAAATTATTCAGTCCCACATATCACTTTGGAAATGCTCAAAATTGAGTATTGAGGTCCGGATCACAATTGGTACATGGTATTCATTTGTTGGAATGTATATAGGTCACAATGCTTGCTCTTTGTTTGATCTTTCACACGCTGTATGCACCATCCACACTAGCCCATCCACATGATGGAACACCAGCATAAATGTGAACAGCATCCCTCATATACCATGCCCAAGCAATCTGATCCCCTTCCACATCATAAACTCCATGTCTCACAATCCTTCCGGAAAACACAATCATACAGCCAGAATTGTACTTGAACTCCAGCTGAAGGTTTGGCATTGTCATCCGAGCATTAGAATAGTTCCCCACGGTGGTGAGAATGTCGAAGCATTCAGCAATGGACATGTGGTCTCGATGATGGGGGGTTTCCCGATTGGAAATGATGGAGAGGGTGTTAAACATGGATGCCCAGTACTGCAGGGCCTCCGGCATCTGTGGCAGATCCTTGCTTACTGCTATATTTCCAAGGTTTGACAAGGTTCTCAACCCTGCCCAGTACTGCTCAGGATGCATGACTCTGAGTGCCGCGGATGCGATGGCTGCTGGCCTTGCAATGGCTTTGAGGATATTCTCGCAGGAAGGTCCCTTCAATGATGCAGATACCTCCGGATCTGACACATTCTTTGGGATTGGTGAGTATGACTGCCAGAATCACCATCTCATCAGATCCTACCTTGTGTCCCTGTTGAAACCATGCCGGAGATAGATTGATGCATCCGGGAGTTGGTCCAACATCTTCCAAGTCCCGGTTGAACAACTTTTGATTAGTTCACCAATTGCCATCAGCCCTTACACTTTTTTCGAGGCTTGGAGCGAGCAAATTGGTGGCCTCCCTGATTTCCTTCTGTAGGTTCCATTAATATTCAATATCCATTGAGTAACAATGTATATTACACACCTGGGTGGCGTCGGTCAGGGCGTCTGGGAGGTACCATGCAATGATGGCACTGGATGCATCGAGAATTGTGGCAGGTTCGTCGACCAACCTTTTGCCTTCATGGCCAGGAGGACACCTCTCAAGCAACCTCGCCTCTCTATGTTCATTATGCCTGGTGTCCTTCGGGGAGATCAATTTTCTATATCTTGCAATATCCATCTGCATCTGAACTGTCATGCAGGAATTTGAATGATAAAACAAATTTTCTGAATCTGCAGGAAGACCCACTGGGATTTTTAGATGCCTTTATGAGTACATCAGCCAAGCGATCGCACACCATCACCAGATCAGTGTCTAGGTTTGGGGAAGGTATAACTGGGCCTCCTCCAGTCTTCTCTGCCTTGAATTTCTGTTCAGTATATTCCCCTGCTTCATAAGTCACAGTCAGGGCCCAAGTGCGCCAGATGTTTATGCTATCAGGAGGGGAAGGGGAAGAACCGTTCATGCTGAATGTTAATCTTGGGAAATCAGACGCTGAATGCTGGATGTCTGGACTTTGGTGTTATAGGGGGTGGAGATAGAGAGGATCAGATAAGGGAGCCTTGGATAATTTTGGCTGTCAAAGATGTATTATTATCCATTGCTCAATGAAATACTACCTGATTGGAAGTGTGCTGGTCATCAGATATTCATTTGTCAACTCCCAGGTCCCGGAACTTGGAAGTCGGTACGGTTGACCCATATTTGGGTGGTCGGAATTTGGCGTCTCGTAGGGCAACACAAGCTTTGCACAGCCATGTCAGGAGATCACCTGCTGCTCCGGGAATTCGGTAACTTTGATCTATTACCTCCTCTGAGTACGGTTGACTCACATGTTGGTGGTTGGAACTTGGCTTCTTGTAGGGCAACACAAGCTTCGCACCCCGGATTCCACATTCTGCAAGACAACCTAAGCACCATCAGAGGCCATGTCAAGAGAGCACCTGCTGCTTTCTTCAGAAACATCTCAATTTTGGTTGGCCATTTAACATGGAAAGTATTAACTAAATTATGTGTTGAGTTCCGGGTCCCGCAACTCGGAACTCGGTACAGTTGACTCCAATTCTGGTGGTCGGAACTTGGCTTCTCATAGGGCAACACAAGCTTTGCACCCCGGATTCCACATTCTGCAAGACAACCTGTGCACCATCAAAAAGTATTAACTAAATTATGTGTTGAGTTCTGGGTCCCGGAACTTGGAACTCGGTACAGTTGACTCAAATTCTGGTGGTCAGAACTTGGCGTCTCATAGGGCAACACAAGCTTCGCACTGCCATGTCACGAGATCACCTGATGCTCCGGGAACTTGGTAACTTTGATTTATTACCTCCTCTAATTTGGTTGATGTACAACTACCTCAGCTCCATCATGTCTACAATTATGATACACATGGGCCCACCCATCTATATTTTATACCACCCTCGGCCCACCCGTCTAATACAACATCCCATACAACACCCTCGGCCCACCAGTCCAATTAATATGTGTCTGGGCCCACCCGTATAATACAATATTTTATAACACCCTCAGCCCACCCGTCTAATTTAATATGTGTCTGGGCCCACCCATGAATGTGATAACAAGTACCTACCCATCTATCTCATACACATCTACCTTAATACACCCATCTGCATAATATCCAACTACCTCGGCCCACCCGTCTACATAATATTCATGTACATCGGCCCACTCATCTACTCTATATATTCCCTGCATGAGCCCACCCGCCTCCATCGGGAATAATTTGCCTCCCAGCCCATCTGTCATAGTCGAGGATATTTTTATCATGGGCCCATGGTCCACTGGCCCATATCATATGGGATATTATGCACATCCGTTCCCTCATATTATACGGAGATAGGTCACTGTAATATGTGCTTTATTGGTGACATTGACATTGAGGATAGTTTTATGCCTTCATCACCTACCAAATCGACACCTAAAAAACAGCGCCGCATATAATATCCCCTATTCACATTTACATTTAACACTTGTCACTACAAATGTCACAATTAATCATTTATTTTGATCATTTATTTAAACAATTAATACTGTGAGTCAAAGGATAAGGAAAATTAGGGTTAAGCATGAATATTGGAACAAGAAAGCATAGTATTGACTGGTAGATATACCTAAGGACAAGGGTGACAATGATTAGTGGCATAGTTGCATATGGAGACCATGTGCATCCTTCCCTTAATTAATTATGGGCCTTTCCCATCACCCATGGTCCTTCCCTTAATTAATTACGGGTGTATCCCATCCCCCATGGTCCTTCCCATAATTGATTGTGGGGCTATCCCATCCTCCATGGTCCTTCCCTTAATTGAGTCCATCCTCTGTGGTCTGTCCCATAATTAATTGTGGGGCTATCTCATCCACCATGGTTCTTCCCATAATTGATTATGGGCCTATCCCATCCACCATGGTCCTTCCCTTAATTGAGTCCATCCTCCGTGGTCTGTCCCATAATTAATTGTGGGGCTATTCCATCCACCATGGTTCTTCCCATAATTGATTATGGGCCTATCCCATCCACCATGGTCCTTCCCTTAATTGATTCCATCCCCCGTGGTCCTTCCCACCATTGATTACAGGGTTATCCCATCCTCCGTGGTCCGTCCCATAATTGATTATGGGCCTCTCACATCCACTGTGGTCCATCCATAATTGATTGCGGGGCTGTCCCATCCTCTGTGGTCCTTCCCTTAATTGAGTACGGCCTTTCCCTTCCACCATGGTCCATCCCATATTTCATTACGGGCCTTTCCCTTCCTCCATGGTCCGTCCCATAATTGATTACAGATCTTTCCCATCTACTGTGGTCCTTCCCTCTCCCCGAGTGATGACTCTGTAGGCATAGGCGAGTAGCTGAGACCAGGCATTGGTAGGTCAATATCTGAATAGTGCGATCCCTGAGTGATGATTCTGTGGGCATGGCAAGTAGCTGAGACCAGGCATTGGTGGATCAATATCTGAATAGTGTGATCCCTGAGTGATGACTCTGTAGGCATAGGCGAGTAGCTGAGACCAGGCATTGGTGGGTCAATATCTGAATAGTGCAATCCCCAAGTGATGATTCTGTAGGTGTAGGTGATTTTATAGACATATTGGTGTGAGGTAGATGTGTGATCATTTTCAGAGGGGAGAGATCCTGGGCTGAGGGGGGGGCATGAATAAATTATCATTTTTAGAAGGGAGAGATCCTGGGCTGAGGGGGGGGGCAGTGAATGAATGATCATTTTGTGTTTTCTAATCCTATTTCATAGACATATCTAATAGTAATTACAGTCATTATGTGACCCATTAGCTTGCACATTAGGTGCCAAGAATGCGCCCAAAATTTTCATTTTTTGGCACAGAAAATTGGGTGGTAAGAGGACCCCTAACACCCCTCCACCATGGGAAAATCCCATGTATGTATGGTCCAATGTTGGCTGGTGGTCTTTCCCACACAAAAATTATTTTGATTGTTGGACCATCCCCAACATATTTTATTTTGGACCCTATGCACTTGGGGAAAGACCAACAAACATCGGCCAGACCATCTAAAAAGCACCCCTTAGGTGAAAACCCTTATAGGTATAATATAACCTAAGAGGTACTTGAAATGGGGTGACCAAAGTGACTTTTGATTGTATTTTTTGGTTGTGTCATATTGTTATTTTGACACTTCAATTGTAGTGAAGTTCCAGATAACCATATATATTGGCAGATGCCATGCATTGGCGTGTAAAAGTTATTAAGTCAGGTTACTTCTAGATCTGACCAATCATGGGAATAGTGGTAGTTAGAGTGGACAATTTTGATGTGATTCAGCGTGCGATTCAGGAAACAATTTTGGACACTGAGAATCAAATTTCACGTCGAATTGTGCTGAATCATTGAAGCGCCTCTGGAGGTGCTTCTGTGATTCTGAATCGGATTTCAGACTTGTAAACAGCTGTATTTCTTCTATTTAAAAATACAAATATCTAATTAAATATACTTGTCCTGTGTGCAAGCAGCTGTGAGCACCCTCTCTGCACTAGAGCAGTATGGCACCCAAAGGAAAAGGTATCCAATCTTCACCGAAAGCTTGTAAGAAAGCACCTGTCAAAAAAGTCAAAAAGTGCTGCAAGTGAGTACCAAAGTCAAAGTTGGAAATACCACAGAGGCTGTCGAGAAGGCTGAGAATAAAAAAAATAGTGACAAGGAAGTAGTGTTGCCGCCGGTGTGAGTTGGAATCGAGTTAACATCGACTCGACTCGGAAATTTACGCAACTCGTGGCAACTGCCCCATGCGGTGTAAACATCGAGTTGCACTGCGAGTTGGTGATTGACATATCGAGAAGACTTTCCCATAAGCTTCCCTGGTATCTTATCAATGTTACTGTAAGTCTCTATAATCTTGCCGACTGTAGCTCGAGTATTTCATGCAATCTTGAGCACTTCTCCAGTGCTTTACACCTCGCCGTTATACCTTGTCAATATGTCTGCCCTACTTACTTCGTCGGTCCATAAAAAATCAAAAAATTTCTACTTTTTTACACATGAGTTTTGTACTACCATGTACATGCCCATAAGTCTCGCACTCATTGTTTTCACACATGGCGCTAATCGTGATTAGGATGCGGAACGAGTATATCCACTCTCATACAAAGTCGCCCTCGACATCTTACCCATACAGGCTTCCTCCGTGCCATGCGAGCGAGCCTTCTCATCAAGCAGTTCACAATATTGTAGCCATGATGAGTCATGACTGTAGAAATATATAATTCTGTTTCTGCCAAATATAACTATTTATGCGCCAATAAATTTGACTTGCTAAACCAGAAAGAGATAGATCTGAGCCCGTTGATTGGTGGACTTAATTCCCGAACAACATCCGAACTCGCTAGTTGCACTGGTGTGTAACTCGATACAACTCGAATCGTTTACTTGTTCGAGTTCGCTAGCACCGCATCACACCGCGTCGACTTGCGGCAACACTACAAGGAAGTCTCTGACATTGAGTGCGTGAAATATATCAGAAAACAGATGAAACATAACTCATCTTGAGCTGTCGGTTGGACAGATACTTTGACCTGGTCCCTTGTCAGTGCCGTGACATCTGATGACACCATCTGAAAGGGCTTGTACCCTGAACCAGGTGCAAATGCATCAACTAAAAGTGGAGGAGGTGCAAAGAAAAAAGAACACCACTGGGCACTCTGTAAGGTTCTGTTTGATGGCCATGAGGAGTATGGCAGTGCATTTGAAATCGTACTTGGCAACCCAAAAGAAAAAGCCTTGTGACAAGCATGGGTGCGAAAGATCAAAAACCCAATGCAGACATATGTCATCGTTTGGTTCTGCAATGTTTTAATATTGACCCTTTTGGCAGTTTAGAACGAAAAACACTCACATATGTCAAGGAGATGGGGACAACAGGAGCACTACAATATGGGGTAAGTGCCACTAACTCGGTCATCATTTTCTGTGCTGAGACAACTTTGCCAGCACAAATTAAAGAAGAATTTCTGTGGTTCTTCGAGATGCGAGCTCTTGTGGCTAATTGTCCTAGTTGGATTCCTACAGGTGTTGGTAATGTGAATTCAGCTGCCGACCTTTCAATTCTGTTACCAAATGATGGTCAAGAGTTCTATGAGTCACAGAGCGAGCCTGCAGGATTGTCTGATGTACAGTATAGGACCGGCATTTGAGCCAGCACTGTCATTTGAGCGAAACAGCTACCACACACTCAACATTCATCTACCCATCGAATAGTGCAGACATATCTGGAATACTTGAATCTTGTATACTGTCAAGTAGAAATGAAAAAAAAAATGCATGCATGCTACAGGTCAGAAACATGCCCTCTTTCAGCACCAATCGATGCAGCGAGAAGGAATGATTCAACTATCAATGTCAGAAATACTGCCAAATGAAAGATTTATATCTATAGTACAGTTTCAGTACAACGAAATATATCCAATACACAACAATGTGCTGCCACTGGGATTCCAGACAATGGTCTCAAAATCTGTTATCAAAGTGTTTATCAAGACAAACTAACTCAATTTGGATTTTCATTTCTGGACTCACAAACACTGTCCTGCAGTCACTCTTGGGCCTGCATCTCACACATCTTGGTCATAGTCAGACATCCAAAGTCAGTCACAAGAAAAAAACAACTTACTAAGCAAGAGCAAGAGATTGCCATCACTCAAGCCATCAATGAGTACCATGCCAAGCAGAGAAAAGATGAACCCACAAAAAGCCTCCGTGCCATCTGTTGAGAAGTCCAGGAGAAGTATTGAGCAGAAACTAGGAAGCCAGTGGTTGTTGACCACATGACTGTCTTACATTGACTTGCAGGGAACAGAAGCAGTGCCAAATATATGGCAGAGGAAAGAGCATGGCTAAAACTGGAGGAGGCAGAAAAGGTGGTTGAGTATTGTCTTGAACTCGGATGTCATGGATTTCCAATTGGTCATCGTTGACTCAAGGAACATGTTGGTGCCATTCTACGAGCACGACTTAAGGAAAAGTTCCCAGCTGGAGGGGTGGGCAAGAATTGGACTGACCAGTTTGTTGAGAAACACATGGACAAGCTTGGCAGGTTCTGGACCCGATCTCTTGACACACTGCTCATGGTTGTGCTGTCAATCCTACAACTCATGATCAGTGGTTCACACTACTGGAGGATGCTATGATGAAACTGGGTATAGAAGAAGATTGCATTTGGGCAGCAGATGAGACTGGATTCCAGCCAGGTGGTGGAAACAAGGAGCATGTTTTTGGTCCTTCTGAGGCTAAGATTCAGTACCAACAACAAGACGGAAATCGAGAGAACATCACTGTTATAGTCACAATCTGTGCAGATGGCACCTGAGATACCACCCACTGTCATATACAAGGGTAAAGTGTTTGGAACCCAGTGGCATCACAATAACAATCTGGGAGCATTGTGAGTACTTGCAATCATGCATGTTGTAAAGTTACTCAAATAACGAAGGGTTGCTCACTTGACAAAAGGCTGGATGGATGGAGTCATTGGTCAGCATTGGATGAAGGATTTTGATAAGAAGACCTGTGAAAAGGCCAATGGTCGTCTCCGGCTGCTTCTTGTAGATGGTCACAACTCTCATTATACAGAGGCCTTCCTGTCCTATGCACATCAACAGAACATCCATGTGTTATGTTATCCTGCACACATGACACACATTTACCAGGGGCTTGATGTGGCTGTGTTCGGTACACTCAAACACTGTTGGTCAGAAGAGCGGGACAATTTTGAGTGCACTACTGGACAAAAAACACCAAAAAGCACTTTATCCAGGTGTATCAAAAAGCCCACATCTGAGCTGTAACCCCTACAACTATTAAAGCAACTTTCGAGAGGACTGATGCATGGCCACTGAATCATAAGGTCATTACACATGACATGATGGCCCTGAGCCTCATTACTTCAAACCAAGGGCATCTACCATTGCTGCAGTCCAGTCCAGTACAAGTTCTCGTAGATGCTATTCATCAGTATCAAAATTCACACTCGGTCGAAAATAATGAGACAGATGCCACTGAAGATCCCTTCTGTTCCTCGTCAACTCAAACACCAAATAGCTTCTTCAAGTCACTCACCCACATATCCCCAAATGACGTTGTCGCTGGCCCATCCACCCCTTCCCCACTTGACAACTTCTCTTGCACAGTCGTGAATTCCCTAGCATCAACATCAGCATCTTTCCATGTGTCGAGCAGTCCATTGTGCTCGTCATCACAATTTCCTCACTATGTTCCCATATATATCTCACCTTCCTGTAAACAAAAATCAGAACTTCTTGACTTCGAACCTGAAACACAGAGAGAACAAGTACTTCAGCAGGGACTAGCGGCAGCTCATGAACGAGAGGCTGCACAAAATGCAATCATGAGTAAGATGTAGTCCACAATAATTCTACAGGGGATGTACTGTGACTCGTTACATGGGCAACTTGCAGCACAGGAAGAGTCGAAGAACAACTTGAAAAAATGTGGAAAGTTGATGGGTAATGGCTTACCTTGTTACCTAAGCGGAAATGCTTTCTACATGCGAGTTGTCAACCATGAGAAAGCAGCAGATGAAGAAGCAGCCAAACAAGCTCGAAAAGAGGGGAGAGAACAGTGTGCTGCAGGTTTGGAGGAGTGGAAGAAGGTGGAAGAAGCAAGAAAGCAGTGTAACAGGGAATTAATGGGGACGTATCAAATGGAATTGGAGAGGTGGAAGGAGGAAAAAGAACACGTGAAGATGGAGAAGCATCGGCTTGTGTGGAAAAAGCCGACACAAGGTAAGTTGGAAGCGCCGTTACATAAACCAGTAGTTGTGGAGGGCACTGTAGGTGACGAGCTTGATGTCGGCAAGGATGAGCATGAGAATGCCAGTGATGAGGATGAAGAGGAGTAGGAGATCATTACAGTATGATAATCACTTGACAGTACTCTTACACACTATAATCCATATTAGGGCTGACTCAACTGGTGAAAAAGACAGATAACAAGACATTCTACTGATTCTCGCACCATGCACACATCACTCATTCGATTTCTCTGTAGCGTTGCATTAGCATGGTCATCGTATATCTAAACATAACTGCCAAATCAAAATTTTAATTTACATGTGAATGCGATGGCTGAGAAAATTTACTGGCTCAAATGCTGGTCCTATACTGTAGAGCATGATGGAGAAGACTCTAGTGGTGATGACACAAAACCTTAAAAATGTCAGCATCCAACAAAGGTCAAAGATCCTGCTGATGAAGATTGCAAGCCTGCAAAGAAGTTAAAGGTTGCAACGAGCACTAAACCATCCAAGACAAAATTGTTCCTAGACAGGTATGCTGAAGTGGCTGAGCAGGAAGAGCTGACTGCGCAGAAACAGGCTGATGCACTCATGGCCAAGGCATCACTTGCTGTTGTCAAAGCAAAAGCCAAGGCTCAGATCAAGCTGGAGAAGGAGAGATGTGAGATGGAGAAAGAGAGGAGGAAGACTGAGTATACTTTGAGGAAGCTGGAGCTTGAGCATCAATTTTGCATGGCTCAATTGCCTCGCATCGATCAGGCTGGCCCTTCAACACAAGTACACTATTGAACAAATGATGATGATCCATATGAACTTCCAATTCTCCCACAACCAGAGTACTCCAATGGTGGAAGTTCAACTAGCTATCATAATTACTAGACTTGTGACCGACATTGAGTTCTTTTTGTTTATATTTGAGTAATGCACCTTTCAGCTGCTCCCGAAACCTTTTGGCTGATTTTAAATGTTGCTGCCGTCCATTTTGTGCAACTTCAAAAGAGTTATTTTCTGAGTCCAAAGATGATGAGAGACCTTCCTCAATGAATGGATCATGTGTTGGTGCATTGAAATCACCATCCTCCAGCTCATCTGCCTCGCACATCATTGCAAAGGCATGCAAAGTAATGCAGGCCACAGTCCAGTATGTGGCAATCCGGTGTAGAAACAACAATACAGCGAGGCGTGAACGAGGCTCCTGACTGTATCTGTAAATGTTGTAAGGTGGTGCGTTGCCTAGTCTGCTATACTTGTGACAACAAGTGCGTTCAACCCTAAAGGGGAAGCAAGTGCAGCAAAGATCTAGAAGTATGCACTAAAGTGAAGCATGAGAAAGCACAGGTGCGCACAAGGCGTGGGAATGTGTGCATGTATTGCATGAAGCATGGAAAAGTGCATGCAGGTATGCAGAAATGAGAGAGACTAAGCTTAAGTGATGATATGATGCAAGATAAGAGATGTGAGAGTGTGAGATGTAAAGGAATAGATTTCTACTATGCTCTGCTAGGTAGATAGTGGTAGCCAAAAACTAGTTGGTAAGTTGGTGAGTGTAGAGTAAGTCAGTAATAGTATGTACTGCTGGTGCTTATATATGGCGCCTAAGCACTGTCATGCGGAGCCGAAGTGCTACCGAGTAGGGTATGTAAAGATATATATAAGTAAAGGTCCACAATAAAAATAAAGGTGGAACAATATGCAAATAAGGGAAATGGAAATATACATACACACTAGAGAACTTGGTGGACAGTGGATGGATGTGTCTGGATGGCTGGCACTATAGGGCGCTCAAGCGCGGGAAAGCGAGCACGCATATACATCATGAAGCACAGGAAGTGTGCGAGCATGGCGTGTGTTGTGTTGGAAAGCTGTGCCTCATATAGGGATAGCTGCGGACAGCACACAGAGTGGTGCTGCAAGTTCGTGCAATGAACTCCCTAGTGAAAAGTGCCATATCACACCATGAGAGGCATGAGTCTCTACACCAGTGAGTTGCTTTGTCACGTATTTTGACACAAATACCTTTGAGTGAGTGAAAACACCCCTTCAAGTAGCCAATGACATGTTCCAATCGGATATGAACCATGGAAACATGGTTGTTAAACACCCGATTATCAGGCTCCTCCCATTCTGGCATCTTATAAGATGCAACCACCCAAGTTTGTATCTGGAGCTTTAGAGTTAGTCTACTCAGGCTTCAGTGAATAAAAGCTCTTACTGGGTATGCAGAATCTGCCCAAATAAATTCCCCATCTTCAAGTATGTCATTGTAGTTCTGAGCAATGAATGTCTCTTGCCAAGTGCTCACATCATGAGTGCTCCCAGTATGCCCATAGCTAAAATCAATAATTCGGAGATTTGGGAGTGAGACAATCTATTAAAATCATCAGCTCAAATATACTGAGTCACAGATAAAATATAAATATAAATACAATGAACAATTTGACTTTCGGTCAAAGTAGCTTTCTCCATACCAATGAGGTCAGTCATAAAGAGGAATGAGTGTGCCATCAACTAGGCACCACCTGTTCCTCCATGCATGACAGGAGTGAGCTTCAACCCAGGACTTTGCAAGTTCTTTTTTGTCTGCAGTGGGAAATCAATGTGGGTACAACAATTCAGATGGTGTATCTGAAAAATGTGTTGGGTCTTGCAGAACCTAGCTGCTATTCGACCCTAAAGGGTTTCTGGTCCAGGCTCAAGGCTCAGAGAAGAGGAAATATGATAGAAACTTGCTGATCTCTCAGACTCATAGTAAAAATGCTGAAAAGATGACTTTATTATGTAAGCTAAGGTGCAAACATAACTATAGGTAAAACAGTCTCTGCAAGCCCAGCCAGGAATCAGTCCCTACATCGAACAGTAGACTCATGGAAAGGTGGGCGAAGGACAGCTGTCATGACTCTGCAGGTGATGAGGTGGACAGTTCCCTTGCCAAGCCCAGCCCAATCTGTGACTGCCTGCATGCTGGCTCCATTACATCAGCAAATCCCCAGGTTCCTTTTCATCCCTTAATGTTTCCTTATATGCCTTAATTTGTGTAATAAGACAATTTCAAGAAACTTGTTCACACTTAAAATAAGGAAAATAAGGAGGTCCATCTCTTTAAAAATCTCCTTAAACCTCCTTAGAATAAGGAGGTCATGATTCTCAAGGCAGTTGGATCAAAAAAGGCACTATTATTTGAGACATGGAGCGAGATACAAAAAGTAGGCTAAGGGGAAATAAGGAGATCAACAAGTCAAAGGACAAAAAGGAGCAGATGATATTAAGGCAGCAGGTCCAAAAAACGTCGAAAAATGCATAATAGTGCAAATGGCAGCTGTGCAAATAGATGAGACTGAAGGTAGGGAGGTGGACATATGAGTTCTGTAGTAGGATATCGGTGTCAGATTGAGAAAAGTACAAAGAGATAGAAAAACATTACAGATGCGGATATGTGAGCATGGATTCACAGGAGCTTGAGTGTCACCATCGGCACTGTCGTCCTGACCCCTGCAGCATGCGTGCTTTATGAATGGTTGGGATCACACAACAATCTCCATTCTCATATCCTTGGATAGCATTAAGGTGGGTGGCAAAAACATGCAAGATGAATTCAGACAGAAAGGCTCCAGGTGAGTCCTCATTGTCCAGGTCTTCATACACAAAGTGTGACTCCTCGAGCTGATATTCAGCATATTCCTTTCGTGCCTCAGGAGCCTGGAAGTCATCATTCGAAGTAAAAAACATCACCAGGACACTGATGGCAGTGGAGCCAAAGACTCCCCTCCACTCTGAAATCCTTTGACAAACCTGCTGAAATGTAGTTTACTGACTTGAATACGAAATAATATTTTACTCACCATGTGAAACCCACCACTCCAGCTGTCGGCCTCAAATTCTCCGGGTGCACCATTGTACACTACGCTGAAAATATCATAGCAGATGTCCGAAAGTTTGTCATTGGGGATGGTCCAAGGATAGTTAGAGTTTCTGACCCAGTACATTACTGCTGGGAGGAATTTAGAGCACCATTTTCTGTTCTGAGCATCACTGGGTAAGTGAGTGTTCTTGGGTTTTTCTTTCTTGAGGCTGATCTTCTTTCGTTGGTTGACTGCACTTTCGGTTTTGACAGGCTTCAAGTCATCTGACTCGACAATATCAACTGACATCTGTCAAAGGAATTTGTCAGCTCTCTCGCGCTATGTCAGTAAATTGAAAATTCTGCATACAGAGGTTGTGAGCCGAATTTTCACTGCTTTGTTGGCCTAGTAGATTTGTGGTAAGTGATTCACTAGTTGCGTTATCTGATCCTTATCTTGGTACCAACCTCAGGCAGTTGCTGATCTACCATCTCGACATCATTGTCCACGTCGTCTACTGGATCATCAACATTAGGGCCTTCATCAGCATCTGGATCATCTCAGACTTCGCATTCTTCTTCTTTCCCCTGGATGCATCTTTGGCAGTCTGAAACATATGCACAAGATCCTGCCTTCATTCTAGTATACTACTCATCAAGGTGCGATTTCACTCACTTTTCCAGCCCAATTTGTAACCATTTGCTCGTCAAATGTCTCAGGTTCATCAATATCTTCTGTCCACTCCAAGTTGTTGTTTGAGACTGCTGACAAGACTATTAGCCTCACTCAGAAACACAAGTTAATCCATACCCTGAGCGCTTCGTGTACTTGGTGGCACAGAGGGCTGCAGTTGGGACTTGGACACCACATTTTTTACCCACTTTGTTACTAGTCCAGAGGAGTAGTACAAGCTCAAATTATGGAATGTTAAACTGTACAATTTAAACTATAAACCTTAATCTATAGTACCTAAACAATCATTATCACCTCTCTGCCATTTTTAGTCAAATTGCACTGAATGTTTGGCAAGCATTAGCCAAAGCCTATAGAGAAGGCCAAGGAATAACTACAGGCCATTAAGAAGATATAAGTACAGTGATGAGCCTACCTCTGGCAAAGCCAAACCAAGTCTATGGCTACTCCAAGTGATAGTGAAGATAGTTTGGTACAACCAATATCAAAATCAGCTCCAACCACAAACAACAACAGATAGACCATCATTCATAGCAAGGAAGAGAAGAACATACTCTATAGTAATACCGACATCATTGAAATACCCATATCAAAATCCAAACCTGTAGGACAAGCCATAGCAGTGACAGCAAGTCTAGTGATGCAGACAGTGACATCAAGTCTCTTACTGAAGATGCTGAGGCTGAAATAAGTAAGTATCCCATAAGGCTATTGGTTGTTTTTGTAGAGCACTTGAGCAAAAAGTGAGTTTCACCTATTTATGCCTTTTTTGAGCCCTTTCCTGCCATTGGACATGAGGGTGAATGGAGATACTATGAGTTCTGATGTATTGCAAAAGAATATAGAAAATAAATTTAGCACTTCCTAGACAAAAAGGATGCTAAGTTAACTAGCAACATGCACAAACATGCATGTATCTGCTAGAAAGTTTAGCATCTTGAATTATGCCTCTCATAAACTCACCTGTTCATTAACACTGTTCTGCAAGGAATAACCTCCATCCAATAACTCTGTGACTTGTTGACTGATATGGTCTTCAAACTCATTGTCATTGTCAATGTCTGATGGTAGGATGCCGAACTTGCTGGCAGCAATGGGCCATGTAGCTTTTTTCATCTCGGATCACATTGTTGCACAGTCATCCCATAACTAAAACAATAATTGGTATCAACTATGAGAGACTCTGCCTATGTACAATAATTGCCATGTCACATTTATATATATCCCAGTATCTGTTATCAATGTCAATATCATCTGCTGCAAAATCATTGAGTGTTTCTGTGAGATATTCTATACCTGTCTTCTCAATGAACATATTGCAGCTTGAAGTGGTGCCATCCATGACCAGTCCTAGTTGAGACTTCTTTTTTGAAGCCTCTAGGATGTCTTTCCAAGAGTGGAGATAAAACCCAATGGTTTGAGATGCTGCTTTGTTAGCCAAATGTGACCTTTTGAGTGGGTCTATAACCTTGTCCTCTTCATTGGCTGATGATTCACCTGCTGCTTGTTGATGCAGATTCTTGAATCTATCCAAGTCAGGTGCATGAGGACAATGGTTCTTCATATGATGGTCTTCAAGGATATCATGTATGAAACCAGCATTATTAGGCCTGCCAGTATGATGGTTTTTTCTACCTGGATTGTTAGTTGCTTGGCGGCACTTTGAAGGAGATGAAAGGTCACTATCCATTGATGAAACAGGGCAAGGCCATGATTGAGGCATATTTTTTTCATGTGGGGAGGAAGCATGATAGCATGATCCTGTTTCTTCATGCAGGGAGGGGGTAGAGTAGCATCATCATCATCAGTAGGCTGAGATAAAGAGATTAAACCTGCACATTTCTTTGTAGACATAAAATATATTATAATCTGGATAATGAATGGACATTGGGCTTACTGGAACACTGAGTAGATCAACAAGCTGGAAGTCATATGCTGCCAATGGACATGTACTGACTGTTTTGGCCGTGGAATAGAAGCCACTCTTGATTTTCCTGAGATCAATATACCCGGGACTGATGGCAATGGCCATGTTTGTTGCCTAGAAGTAGAGAAGGATAGTGATTTATTATCAATGTGAATCATATACAGAACCTCAGATGTAGCACAAACTAATCTTCCCACCAATCAGTTCCGATGGGTTCAGAATTTTCCATCATCAGCTGAACCCCAAACCTAATAATGGGTTTGGTCCTTGCAAAATGTTGAACTTCAGACCAAATCTACGGTCCAGTTCAGAAGGGTTCAGGTCCAAACCGAAGTTCCAAACCAGACTCTGGCAGCACTAGTGGTGACAGGAAATAAATGACAAAAGATTGTGAAAAAATAAATAATAAGGAAACAGACAATGTAGAAAAACTGGAGAACAGGAGATGGGAGGACGGGAGATGGGAGACGGGAGACGGGAGACGGGAGACGGGAGACGGGAGACGGGAGACGGGAGACGGGAGACGGGAGACGGGAGACGGGAGACGGGAGACGGGAGACGGGAGACGGGAGACGGGAGACGGGAGACGGGAGACGGGAGACGGGAAAAACAGGACAATCAAATACATTCAATGATACTTTTACATATTTTGGAATTTTATGTCATGTAGTAGATTGTATTTTTACTTTTGTCAAAATCCTGCTCAAAGAACATAGAAATGACTGATCTTATGTACTATGTACTTTTATGTGGTGTGATAGATTGTACTTTTAATTTTTTTGAAATGCTGCTCATAAATGTATTTTCAAAATTATTCGAAATGCACAATTTATTAGGATGAAGCCTGAGGCCAGAAGGGTCAATGCTCATCAAGAGCCTCCAGAATTATTGGGATGAAGCTGAGGCCAGGAAGCTAAAAAAATGCTCTTTTTTTACTTCTTGTGCTGAAGGCAGAATGGGTGTGTGCAGGTGTGTGCTAGTATATTCTTAAATAATCTAACGGTTATGGAGACACACGTGCACTGGGAGTGTCGGTGAAGGATAAATATACAAACTCACACGGTGGGCATTCTGGGGTCCAACGTACATCCAAGCTCAAGGTTCATCAAATGGCGGTGCTTTGCAGTAAATGGTGACTCGGAAACTGATTGCATGTAATACCCCTTGCTGCGTGTTAACCATAAATAGGATGCTGTGGCTAACATTTGACGTGAGGTAACGATCATAAGGGCAAGGGTAAAGTTTCTACGTAAATATATCATCCCCGTCTTGATGTCAGCAACACCACCACCACCGCCCTTGCCACCCTTGCCATCGAACCTGCTACCGACCCCACCACCACCCGTGCCACCCCTTCCAATAGAATATCTAAGGGATCGATCCAAGTCACCTTTACCTGCACCTCGTCCACATCATCCATATAACGTGCGTGATTTATCTTTATTACTCATCCTCAAGTTCACCGTTTCTATTACATACTAGATGGTTAGATTGGACAATGCCGTGTCTACTTATGGTTCTCCTCAAAACTTCCATCAACCTCCATCTAACCCAGGCTTTGCTCCACTTAGAACTTCACCTCCCCGGAACATTGTAAACACAACTGGCTTTTCTCCACCACAACCTCCAATGCCACCTCCTTCACGTGCTCAAAGTCAGAGCGCCATTCCCAGTCTCACAGCCCCTATCCCAACCTCACAATCTCTCTCTATCGCACTCCCTACAATACAACAGCCTGCTCATGATCCTGCTCTCAAACTCGCTTGGGCCCGTGACGTCCTTCTCCTCGTAGATCGCACTCAGTATCCTAGCGTAACTGACATCCCACCGGGTCCAGTCACGATCACTGATCCACAACTACAACGTCTCCTCGCAACAGCAATCCCTCTTATACAACACCTTGCGAACGTAAATCATCAGCCACTTCCTCTGTTCGCAGCTGAAGCAATCTACCTTCGTGCTACCCTCGAATCAAGCGGCGCCTACCCAGATCGCATCCCACACAATCCCCGTCAGGCATTCCGCGATTTCGAAGCTGCTGCACGTGCAGGGTACGCCGCTGCATGGTTCCGTTTAGGACGCGATTACGAAAACTTTAACGATGCAGTCCATGCCAAGGACTGTTTCGAACGAGGCGCAAAGTTGAGCGTCGAGAGTTGTGTTTATGTACGTCTCTCGACTTCTTTTTTCTCTCATTCATCTTATAGGCAACTAGCGCATGGGAATGGCACATCTACTGGGTCAGCTAGGTCTCCCTCCAAACCCTGCTGCTGCCCTCCCGTTTTTGCAGCGTGCAGCTACACTCGCAAGTACAACCACTCCTCAACCTGCGTATGTCTACGCACTTCTTCTCCTCGGCGAATTCTCCGCTGCTTCGTTGCCTGCTTCTCTCCTACCCCAACCACCCATCGTTCAATCAGAGGCTCGCCGCCACCTCGAGCGCGCAGCCTACCTTGGTTTCGCACCAGCACAATACAAGCTTGGCCATGCTTACGAATTCGCCAGTCCCCCCTTCCCCTTTGACGCATTGCTCAGTGTCCAGTATTACTCCCTCGCTAGTCAGCAGGGCGAGGTCGAAGCAGACATGGCTCTCAGCAAGTGGTTCTTGTGCGGTGCAGAAGGCGCATTTGACAAGGACGAAAGTCTCGCCTTCACCTTTGCCGAAAAAGCTGCCAAGCGTGGCTTACCAAGTGCTGAATTCGCAATGGGGTATTATAAAGAGGTCGGTGTCGGCGGTGAAAAGGATATCCAGGAATCGATGAAGTGGTACTCCCTTGTATGTCTTCTTTTCAACTTCATTGATTGTTTCTCACCTGTTTCCAGGCTGCTGAACATGGAAACACAGATGCTGTAGAACGTATCACAGCCCTCAACCAAGTCATCCCACAAGCCCTTTCACGACAAGAACACGACACTATCACCGAAACCCAGCTCGTACGCAAGCGTACTCAGGCACGGGAGCGAACAAGTACACAGCCACGCATGAGCGCTGAAGATGGAAGACAAGTGATGGAAATGGCCAGAAAGAGCTCCATCGTACGACAGCAATCTCCTCCGCAGGCGCCTGCGCACATAACATCACTTGTTGAGAGCTCATCGCCTTCCGCTGTACCCCAGCAACTACCTCCACAACAGCAACAACAGCCACAGAGGCAGTTTGTGGGTCAACATCGGTACACGCTTGTTGACCCTGGATCTGGTGCGCCGCCGTCTCGTCAACAGTCACCGTCACGGCAACCGCAGCCGCAGCCGCAGCCACAACCACAACCACAGCCACAGCCTACGTATGCAAGAGCCGCTGGGAGACCGCCTGGTCAGAGGCAGGGGTCGGGGCCGCCACAGGGGCAGTCACCGCAGGGGCAGTCACCACAGGCTCAGGTCACACCGGGCGATAGAGCTCCTACTCCTCAAGGGGCTACACGTCCCCCAGGTCCAAAACCTCCCACAACATTTGCAGAGATGGGAATTCAAGGTGTAAAATTGGAGGAAAAGGAGTGTGTGATTATGTAGGTGCATCTATGAATGCATACCATTTTTGTCGTTTTTTTCGAACTCTTTCTTTCTTTCTGGCGATGTTTCATTTGTAAGTCTTACGTAGAATTGCACGGATGTAATGGCTAGATGTCATGTTTTCGTTTATACATGGTGTAATGCTATCATGGGCTTTACTATAATTATTGGCTATGTAGCCTGGCATCTGCGGCAATCAATGCTGCAGGATCCTCCATCAAGTCCGTACTTACGTCTCCGTCACGCATCCTAGATCTGATTAATGGCCGTCTAAATACGCGGATTGCTGGGGCATCATATGTATGACAGTTCAGACAGTCGAATAACCAAGCTAGGTCAACGCCAGTGTTAGCAAGAGAAAACTCCTCCTCATCGTAGCACGGAGTGGGAATGAGACCATCGCCAGGGAACTAAATCCTGTAAAAACCTTCGCATTCCCAGCACGGGTGTGCTCACGTATACCTATCTTCCATACTAATCAATAATCTGCCGACAGTAAAAAAAAGTTAGTGTATGGTTATCAGTAATGTATGCAAAGGAGGAAGGGAAGCGCGAGTGTCTGGTATACCAATGCAAGGATCGTGTGTAACGTGAAAGTGCAAAATCAAAACATGACGACTTGAAAGCAAATCACGGCGGTATCAAAAAAAAAAAACACAGAAGAGAAATTGTCCCATTTATCTTTTTGAAAATCAGAGATCAGCACCGACAGCGTCCACGACGTATAGGACCTGCTGTGGTCGGACAAATAGTCCCCTGGACTCGGATGTCGACAGGTCGGATGCTGCAGGCGACGAGCTTCGCATCCGCTTAGTACGGTCTATGCCTACGGTCAACTGGTCTCCTTCTCGTTTGAGTCCGCGATTATCCCTCCCTGATCCGTTCATCCAGTCCATCTTCCGCCGTCTGTGCGTCTGATAATCATCTGCACCAAACTCCCACTCTGACCCATTATTCCCAATATCGAAATAACGGATGCCGCCCCAGGACCCATCGTTCCATTGACGGCCGTCTGACGGGTCACCAACCCAGGCCTCCAGTGGTACTTCGATGCCGACCCAGGGTCCAAGCTCGCCCTCAACTTCACCAATATATCGTGCAAATGCCTTGAAACGTTTGCGCTTCGATGACACTATGCACGGAATGCCAACATCGAGCGTCGCACCACGGAGCTGAACTAAAACGTTCGCCTCTTCCGGGGAGGCAGATGATTGTTCGGGAGTCCGAACACTTGTAGTGATGGTGTCTGATGACCCGCGGCGGGTGAGTGCGGGAGGAGAGTCTGCTGCAGGAGATGCCCCATCCTGCGTCGGAGAGTTGGTACTATCGTCGAGCTTGATCGTCTCGCGGTCCTTGCCCTTGTCGAGGTCGCTAAGCGTGATGCAAGGTGATTTTTGAGAGTGGTTCTCGGTAACTCTGCTGAGCGGTTTCTTTTGTGAGGGTGTGGTGGTTTTGGCGGCTGTACGCTTGGTGGGAGTCAGCTTGGTAAATTCGGATGCTCCGCGACGGATGGATGTTCGTGTGGCGACGGCAGAGGTCATTGTTGTTGAAGTGGATGCAGTAGATGACAATCTTTCTCTCACAGGAGTGCCTCTGTTCGTCCCCACTGTCCTCGCGCTTACATTTGATATGGTGGATCCTCCAGACACCTTCCTTGAGCGAGGCGTGATCATTTCAGAGGGAGCAGTCCTGAAGGTAGCGTCGCTTATCGCACTCGACAAACTCGAATTCGGGCGAGGAGAAGATGGAATACGGAGCATGGACTCTCTCGTGGAGGAACGGACGGCGGAAACACGTGAACGCACCGAGGGTGCAATCGATTTTGGCTTTGGAGAAGGTGTATAAGAAGTGATAATTTTACTCAGCGCGGGCTTGGTCCCATTTGGCGTGGGACTGATATCGCCTGTACGAGGTGAGGGCGTCTTGCGCTGCATAACCTTCTCCGTCGTACTCGATCGTACGGATATGATGCTTTGCGACTCAGGTGTGAGTTTAGAGTCAGGGCGTATATCGCTAGGCTTGGGAATCGGAGCATTACGAGGAGACGAACGTCCAATGGTGCGCACACTCGCCGCATATGATGATGATGTAGGCTCACGGGCATGCTTGTGAGGGTTGTTGATATTACGGCTCAACACAGATGCGCGCAGCGAATGCACACTAAGTGTATCAGAGTCCGCATCTCCAGCTACGGATGACTTGCGGAAGGCAGTGCGCCGGAGGTGCGAGGGCTGAGCAGGTGATATGAGGTCTTCAACAGAGACTTCCAGTTCTGATAAAGATAAAGGTGTTTGAGGTATAAGAGAATAAGACGAGTACATAGAACGTACCCTGAGAGATCTCTTTAATGGCCCAGCCCTCAAGACCATCGAAACCACCCTGCTGGCGCGTGCCCATCCAACGCTTTCGGATGTACCGAATGAGATCTGCACGAGCGTCCTCAACTTGCACCCGGATGTGTGAGGTGGCAGAGAGCATGGCAGCATCTTCATCTGTTGGGTGCGGTCGTAGGAGGATATTCACAAGGCTCTGATCACATATTAGTATCATGCATGATTGACTTCACCTCAACCCTCACCTGATACATTGTTCCAGCGTGTTTCTCAACCATTCCGCGTTTGATCGCCTCCATCACCCAGGTAACCCTCTCGCCATCATCAAACCTCTCGCCATCTGCCTCCATGACCTGTAGCCAGTCATCCTGTTCGAAACACTCAGCACTCTGACTCACAAGGCATTCATCGATCGCCTTCCGCGCCTGTAGTATCATCTCCCGCGATGTATCTGCCCAGGCATCAATGACAGAATCAAGCTTCTTTATCGCGTGCTGTGCGGCGAATAACAGGGGAAATACATTCATCGGAGTCGTCCGCTTTGCCAGACCCTTGAGCAGGTTTTCCCGAATCTTCTGCGGAAGCGATGCGAATTCAGAGATGCACCAGCCTTCCCCGAACAAGCCTACGAGTGCCCGCCGCGCGCCCCGTTCCAAATAAGTGTTCTTGACATCATCTGCGAGCGCGAATTCGAGTACACGTGGTGCTCTCCGGGCGCACTGTCGACACCGACACCCGCCAGTACCCCACTTGGATCCCGTGATGCGCTCGTATTCGTTGAATTCGAGAGATGCATGAAACAGCCCATGAATCATCTCGTACACGATACGGGCCTGTATTTCAGCGACTAGCCCGTCCAAAGACAGGTACGTTGCCGACTTAAGGATCGCGAACGCGGTGTCCAGGTCGTAGGTACGGTGGGAGAACACGAGGGTGCCCGTGTAGATATACCCCAAAGTAAAATGGAGTGAGGCGGGGGTAAAAGGAGGTGAGGGGAGCGTGACTGTGATTGGTTCGCCAGGCTTTGCTGGCTGTGCCCAGTTCAAGAGCTGCGCATGGAAGTAGGGGGAGCGGGACACGAGAATGAAGCGGTGAGAAGAAAAAATAGCGATTGCTGGCTCGTGATTTGTCGAAGAAAATGTACCAGATAGGGCGATGCGCACGTCAGAATAGAGACGAGATCGCCACATAAACACAAGGTCTTTGCGCAGCTTGTCAACACGGTTCTCTTCCGCATCAACAAGCTCACGCGACTCTGAGGTATCAAAGAGAAATTCAAAAGCCTCGCCAAGTCCCTCACCCGTGTACAGATATTCCAACTCATTCGAAAACAGTGTTGTGCTGCTAATGGCTGGTATGCGCATGACGGCATTGAGGTTGGTGGAGGGTGAAGGGGATGATGAACGGTACGGAGATGGAGAACGAGACGTTTGGGCATAGTCCAGAGTAAGACTCAAGGACATGGCAGACTGTGCTGGCGCTGGGGAAGGACTAGTAGAGTAGGGTGTCGGGGAGGTGATAGGAGGGGGGCGGAATTGAAAGTAGCGTTGCTGAAAGGAAGGCGGGGCGCGTGCATAAACGATAGCTGAATTTTATTAGCAAAGACGCAATGGGCTAACTGTCATTATAACTACCTTTGTGGCCCCAAACTTCATCATGATCATCGTCATTATCGTCGGATTGGAGTTCCCAAACGACATCTGCAAATCGATCCTTTGCTTGGTGAAAGAGGTTGGTAAGATCATTACGCCAGGCTTGCGTGGACTGTCTTGTTGCTTCCTGGACAGTATATGATGGCATAGAACTAACACCAACCATCGCCATCGCCAGCAACGACGAATACGACGAGCAATCGAATGGAAGCGGTGTGGAGAATGCTCACAAAAGTTTGCAAAGCACCAGAAACACGTGTGGTTAGGTAAGGTACTTATCAATTTGATGTAAACAAATCAATATATTAACTCCAGCCTACGAAGGACATCACCACGCCCAAAACGAACTCCAAATCAAAACAAATCCTCCTCTTCGGGCTTCCAATTCTTCGCCTGATCCCAATACCCCGCCAACCTCTGCCCCAAAGCCTCCTTAGCCATCGCATCAGTGGGGCACCCCTTAGGCTTGAACGAATTAAACGCCCGATCTCTAAGTTGACCCTCCCACACGAGATAACACGCATTATTTTCGAGGGAGACTATTTCTTCAGGTTCTGCGGATTTCCGAGGACCTCCAGGACCAGCAGCATCATTAAAAGCGGCACCGTTGGTTTCGGTGCCTTCTTCGCTTGCGGTATCGAGGATTACATCCTCTCCACCGCGCGGACGCGCAGCCTCGGTCCAAGCGATACGATGAAGCATCAACCGCTTGTAGTTCTGAATGAACTTGGAAGCACCTTCCACATATATCATGCTAAAGACCGGATTGAAAATGCACACGCCCGTTAAGTTGAGTTGTTCGGCGTTTTTTCGAACTTTGAATCGGTGGGAGGGGTCTGTGAGCGTTTTGACCCTGTTGCACAAATTGAAGGTGGAAGTGAGAGCAAAGTCAGCTTAGATAGTACCGACGAGCGAGGGACACGCACTTGAAAACAGCCCCAACGATACCCTTCTTCTCCTGCTCAGATTTCTTATTCTCGGTCTTCTCTCTGCGTTGTTCATCGGTGAGCTTACGTTCTGCATTTGCCTTTTCGTGCGTGTGTTTTCTCATCGCAACTTCTCTGCGCACACGGGCTTCAACACGTGTGGGGTCTTGGACTGCATCTGATGTCAAAACTTTCATGAGGTTCGACAGGCGAACTGTGAGAAATGAATCGTGAGCAAAGGTCGGAAGGGTTAAAGAGGTTGAGACAGGCCTTTGGGTGGGTCGGGTGGGATGAGACCCATACGAATACGATCACGTTTATCTTGTCGTTCGGCTTGCCGGCGCTGCTTTCGCATCTTCTTTGTCTCCTGTAGTGCCATGTTAGATTCTACACACCCATACAATACATATATATATATGCCTTTTTGGTCAACATAAGCGGTTTCAAGCCAATCTTGTGTTCTTCCATTGGAGCTGGGATGGGAATAGGGTGCTGGACATACAACGTGACTGGCGAATCCTGAGTTCGGATATTGAGGTGAGAAAATCCGAGGGAAAGGTCATCGTAGGTTTTGTTGGGCAGTAGCGCTGCGTCCCACCATTCCACTGTGGGGGGAGGTTCACGCTGGGAGCCATGGTCGGGGATGAAATGAACAGTTGAGTAAACACCCACCTTGATATTCTTCTCCAGAGTCTCGAACTCTGAATCAAGTCCAGCTTTACGCGCGCTCTCGGCAATGCGTTGCTTGAGCGCCTCGAGCTGCGCCTCCTGACGCATTTGTTCGGCGAGCTGTTGATACTTGCCCTGGGGATTGAACCGGAAAGTGCGACCATGACGCTCCTTTGGGGCGCCTTCAAAACCACTGTCTTTGGCTGCGGTCGAACTGGAAGCGTAGGGATTGGCTTTGACTTCGACGATGGGTACAGGGGTTGGCGCTGGAGGAGGGGTTGGGGCATTTCGAATGTTTGCCTTGGAAAGGCGTCAGTTTCAACGATATGCATGAGGGAGTCTTGTGCACCTTGATTGAAGCAAACTTGGGCTGCATTGGTTTGTATCGATCCTTCTTCGACTGGGGTGCGGCAGGAGCGGTATCAAGGAGAAGGGGATGAGCAGTCATCTTCAAGCCAGCACCTTGCTGGGCTGGTTCGACGGGCTTGTTCCTCTTGCCCAATTGAGGCACCGACTAAACGCATGATGTGGAAGCAAGAATCATTAGAGTGTGAGAAGACTGACCATGTACGGGTTGTCCTTGACCGCAAGCTTCGTCTGTGCCTCTGCCACACGGCGCTTGGCCTCTGCAACCTTACGAGCGAGGTCTTCGGTATTCTGAAGTGGTGTCCCTGGACCTGGTGAGGGGCTGTCTATCTGGACTGGTAGAGCCTTTGCTAGACCTGTGATGCCGCCTTTCATGGCTGCGACCTTTGCCGCAATCTCTGCTCGTTTCTGGGCGATGAGAGCATCTCCGGATAGCTGTTGAGAAATAAATGAGTAATTGAATGAGCTTGAGAGAGAGATGCACTGACGGCTACTTGGGCGTTGCTCCCATTAGAGTGGGCCTGTAATGAGCAAAGGGTTATAGAGACATGTGAGAACGATGTAGCAGGTGAATTCACCTTAAAGAAAAGAAAGTTAGACTCACAAGATCACTAGAAACAATACATGAGCCAATTAAGCATGAGTGCTAGTAGGACTGACCAACCTTTTTTGTTTTTTTGTTAACGAAGACTCGCCATTGCCGTCAAATGCTCGCTTGCTCATCGTTCGTGGTGGCAAGCAGAAGCGACGCGCTCAGTTCAATATCACTTAACACAGATTAACCCCTTCTTGAAGGGGTCTCCAGAGAATTATGGGATTTGCAACTCACACCGAGTGGCCACGGAGTTTGAATTCCCATTGGGGAAGTCATAGTACATTTGATACATGGGAAAATAGGTCTCTGCCCCCAGTGCCTCCCATGAATTGTCAGCATGAAACAAGTGAAGGCAACACCTAGATAGGTCTAATAATCAAAAACATGGGGTAGGTTCAGTTTCCATTACAGTATCTTATCACTTAATTTATTTTGTAGATACTCCAGAGACATCAGAAAATAGCAGAACAAAATCACCACCATAACCCCAATACTTGGGACACAATCATGAATGTCATTGACCAATTAGATATCAATGGTATGAGTGGGGATGAAACCAATACCTTATGCAGGGTGATACCAAAGATTACAAGGCAAGTTGGCCTTCCATGGCGCAGTCCTGACATCACTCAGCTATTGCATGCTGTAGAAGTCCTTCACATCAGCTACTTACGAAGAAAATATGACTGTCCCTATTGGGAACTCATCCCTTTCATGCATTTTGGAGCAGAAATGCACAGCTCACAATTTCATTGTGATTCAGAAGCTTCCATGCAATTGATATGATGATGACTGATATAATGCCAATTTGAGTAGTGCCCATGCATTCCTGGGGGTTCACAAGCCCTTTAAATCCCTCATTTGGAGCCCTATCACTCTTACTCATAAATTTGTTCTTATATCTGATGTGGGCAGGTTAGAGGTCCACTTGTACATATTAACATATATTTGTAAACTTGTCACATTGTAAATTTAATATTTCACATATTATCCATCTGAGTTTTGCTGAATTTTTGAATATTTATAATGAGTACCCCACTAAGTGGGGTACTCATATGACACACATATATTTTTGGGCCATTGTCAAAGGCTAACTCTTGGACATATCCATGTACATATTTGTAATTTTTCTGCCCTCTGCACACCCAACATAGCTGCACTGTGTCCCATTGTCCAATTTAATGCATAGTTCAAATTTATCACATATTTGATCATGCAGCGTGTATACAATCTATATCTGATCTGTGTAGTCAACATATACTGTTGAGGTTGAACAAACCTAGAACACGTCAGCCATATTGGAGATTACATAACCCAGCAGTAATACAAAGTATATATAACCTGCACAGATATTTCTGAATGATTAAGCAATCTTAGCGCCCACTATTGTGTGCCTCTAAGCTATATTTTCATTCTTACTTGTGAATCAAATAATATTATATCTATCATAATCTCAAAAGGTTATGAGCCCTGTTGTATCGCATATTGACCCTCAGAAATCAGAAATAACCAAAACTGCTGCACAAATACTCCTATTTAAAATGACTGATCCTAACAATCCAAACCCAAGCATGGATGTTGATGCTCATGCCTCTTCATGTCCTGCCATTAACCTCGGACCTGTCACATCGTATAAAATCAAGGCCCTAAATGACATAAATTGGATCACGTGGAAAGAAAGGATTGAAACTATCCTCAACCTTCACGGAGTCCATGGGCACATTGATGGGACCTCTAAAAGGCCCACAATGGACAAGGATGAGATCGCATACTGGGATAAACAGGATTATGTGGCACGGACACTCATCTTGAACAATATCAAGGATGATAAAGTGGTCCATGTGTCATGTGTGAAGACCATAAAGGAGGCATGGGAGAATCTAAAAACAATCCATGAGATGAGGAGTCAGTCAAGTGCGTTAATGGTGAAATGCACCTTTTATGCTATGCAAGCCGAAGAAGGCTGCAATATTATGGAACATGTTACTGAGATGGTGAATAAGCATAACCAACTCAACACTATGGGGTGCGAGATACCAGATGCAGAGTTCAAAGCCATTCTCATAATGTCATTACCAAAATCATGGGGAACTTGGACTGCATCCTATTTAGGGGTGCATGCCGAGAAAATCAAGTCTGATAAAATAAAAGGATATACTTCCCAGGAGTTAATCTCCATCATTATCAACGAGTATAAATGTCGTAAAGGTGAGGATACCCAAGAAAAGGGATTCTATGCCAAGGCCGAGAAAAGTGGGAAGAAATGGAAGATCGAGAAGCACATGGAAATGCCTAAGAGCCGAGCAAAGTGTAATGTCTGCGGACATAATAATCACGCGACAGATGATTGCTGGTTCAAGGGCAAGCCAAAGTGTATGTCTTGTGGAAAGTTCAGACACAAGACTAAAGACTGCTGGGGGAAAGTGGGACCATCATCCCAAAAGCCCTGTCAGCAGAAAGAGTGTGCCAATATTGCGAGAGATTCACAGGAAGACGAGCCTATGGAAGAGGATAAGGCTTTTGTAACCAAGAATGTATCTATGAATGAAGACACTGAAAAGCGTTGTCTTCTTAGATAGATGATCTATAGATAAACACCTATAAAACAAATATCTCCACGGTCAGCGATTCAGACAAATACCAATGACTGATAACGTGGTCGTTCGTGGGTGGCTAGTTGTATACTACCCAAGGTATGTTCAGCTAAGGATACTTCTGCAAGATCAGTAATGCGATGGTCAATCCAATCTTTGGACTTGACAGGAAAACAAACAAACAATGGTCAGCCTGACAGTATGGCAATGACCAAAAGAATATACGGGTTTCTTCCTCAAGTTCCCTTTCAACAACAGTGCCTCGTGCCAACTATACTCCAAAAGAAATGGTGCAGAATTACAATGATAAACCCCCTCAGCACAAAACAGGTAGAATCAAAGGTCAAGACTAGTCAAATGCTTTATTGTAGAACTCTTAGCTCAATATTGAACCTGCTGTCAAGGAACTCTTCTTTGAGTATTCAAACAGACTCAGGAACGGACGTCCTTGGGTTTACTACCAAGTCCCCTCTTCAATGGCTAAAGCCTAGCAGGCACAGAATATCTTGGCTCAGTATCGCTACTCAGATGAGTGAGGTCAAGCTTCACTATCAATTCCTAAAGTCTCCCCACTATGCTACTTCTGAGTCTTAGGTGGACGTAGAGACAACACGAATATTTTGGAAATATATTTCTGGACAAAGACCACCAAAGGTTGGTGAAAGTAAAAGAAAAGAAAAAGAATAATAGAAATCAGAATAAAAGTGTGGCTGTACCTTGCTTGCTGGTTGTTGCACACAGTGAGCTCACAGCGGGTTGTTCAGTATGATGAGCTTGCAGTATTTCTGTCTCTTGAGAGTGTTCCTCTCAGTCTTGAAACAGTTCTTGACACTGGTACTGACACTTATCACACCTTACTTCACAACTTAGTGTTAGTTGGGCTGAGAAACACCCTACTACCTGCTGGTATCTGCTTTTTTTTTATTTCAAAAACTGAGGTCATTATATACACAATAAATGTGGCTGTGCTACTAGTGTATTCAAGAGTCATCAAGAGTCATAATGAGTCATATGTGCAAGGTGAGTCATAGTGAGTCATAGTAAGTATCTAGAGTGAGTCATAGTGAGTCATTGGGTATTTGCTAAGTCATGTGACCTGTCCAACCCCTGATGACAAATCCAGAAGGAGAGTAAGAAGTGTCACATGATATGAATCCTGTGCGTGGCTGTCTTTGCTTTGCTTTGTTTGAAGGGTGAGAATGACGTGAGCCTAGTATTTAGGGGTTTACTAATGTTTTTCCAGGACAACATATGTGGGAAATATTTTTCACAGTCACCTGACATGTGTGGGATTTTGTCTGGGTCATCACCATGGCTGACTAAGCAAAACTCATCGCAGAATTAAATGTACTAAAATATTCAGGCTGCTGGCATATAGACTTGAAAAAAATAAAAAGAAAAGCAAAAAATATTCCCTTAGCCTCAGTCCAACTTCAGATAAAAGGGAAAAGGGTTTCATAGTGGTATTTCAGGGTATATCACTCATGAGAGAGTATCGGTCGTCCATGCACTGAACCGGTTTGGTGCAGGTCAGCGTGTTGCCTTTTACTTGTGGGTGGCTGACACAGCTGCTACCTCCCATATTGTGAGCCAATGAACCGTATTTGAAGAGTACCATCCGATAAGTGATGGGACCATAAACAGAATCGGAAATGCGCCAATCAAAGCACTAGGCCGTGAATCTGTAAAAATTAAAACATGAGTCAAAGACAAAGAAAAGACGGTACAATTGAGAGATGTACTGCATGTACCAACAGCAGCAAATAATCTCATATCAATCAGTCAGCTTGATGAGCAAGGAGGAAGAGCCCGATTTTATAATGGGCAAGTCACACTGCTCGATCAGAACTGACACACTATAGCAACCAGATGCCATATAAATAGATTATATATCCTAGACACCAAGACCATTCAACCACAAATTGAGTTGGCAAATAAAGCAAATGACTCACTTACTTGGGAGGAGTGGCATAAGCGCTATGGACATATTGGTGTCACAGGATTACAACGACTGGCAAAACAACAGTTAGTAGATGGCTTTGACATAGATCAAAGTTCACCTATTCCAAAGTGTGTGGCATGCATTGAAGCCAAACACTCTCGAAACCCATTCCCAAATCAAGCTAAAAATAGAGCTCGAGTACCGGGTGAACAAACACATACAGATGTTTGGGGACCAGCTTGGACAACAGCTATAACAGGTGCAAGATATTATATTAGTTTTCTCGATGACTGCACAAGATGGTGTGTCATCAAATATATGAAAACAAAGGACGAAACTACCGAAAAGGTGAAAGATTACCTATCCTATGTCAAGCGACACTGGGAAAAACTCCCCAAATGTATTCGCACCAATAATGGTACAGAATATATAAATAACGCACTAAAAACTGGTGTCAGAAAAAAGGGATAGAGTCAGAAACAACTGCACCATATTCTCCCTTGCAAAATGGTGTAGCAGAACGCTTCAATAGAACATTAATTGAGTTGGCACGAGCAATGTTATTAACTTGCGACTTACCTAAGTTCCTATGGCCTGAAGTGGTGACTCACACAGCATATTTGCGCAATCGAGTGCATACACGAGCACTCAAAGAGTATACACCTGAAGAAAAATGGTCAGGGATGCAACCAAATGTATCTCACCTACAGGAATTTGGTGTACCTGTTTGGATATTGAGAGACAGTCAAAATATATCAAAACTTGAAGCGAAATCTGAAAAACATACATTTGTCGGCTTCCTGGATGGGCCGAAAGCCATAAAATATTATGACGTGCACACAAAACAAGTTAAATCATCAAGGAATTATCGCTTCCTACAAGACAAACCCCAAATAATCATGTCAGATATGCAGCGTGAGGGGGAGTGGGGAGAGATTGACACACCACAATCTGACGAAGATGCTGGAAGATTCGATGGCAGGCAGACCAGTAAAACTGGTGAATCAAGTGTTAATCTCAAATGGAAGCGAGATCAGGATGAAATTGTACCTGACGAACCATGAAGAAGCACCAGAACAAAAATAAAGCACAATTATCGAGTGCTAAACGATCCGCCACCTGAACTAGTTGATGATCCTGACGAAGAGGTTACATCATCAGCAGCCAAAATGATATTTGCCACGTTCAATGAAAGTGGTATTGCGCTGGATGACGCAAAGTCACTAAAAGAAGCGAAGACATCCCCAGATTGGCCACAGTGGGAGAAGGCTGTGAACACCGAACTGGAACAACTTGATACTATGGGAACCTGGGAGTTAGTAGACCCTCCAGATTCATGAATACCTATAGGAAACAAGTGGGTTCTAGTGTGAAAGGGTACTTACAGGTACCAGGAATGGACTATGATGACACATTCTCACCCATCATACATCTTGAGACAATCCGTGCAATACTAGCATTGGCTGTATCAGAAGACTGGGATATACAGCAGATGGACATGAAATGAGCTTACCTAAATGGTACCCTAAAAGAAGAAGTTTACATGAAACAACCGGAAGGATTCGAAGATGGGACAGTGAGAGTATGCTGTCTAATAAAAACATTGTATGGCCTCAAACAATCGGGTCATGAATGGAATATTGAGCTGAATAAGCAGCTCAAGGCCAAGGGATTCAATAGGCTGTATAGCAACCCATGCGCATACATCAGAAAAACGGGAGACAAAACAGAAATAATTACCATGTGGGTTGATGACCTACTCCTGTTTATGAATAGTACAGTGCTAATGGAAAAACTGAAACATGAGTTACAAACAATGTTTGAATTCACTGACCTTGGTGATCCAAGCAAAATCATTGGCATCAAAATTGATCGTAATCAAGAAAAGGGGGAGTTATGTGTTTCCCAAATGAAATATATCGAAACGATTCTTGCAAGGTATGGCCTTGTGGATGCAAATTCAGTTGGGATGCCCCTTGATCCAAGTATCAAACTCGAACCAGTAGATAGCTCACCTGAAACGGGAAACCGTAGTAATGACTATGCATCCCTCATAGGGTCCTTGATGTATGCAGCCATGGCGACGCGTCCAGATATTGCATACACTGTATATCGGTTAGCATCATACACAGCGAATCCTGGAATAACTCACTGGACTGCTGCGAAACGAGTTTTACGGTACCTCAAGGGTACCAAAGATATAGGAATAACCTATAAAACAACTAAACCCTTGGGAAAGACCTAAAACTGATTCATTGGATATTCGGATGCGAGCTTCACAAATAATGATGATCATACCTCTGTCTTGAAGTACACCTTCTTATCAAATGGAGGAGCGATAACATGGGGATCGAAAAAGCAAAATGCCATCTCCTTGTCAATGACGGAAGCTGAATATATCTGCCTCTCAGATGCAGCGAGAGAAGCAGTATGGCTCTGCAATCTATACTTAGAGTTAGGATATGAGCAAAAAGAGCCTACCTTGTTATACGAAGACAACTCTAGCTTGTTGGCGATTGCACAAAACCCACAGTATCACAAGAGAATGAAGCACTTTGATTTAAAACATCACTATATCTGAAATAAAGTCAAAAATGGTCTAATAAAGCTAAAATATTGTCCTACCACACAAATGATGGTGGACATCTTCACAAAAGCGCTACCCAAACCTACACATCACCAACATATATGTGGACTTGGGATGTCCTAGGTTTGAGGGGGAGTGTTGAGGTTGAACAAACATAGAACACGTCAGCCATATCAGAGATTACATAACCCAGCGGTAATACAAAGTATATATAACCTGTACGGATATTTCTGAATGATTAAGCAATCTTAGTGCCCACTGTCGTGTACCTCTAAGCTATATTTTCATTCTTACTTGTGAATCAAATAATATCATATCTATCGTAATCTCAAAATATACCAATCATTTTCATTATCTGATTATAAATATCACAATAAGGCAGATTGATCTGACAAATTCTGCATCTTTTGTCCTTGCATATTCCTCATTTGATTATGAATCTGAGGTCAACACTAATTCTAGTGTTGGAAATTTCCAAAAGTGCCCTGCAAGGGACCCCTCTTGAGGCTAATTGAGGGGTTGCAAGGTCACCCAAAATTTTTCCAAGTCAATTGGAAGGGACTTGCAATTGTGTCGCAAGTGGCTTACAAGGGGCTGTAAATGTAACTTTTGCAAAAATATGTCCCAATCTGTCCCTAAATGAGGTTGCAATCAGCCTGCAAGTGTCAATTGAGCCTTTCTTGCAAGATCTTTGGGTCCGTTTCCAAGCACTTCAAATGGGCTCGATCAATTGAGGGCTTGCGATGCCTTATAAGGTATGCCAAGCAAAAATAACTTTTTCCAACAAGACATTTTCCAGCTTTGATCATGAATCTTGAGGCAACTATATATTTTTCAATATTGAAAATTTGTTCCTCGATTTGAATGGGATCTGTCGCAGACTCTTATCTGGCCATGTCTCAGGTGTCAGATGTTAAACACAGTGTGATCTTAGACAAACTGAGATCACCATTAATTTTTGCATAAAATTATGATAACAATTAGAATTTTGTCAACATTTGTCCTACTTTATATCAACTTGAGGTGTGTTTCCACATGAAAATTGTGTCCAGCCTGTCTGCACTTTGTGATCAGATATTATATTTGTTCTGTTGTAAGTTTTTGACCTCATTTTGCCTTACAGCTCCATTGTCATCACATTTTTAATAACTTTCAAGCTTTCATTGTAAGTTAATTTTAACAGCAATAACACTGTGTGTATTCTTCTGTCATTAGAATTAAACTGAGAGAATTGTATCTGTAATTGAAAGCAACATGCTACTTTCATTCTGAACAAATTCTAAGCAAGTTTTCATTTATATCACCTTGTTCTCTTCCTACACTCCCACTTTTCTTTCTCTAATACATCATGAAAAAACCAAATTTTAGTGACAAAACAAAGTTTGATTGAATGTAGAGATAATTTTTACTTTACTCTGTTAAAAAAATCAAGCATAAAACAAAATCAAAATTTGACCAAAGTTGACATTGACAGTCAACCCCAGTGAAGAATGACAATATTTAGGTAGATATGTGTAGATAGCAGGCGACATAGCTAAACAAAACTATATAAATCTAATTGAATCGAGATAGCAAAGATGCATAATTGCAAAAAAAATGCAAAGTTCAAATTTTTCAAAATCACAAAGTTGACTTTGCAGTTTCAGCAAATGTTTGCAAATTACAGTTTGCAAATTTCAACATTGCGCCTTCTAAGATTTGCAAAGCAATCGAGATTGCATACACACTATCTACCATCTAGATTGCAAATGCATTACAACGAAGCTGGGATACACCAACTTGAAGATGGCACCAACGTACATGTCTGCGACTGTGCTTCCTGCCTTCTCAAAAATGTAGGTAAGCCCAAGCAGGTACACCGAAACACCTACTTCAAACACAAAACTGGCAGACTTGCTGTACATTCATTTCCTACTTCTGTTCTCAGCAGCCCACAACCTCCAACTGCTGTAGCAACTGGACCATCTTCAAGTAAACACCCTCTGGATATGCCTGACAATGAGGAACAAACCAGCAAGAAAGGATGTGTCCAAGATCCTGACGTGCCATTTTTGATCGAGGACGAGTTGTCTGATCCAGTCATTGATCGCACAGAAGATGGTATGTCACCAACTAATATCATAGCACTGGTTCAATTCAATGATGATATCAAACGGATCTAGATATTGATGAGCCTTGAGTTGAGCACATTCCTGACCACAACTTCGTGCCAGAGGTTGATGATCACAGCCAAGACTATGGTAAGCTTATTCTTCATACTACAATCATGATCAAAACTAATGGTATTACATAGGTCTAGATGCATACAAGCATACAGACAATCTAGATCACGATGTGCCCAAGGCATCTGACAACCGTCAAGTTCTGGAGCCTAATTTCGGGGACATTAGTACAGGGTACGAGGAAGCAGAGGAAGCAGAGGAAGCAGGCCTTGAGGCAGAGAATCTTGAGGGCATGCATCGGGATATGGACCCCAATCATGATCGTGATGAAGCAGATATTGCTCCTGCACAGACAATGGGTTGGACCGACGAGGACTTAGAAGAATTGCACCATATGGCATGACTCAGAGATGCACAGGACACGATGGCTTTCATAAACACATTACGACAATCATCACTTGACGACACACACTCCCAATTATCGCTAGATGCATTAGATAGGCTTCGAAATCCTCCCTGCGCACTCCCAGATACCACAGATCCTGACCTCATACAATCCTTGAAATTTTATTTTGCTGATACGACTATCAAACAGTACAATTCCATTTGTGATGCTACTATTGAACGGTACCCCAATGACAACATATACAGCTACTATCGTGTGAAGCAAGCTGTTGCTGAACTTAGTGGTGTCATGCTGATCATAAATGACATGTGCATCAATACATGCCTCGCATTTACTGGTCCATATGCTGACCTCGATCATTGTTCTAGATGCGGAGAAGATCGATGGGATCCCAAAAAAAGCATGACTCAGAAGAAGATACCTCATCGAACATTTGACACTTTTCCGGTTGGTCCACAGCTCCAGGTCCTATGGGGTCATCCAAACCAAGCAGAGAAGATGCGCTGGTGTGAGCAGCGCACCAAGGAAATTCTAGAAGAGATCGGGATGACTGATGGGAGTCCCAGCATCTATGAAGATGTTCTTCATGGCAAGGAGTATCTCGATGCCTGCCAATCCAGGAACATTAAAGAAGGCGACCCCGTACTCATGTTCTCAATTGATGGGGCACAACTGTATGAATCCAAGCAGTCAGACTGCTGGATCTATATCTGGGTATTGTTTGATCACTCCCTGGATCAACACTATCAAAAAAAGTATGTCCTCCCTGGCGGCATAATTCCTGGTCCCAAAAAGCCCAAAATCTCGACTCATTCATATTCCCTGGACTCCACCATTTATGCGCAATCCAGGCTGAGGGCCTTGCAATTTGGGATGGCACACTTAACAGATTTTTTACCTCCAATCCTTTCCTTTTCATTGCAACTGCAGATGGCCCTGGAATGGCATTTCTCACCGGTCTCGTCGGACATCATGGCAAAATGGGCTGCAGACTCTACTGTGGGCTTCCTGGCCGACATAAACTAGGTGCTCCCACTCACTATCCTGTACTTTTCCAGCTGGTCGGTCACTATGATCACCCCAATATTCTCATCCATCAATTACCCCCCGCTGGATCATTCAATTACGAGGCAAATCTCCATTGCATTGTCTCCTGCAGAAACACTGCAGAATATGAACTCGCGCACTTTGAAACAGGCATCACCAAGCCAAGCATCTTCTGTGGTTTTCATTCTGATCACATTCTCCCAGTTCCGCACTCATTTGGCTCGGACATTATGCACGTAGCTGCCATCAACGCTGGAGATCTCTTGATACCACTCTGGAGAGGGACATTTAGAGCCAACCCAACAGATGATAAAGCCACATGGCACTGGGCTGTGCTCACTAAGGACAATTGGAAAAGCATGGATCGAGTATCGCTGATGCAGCTCCATACTTGCCAGGTTCATTTGATCGCCCCCCTCGAAACCCTGCAGAAAAAATCCATAGTGGGTACAAGGCTTGGGAGTGGCTTCTGTATCTCTATGGTATGGCACCTGCCACACTCTTTGGCGTCCTCCCTGATCCCTACTGGACAAAATTTTGTCACCTTGCACGAGGTTTACGCCTAATGCAGCAGTACCACATCTCCCAATCAGAACTTCTTGATGGCCATCAGCACCTTCTAGACTTCACTGACGAATTCGAAGAAATCTATTGTCAGCACCGCAATGATCAACTTCATTTCATTCACCCATGGATTCATTCCCTCACTCATATTGGCCCTGAGACAGTCAACAAAGGCCCTCCGATCTGCTCATCCCAGTGGACGATGGAGAGGACAATCGGTAATCTCGGGCAAGAAATCCGCCTTCATAACTCATCTGTCTACGCCAACCTTTCTCAACGTGCCATCTGACACTGTCAAGTTAATGCAATCAAGGCTATTATTCCAACCATAGAACCATCTAGTAACACTCCCCCAAAAGGATCGCTGGATCTCGGACAAGGGTATCTATTACTCCGTCGAAGGGAGCGATCGGCCCATCTAGTCCGTCCTTGTGAATCTGACACAATCCTTCATTACTTGGCCACCAATGGCATCTGTGTTCCTTTTGCTCCTCCCATCACTAGATGGGCTCGACTACATCTTCCTAACAGACAAGTTGCACGATCAGCCTGGAAGGAAAATGGGATGTCAAGGCAACTCAGGATGGCACAGAATGTGAAGGTAAGTTTTTTGATCGATCAATTGAGTATCTATATTCATTTCTGAATCAAAGTTATTCATTGATGGTCACACAAGCATCACTGAGGTCTACTTCTACTTTAATATGACAATTCATGATCAGGAGAAGACATTCGCACTCATATCAGAATTTGATTGACCACACCCAGAACTCCTCAAATGGTCTTTTCAAATGGTCTTCACATGTCATCATCATGGCGACAATTCACTACGACTAATTGAGGTATCTACTATACAAGCAGTAGTAGCAATGGTTCCTCATCAATTCCGAGGAATTGATGGAACTCTGTTCTACCTGATAGAGCACCCAGGCCTGGACCTACTGACAATGGGTGGAGCTGAGGAACATATACCAGATGAGGAATAAAAGGTATGTCTCATTATGATCCCATCCCATCAGACAGAAGCTGATCCTGATCCCATCAAAGCATTTTCATTAAGCATTTTCATTTTGGGAGTCTCACATATGTACAATACATACAATACAATGCATTTCTAGCTAATGTCTCTGAGTTGTTGCTTCATTGAACGTACTGCATGAAAGCTGGCATCTGTTTTCGAACGATCATACCATTTTTCATCTTCTTTGCGTGATACATACTTCCAATAGTGTGAATCAGGCCCTGGGGGACTTGGAGTGTCGAAGAAGCCCTTCTTTTTTGGAACTGGACTTGTGCCCTTGATCTTGATTGGTGTGCTGAACTCAAGCTGGGGCGGGTTTTCAGATTCGCTCTTGGGCTCCGTCACACTGCTCAGATTGTCGACGGGGATGATAGGCATAGTTATGGCAGGAGCAGCTCTCTCGGATTCGCTCTCGGGCTCCGTCACACCGCTAGGGTCATCGGCAGGGAGAGTGGGAGTAGGTATTGCAGGCTGGGGCGGCTTTTCGGGTTCGCTCTCCAGCTTGGTCACACTGCTCAGGTCATCGATGGGGAGGGTGGGAGTAGGTTTGGTAGGAATAGATCTACTGAACTCATATTAAAATGTAATAAAAATAAATAAAAACTTACTCTTGTTGTAATAAATACCTTAGCCTCATCAGATGTGCCCTGAGAGGATCAGAAGTCCAATTGCTGGGATCCAGCAAGAAATTGTCCGACAAGGTCATAATGGGGGTACTAGAATGGGTGGAGTCGTTGGAATTATTTGTATTGATGCTAGTAGATAAGATTAATAGATCTAGATCGTGAAGCAAAGACTCACCTGGTATCAAGAAAATCCTGGACAGCTGGTGGTAGCATAACAGATGCATGGCAATAACAGGACTTGGTGAGTTTCTGGTGAGTTTCCTTTCTTGACTTCAACTCAAAGTGTCCCTCAACTCATACCATCATGTCACTGTCCCTCGACAACACAATCTCATCTGCTGGATACCCAAACTCCTTGGTCCCTCAAACTAATTCTCAACAATCATTATTACAACCATTTGATCTGAATGGGCCTAGCCAGATGTACTATTTGCATGAACCAATGGTACTTCACAAACTTAATGTGAGTCATTATATTAATTACAAAGACATGCTGAAGGCTCGGATACTGATATAAAACACATGGTGAGTCTTCTATGTATCAAGATTCTCTAGATTCTATACTCGATCACGATCCATTGCCATGCAAGGACTCTGACACCAATCTTGTTGCCCAACTCAAGCATCAACTTGCGGAGTCACAACACACAATTGCCAGTCTCCAAGCAGATGTACAAAGGCTGGCGAGTGAAAATACAAGTCTCAATACTACCTGCCAGGCCTTACAGTAAGTTGTATGCGCATATATTCACCGCCAAGTGACTATATGCGCATACATTCATTCATTTTTATTTCAATGATATCTAATTATGTGTCTTGTAGGAATATCATTGTTAATATCCGAGGTTCAGCAAGCTCAGTCGCATCGAGCTCATCGTTATCTGTCACTTCAAGCACTTCATCTGGCACCAATAGCAACGATGAACATAAGCCACCCCTCCTTCTCAATGGAACAATTGAAGAAGCCTGCGATCACGAGCTCAATCAGACTGAATTTCTGTCAGTGGAGTCTTGGATCAAAAAGGGATGGCAGGAACAATACCCTCCGAGCACATCAGCTGTTCCTGATTCCTCCTCAAAAAAATCAGCACATGGATCCAGACAGATGGCACAAGGTATCAATGTGTCGACTTACCTCCAGGACAAGGACAGCATGCCTGTATCAGCTCAGCGTGCAAAGTCAATTCGATTGACAATGCTGTCTTGCTTCTGCCAACTTCATACTCAAGGACTTGCACCAGAATTGATCGGCCAAGCTTCTCTGGATGTCCTCAAATGGCTGGTTCATACATTGCGCAAGACCCATTTCGAGCTTCAACTTTGTGCCGATAATTGGAAAATAATGAAACTTATGACCGACAACTACCCCCAATGGCACAAGTATCACACGAAGAAAAGAAGCAGCAACCATGTGAAGGCTGAGCAAGACTTAGAAGACAAGAGCATCACAGACTTGGTCCCAATTGCCACTCAGAAACGGAGATCATCTGAACCCGACAATGAATATGCCATCAAGTGATCATGCGTTGATTCCGATATCAGAGAAGAGGTTGATCTGGTAAGTTTTCTCCGCACTCAATCATGATCGATGCTCACTAATTACATGTTTACAGACTGCATCATCCACCAATGATATCATACAAGATTCTTCCCCCAACCATGAACCTACACCTCCACCCAGTACCGACAAAGGGAAAGCAAAGGAAGTGATAACCGTAGAGGTAAGTGTATGTAGCTTGTATTGGAAGGGTTATTATACTAACTACACACATTTCACATGTCTACAGATCAAAAATCCTCTGTGAGTTTATTTCATTTTGTCAATGATGCTGTTGATGGTACACTGATCTAATCAATATAGTTCTAATCTTGCCCCCAAGCCTCAGCCCAGACCAATTCCATTGGAGATTCCTGCAACTTCAACTTCGACTTCTGAACTTAATCTTACCCCAATTCCATCCACCAACAACATCACACAGCATACACTAATCTCCATGCCAGAGGTTCCATCAACTGCAGATTCGACTTCACTTGATGTGAAAATGAAAGTCATCGCAGCGTCCCAGAGCGCCAAGCAAATGAAGATCACAATCAACAGCTCGAAGCCTGATACCATCAAGAAGCGTCAGCTGAGTACCAAGCCGATGCATGTGAGTGCAAAGATCACTGCACGGTAAGTGATTCTATCATTATCAGGCCAATCAAAGCTAATTCTACGATTCATATGATGTAGGAACTTGTGTGCTTTGGATTGGCAATCAAATGGCCATCAAAAGGAACCTGCGACAGTCTTCGCATCTTACTGGAACGGGTTATCTAAAGCCGACAAAGACGTGTATCAATTTTGTTATATTAGTGATATCTATCTAACACTGTCTACCAGGTATACATACAAATGCAAAGCAACAGCTCAGGTGAGTTCAGCCCACCATCCTCTATTGTATACTACACTAACAGTCTCATTCTATAGCTCAAATCATGTGGGGTTGTTGGAACCATTCGCGACGTGGACAAGGAGTAGTGTGACACGGGATGGCGGGATGGCGGAATAGCGGGATGGTGGTGCAGTGGATACCCCCCGTGATAGCAATACCTAGCGATATCCCCAAAATACTAGCGATACTCCTTGATATTCTCATTTGATTGCATTAGCTGTGTATCGATAACATTTTTGATTCAAATCGAGCGACAATCTGTATGTAAATGCCTATCTAAACACCTAAAGGCATCGAGAATTATATTTAAATGTTAGAAATTTGTCTCAATCTGTATCTTTTTGCATCTCAAAAAGTTACATTTTGTTGAGAGACCTCGAAACAGATTGATAAGAATCATGACTTGAAATTTTATCGACTTATATCTACACATATCTACCTAAATATTGTCGTTCTTCACTGGGAGTCAACAGTCAACAGTCAATCTATGTGCCAGTCAATATTGATTGACCTGTTGACTTGTTGACTGTTGATTGTCAATGTCAACTTTGGTCAAATTTTGATTTTGTGACAAAAAGGAAACTGATTTTGTTTTATGCTTGATGTTTTTAACAGAGTAAAGTAAAAATTATCTCTACATTCAATCAAACTTTGTTTTGTCACTACAGTTTATTTCCTGTCTTGCATACCTATTTCAATTTTGGATCCTACAGGTGTGGCGCTACAATCCAAATTGCTTCTTCCAGATGATAACTTCAAAACAAAGCAAGGATGTCTTGTTTATTAGACTACCAACATTTGAGGACAGGGTTTGGACCAGCAATGCCTATGAGGGACTGTATTGGACAAAATAAAATCAAAACAATAAAGTAAACAAATCGACATTATAACTAAAACTCGAATTGATTTCACAAAAGTCATACCAGCATTTGCTTAGTATAGTAATTAATCAACCACAGCAAATGTGTCCACCTTGAAACAAGCATGGCCTGTTGGAGGGGACAGATGGGCATTTTCTGTTAAAATGAACTGGTGTCCAAAACATGGCAGCCCTTTTAAGCTTGTCAGATACAGAAGCATGGATGGTACTAATCAAGATAGGACTTACACTTGATGCACAGAACTTCTTTAGCTTCACACATCTCAGAAGGTCTAGCTCTGCTTGAGATTTGTGTGCTCTGAGCTGGGTGACTTCGAGTGGTGCAGACATAACACAGACATCAGGAATGGCCTTCTGGAGACCATTGACAATAAAATACTCATCATACTGTCAATGTAGATGGGCCATTCAGATTCAAATTCAAGGGTGGAAAGTGCAATGGTATATGAGTCTTCATCTTCTACCCAGGAGACAAATGAAATATAAATTCCAGGTACTGGTAAAAGTCTGGCACACATTTCCTCAAATACTGTTGTGATAACAGTGATTTTGGCTACAATGCTGGCCTCCTTGAGTATGGGAGAGATTATAAGTAACAATGGTCTTTTTGAAAGGTGCCATGTCACCTGAAAAATGTCACCAAAGTACTGCGCATTTGCGCCAGGCTCTGGAATGTATGGTAATGTGCCATTGTCATACAATATTCTGTGCAGAAGAGAGGAAACTGAAGCGTGATGTTTGCTTGGGTGTCTCTAGAGGTTAATGATCCGTTGAACGATGCAAGAGAGATCATGCACCCACCTGTGTGACGTGAGCATGACAGTAGGAAGTACTTTTCTGAAGGTACCATGTGGATGACTTTTGTGCCAAGAATAGAGTTCTGAGAAGCCACATGGATGACTTTTGGTTATCACACACCAGTGATTTTGTGACAAAAAAGAAACAGAGTTTTGAGAAGCCATGTGGATGACTTTTGTGAAATCAATTCGAGTTTTAGTTATAATGTCGATTTGTTTACTTTATTGTTTTGATTTTATTTTGTCCAATACAGTCCCTCATAGGCATTGCTGGTCCAAACCCTGTCCTCAAATGTTGGTAGTCTAATAAACAAGACATCCTTGCTTTGTTTTGAAGTTATCATCTGGAAGAAGCAATTTGGATTGTAGCGCCACACCTGTAGGATCCAAAATTGAAATAGGTATGCAAGACAGGAAATAAACTGTAGTGACAAAACAAAGTTTGATTGAATGTAGAGATAATTTTTACTTTACTCTGTTAAATTACCTCTTGCAAGATTTCAATCAAAAGCAAATCTGGACCTGGCTAGACCATTCCAGACCTAGCCTAGAGCATTCCAGAGCACTTTGGATTACCTTTAGAATGTAATTTCACTGGCAGCAAAAGGTGGTAAAATGTCAGTTTCCCCACTGTGTCATCCAGAGATTTTTGAACATAACACAACTTTTGGGTTACCATGTAGATATTTTATATAAAAATGATTCAATTTATTATTGTCCCCTCTGGGCCATCATAAATGCCACCAAAAAACATCTAAATAGAGCTATGTACACTTATATGAGTAGTAGCAGAGGACATAAGCAAACTGAAAATACAGAAAGTTCCAATGCAGCCCAGTAGATCAAGTATTGAGATGTGAGATAAAGAAGTGGGACTCAGGGAAAACAGTATTACGTATCCAAACAAGCCATTGGTGTACCACAAATGTGAGACTTCATATGTGAGGTTTGGGATGCTACTACGGCAAAAGATAGCTTCAGAATTTGCCTAGACTGTTACAACCTTCAATTTACCTGAAACATTCAGGTGTCCCTTGTATGTGCTTATCATTTTCTGAGTAACCCAATGAGGTTCTCCAGTTGCACCAAGCCAGAGGCAATGCATTGGAAGGATAGGGTGTATGTGATTCTCTTTGACAGCCTCCCAGTCACACTGACTGGTCTCCATGGGAGAAAGGGTTTGTCAAAGTGAGGTGCAACATTGCCTCCAAGGACGTAAGATATATGTGTCCTTGTAGGATAATGAGTGATATATGTAATAATTTACCATATAGTTGCTGCACGTCAAGAAGAACGTGTTTGTCGTGATGCCACCAGATATCAATCGCCAAGAGATCTTTTCTTTTCTTTTCTTCAGGTAGATACATGTTGTCCTGTGCCAAGTCCCACATAAAGCCGATGTATGAGTTAGCATACATGAACAGTTTGTCTTTAAGTTCTTCCCATGGGATATGAAGGTCATCTGACACTTCATCAATGTCAGCGAGGTTACACGAGAAATGCATGTCTTCGTGCGATCTTGGTGAAGCTTCTGATAGATCTTTGATAGGAAAATGGCAGTCTTCATCAAAGACTTCCAATGTACCGTCCTTGAAGATATGACCTCCATACCATACTCTGCCTCCATCCTGGTGTCTACCTCTCTTTGTGATCTCTTGATGCCACCTCTTCCTATCATTGTTGTAAGTAGAAATGAACTCCTTGAGAATGCGTATAAAAAGATGGTCATCAACCCATTGAGAGGCTGGTCCAATTCCTTTTGCTCGAAATATGTCCAGTCCGGTGTCAGCAAGTGTGCCATAAGCTCTGGCTGAAGGACGTAGTCCGAAACACATGCAGGTATCAATGCAGAATAGATCATCTGAAATTGGCACCACTGAACCTGGCCATTGAGAAGCATGAATTGGAATTGTGTGATATGCTTTGGAAATATCCCTAATTGCCATTTGTGAACCCGGCAGTAAGAGAAATTCTTGTTGATATTCAGCAATGGATTCTTTGTCAGGAGGCGCCTGAGTGACTTTAATATTAGGAATGTCCAGAGAAAAACTGAGATAAAGGCCATCAGGAATGTGATGATATCTATCAATAAGTCCCACTGTGACCAGCTGTGACTCCCATGCATCCAGGTTGTACAGGGTAAGAGTGCTTTCTGAGCTCGAGGACACATTTGAGCGCCGTGAGATGCAGCTCTGCACCCAGAACAGAAGTGTCTCCTGTCATGTGTGACTTTGGTGCAGCCACTGACTCTTTGCCAGTCGCTGCAAACAGCTCTTCCATCATGCATAGTGAGAATCCTGCCGACTTGTGAACACAGAATGTTAAAGGTCTCATCCCAGAGTTTGTTTGCTCTGCATTCGAGGATATTGTGCGGGTTTCATATGAGACATACTGTGCAAGCAGAAAGGACTCCTCCACTTGCGCTTGGCCAAAAATCCTGACATAGGTTTTTGTGCTTGTTGCTCTGCTCAGGAGATGGTGAGCATTTACATGACTCTCTATGGTCATGTAATCTCGATGATGCAGGGACTCATTGGTCCAACTGTTTGTGAGCATTGAAGCATGTGGTGTGAGGCAGTTGTTATGAGGCATGTGGCAGGAAGATTGGGGCATGAGGCATGTTGGCATGAAGCCAGTATGATGCAGCATGAAGCATGTGTTTCATAGTACGAATGAATATTAAATTACAAAGATAAAAATCTTTGAAGAGTGAAAGGTCTCACAAGATAATGATAGTTAAAGCTGACCTTGTAGTCCCTTGCATTATCTTTCTTAAGACGATCGTCCCAATAGACTCTACTCCTCGTATCCTCCAGTACTTTCTCATTAATGACTGATATGTTGTAAGGACTGACTGAAGATTTCGCTGCCACATGCCAGCACCTACGCTGCTCAGCTTGATACACCAAGAGAGTCTTCTGCGCTAATGGATCCCAAAGAGAATGATAGCTGTGAACTTTCAGATTTCTCCAGAATAGAGCCATCATTCTGATTCTGTCTTGTGGCCATCCGGCTTCATCTAATGCTGTTAGAAAGTGGGGCATGCTTGACAGAATTCTTCAAAAGGTAGATTCTAGTCATTGATAACCGAGCGAGTGTCACGAGTTCCAAATACAAATCATTATTCGTTCCTTAATTCTAAGTCCTTTAAGCGCTCAGTCACAGCGCCTGTTCCTAAGAATGTATTCACTGTTGAAGAAGTTCCTATTGTTGCGTCTATTGTAGAATTACCAGAGTCACGTGATCGATCGGACAATGCCAAAGATGTCGATGTCATGCCTCGCGACACTCTTGGAATGTTCCAGAGTCTTACTGCGGCTGCGGCACATGTTATGACATCATAGTTATATATAGAATCGTACGATACCTTTAATTATTCTGATTGGTTAGTTAGTTCATACTCAGTTTCAATCTCAGTTTCAATATGTGTATATAGGTAGCTCGTTGTAGTCAGTAGTTCTTTAGTTCAAACCTCTTGTATCTCCAAGTGAGCAATCCAAGACGTACCTGCTGCCTTATCCTCTTTGTGATTATCTTGTTGTTTGAGTCCTAGTCTCTGCCCTGCGTTAATTCGTTATTGGGTTGTGACATTAGGTTTGAACTATAGGAGACTCCGACTCTTGCATTACACTCTCGCATCTCTTTGTCTTTCGCCTGGTCGTGTTGGTAGTCACCACACCATTAGCCGAAACAGAACCGTTATACTTTTGCCCGGCTTAATCGCCGCGATCCTTTGTTTCATCCCTTTGCTCATTTGAGCGCATTTCTTTACCTATCATCTTTCGTAGTTAGTAGTCCTATACCAGGCCCTGTCTTACCGCAGCCGCCAGTATACGGAGGTGTTCACGACATTAGGCATGTCACTGCAACTTTGAGTGCTGGCCCAAAACCCTGCCTGCTCAACGTTACTATAGTTTCATTTTACCTATTCCTTTCTTCATACGCACGTAGACATTCGTTTCGAGTCAATAGCGGAACTGTCTAGACGACAAACCGTGCTTTCGACCTACGAGGATTTAGCGACATACCCTAGTGAGACTCGCACTTGTAAGCTTCGGCTGGAAGAGTGATAACTTGTCCTAGGCTTGTACCCTCAGAACGGAGATTGCATTGTCCCTAGTTTTTCCCACTCGATCGAGTATAGTTACGTATCCTTTTTAGTTAGTATTAGGGAAGCATCGGTTGGGTTGATTAAAGAACCCTTCGATCCTGAAGTACGTGGTAGATCCGATCAGATATCGGGGACCGCTTCAGTTTTCCATTACATAACTTTCTTCTTTTCACCATCATTCCCTTCCGGAAGAGCCCTTACGAGCAGCTCTTCAACAAGACATCAGTGAATCGGGTTCCAGAATACAACTGGCACTATGTCTGAGTTACCAAACTCTCCTGTACAGTCTGCACCGACAGTGATATTACCGTCCAGTCCACAAGAAATTGTTGACTACATTCACATGTCACTTGCGAACCAAGCGGACAGCTTCAGGGTCAGAATAGCGGAACTAGAAGCCAAGAATTTAGCTCTAGAAGAAGCAAACAGACTCCTAGGCGTACGCCTGGAAATGCAAGAAGACGAGACCGTGAAAATACAGTCTCAACAACCATCATTCGGCTCTGCAGGAGCTAGTCTATTATCATCGAATTCCTCCCCATCCATCAAATACTCCAAACCCCAAGACTTCACTGGAGAAAAGGACTCCATAGAACTCATGGTCTGGATATCCCAAGTAGCGCTATACACTGCGCAATGGCCCAACATCCAAGAAGGCCAAAGAATCGGAGTGATGCTCTCATTCATGAAAGGCACTGCAGCCAAATGGGCGCAACCGTACATCACCAAACTTGGAAAGACCGGAGATGAGAAGTTAACCGTGGAGAAATTCCTGGAAGACTTAGAAGCCATGTGGGGGCAAGAAGATCGTGAAGGAAAAGCGATCAGAGAACTGGAATCCCTTAGACAAGGATCTTCCTCAGTTCCAGAGTACGCGGCCGCTTTCAGACAAAAGGCCGCACATACTTCATTTTCCGACTACGACCAGAGGCAGAAGTTCAGGCTGGGACTTCAAGACCGTGTCAAGATACAGCTCGCTCATGTCCGTTACGAGGACAAAAACACCATGAAGAAACTGGTGGAACATGCGATCCAAATCGGACGCAACTTCGAAGAGCTGGACGCGGACAAGAAGAAGACGACCTGGTGGACCCCTAAACAAGGCCCCAGGACCCCTGAATACAAACCTGGTCCAAGCAGGGAAAGCGACGCTATGGACGTCGACGCCAACAAACAGCGAGGTGCTCCAAAACCTCAAGGAAGGACTGGATCCTTCAAATGCTACCGCTGTGGAGGCGAAGGCCATATGGCTAGAAACTGCAAAGACGCAGTCGCACCAAAGGTGCAGGTGAAGGCTACTACAGTGCCAAAAGAAGAAGACCCTATCCCGAGTTGGTTCAAAGCTTGGGTCAGCTCTAAGGAAGGCAAGGGTTTTTAGAGGGGTCGAAGTCAAAGTCTGCGAACTTAGACCCGAACAATCGTTTCTCCATCCTATCTACGTTCTCGGATGTATCAGAAGTATATATTAGATCCAAATCTGAGCATTTTTACATTCCGATCACGTTGAAGGGAAAGAACCGACAAGCAGATGTGAAAGCACTGGTAGATTGCGGTGCATCGACATTATTTATTAGCGAGAAGTTTGTGAAGAAGAATGAAGTCCGGTGCCATAAATTATTAAGGCCCATTCCGGTTAAAAATATCGATGGCTCGTTAAATGCTGCTGGATCGATGACTCATTACGCTGAATTAGGTCTAAAGATCGGTGACCATGTTGAAGACCAAGCAGCCTTCATGGTTACGGACTTAGGAAGCGATGATGTCATTATCGGCATAGATTGGCTAAGATATCACAACCCGGAAATAGATTGGAACGCTGGACGTTTTGCACTTTCTCGTTGCCCGGTTAAATGTATTACTAAAAAAGAACAAAGACAAAAAAATAAAGAAAAAAGAAAAGAACAAAAAAAGATAGAAGAAGTGCCAGATCTGATTCCCACAGAAGAGGATGACGAAGAAGACATGGCGATGAAAAGGGCGACAGTTGAGGAAATAGAAGACGAAGAGTATCCTGGAGAATGGATCAAGTATAAAGCCTCGGTTGCCACGGAGCAGAAGGTTGCAGAAGAAGCAACGAAGGTGAAGAAATCGGTCGAAGAGATGGTTCCCGATTGGCTTCACGAGTACCTGGGAGTTTTCTCAGAAGAAGAATCTAAGCGCTTCCCTGAAAGAAAGAAATGGGATCATGCGATAGATCTTAAAGATGATGGCGATCTTCCGCCGAATGCGAAACCCTACCCCTTATCACCCAAGGAGATGGACACTTTGAAAGATTGGTTAAAAGCCGAGACTGCACTGGGACGTATAAGAAATTCACAATCTCCAGTGGCAGCACCTTTCTTCTTTGTGGCCAAAAAAGATGGCAAGTTAAGACCGGTGATGGACTATAGAAAGCTCAATGAGAAGACGGTTAAAAATGCATACCCGTTACCGAGATCTCAAGATTTAATTGATGCTTTAACCAATGCCACGATGTACTCCAAGATGGATGTAAGATGGGGGTACAATAATATTCGCATGAAAGAAGGAGATGAGTGGAAGGCGGCCTTCAAAACGCCGTTTGGTCACCATGAACCAACCGTGATGTACTTCGGGTTAACAAACTCCCCTGCCACGTTCCAAACCATGATGAACGAGATATTCAGAGATTTAATTGATGGAAAGACCGTAGTTGTCTATATCGATGATATCCTCGTGTTCACGAATGGCAATAGGGAGCAACACCAAAAAATTGTACGAGAGGTACTGAAACGACTAAAAGAAAATGATCTGTATCTGAAGCCTGAAAAATGTAGCTTCGAACAGACAGAAGTCGAGTTCCTCGGGTTGATAGTGGAGAAGGGTGGTGTTCGAATGGACCCTGTAAAAGTAGAAGGAGTAATGAAATGGCCTGTACCCAAATGCGTTAAAGATATACAAGCATTTATGGGCTTCGCCAACTTCTACAGAAGATTTATCTTCGGGTTCTCAGACATCGCTAGACCAATGAATGATTTATTACGGAAAGATGTCAAATGGGATTGGACGGAGAAACAGCAAGATGCTTTTGATGAACTGAAGTCAAGGTTTACATCAGCTCCGATCCTAGTAATGCCTGACGTTGAGAAGAAAATGAAAATAGAAACCGATGCTTCTGATTACGCAACTGGAGCGGTTCTATCTCAACTGATGGAAGATGACCTATGGCATCCCGTAGCATATTACTCTAAGTCAATGAACGATGCAGAAAGAAATTATGACATCCATGACAAGGAGTTACTTGCAATCATTCGAGCGTTGGAGGAGTGGAGGCACTATGTGCAGGGAAAACCTCATCATGTGGAGATCTGGACGGATCATAAAAATCTTGAGTACTTTATGACGAGCCAAAAGTTGACAAGAAGGCAAGCCAGATGGAGTTTGTTCCTGGCGGAGTATGAATTTACGCTCCAACATAAGCCTGGTGTAGTCAACGATAAGGCCGATAAGCTTTCTCGGAGAGAAGACCACAGAGGGGGGGTAGAAAATGACAATTCTGATCGCATTTTGTTAAAACCGGAGTTTTTTACTGTAAAAGCTGCTAAAAGAGGTCAAGTTCTAGTGCAAGGAGAAAAACAATTGCTGAGAAAGATAAGGCAATGCACAGAACAAGAGCCCGAAGTCGCTAAAGCGCTACAAACGCTAAAAGCAGCACCGGTACAATTGCGTAGAGGAGTCGAAGAGTGGAATGTGGAGGATGGATTGGTGTTATTCCGAGGACTGGTTTACGTTCCAAACGATAAAGAGATCCGCCGAGAGATATTGGAGTTGTTTCACGACTCTCCACCGGCTGGACACCCTGGACGTGCCAAAACCTTAGAATTGATTTCCAGAAATTATTGGTGGCCTTCAATGACGAAGTATGTCCATGATTACGTAGATGGCTGTGATAGATGCAGAGCAACAAAGATTCACCCAACGCAACCACATGGTCCGCTTAAACCAAATGAAATACCAGCGGGACCTTGGCAATCAATCACTTGTGATTTGATAGTAGATTTGCCTAAAAGCGAAGGGTTCGACTCTATTTTTGTTGTTGTTGATCGATACACGAAACAAACGCATATCATGCCTACGAAAAAGGAAGTTGACGCTCGAGGAATCGCGAAACTTTTCCTAGATAACGTATGGAAACACCATGGAACTCCGAAACAGGTGATATTGGACAGAGGAACACAATTCGTCTCCAAGTTTATGGGACAAGTGTCGAAACGCCTAGGCATAAAATGGAACATGTCAACGGCTTATCATCCTCAGACAGACGGACAAACAGAGAGAATCAACCAAGAAGTAGAGCAATATCTGAGAATGTTCACGTCTTACCGCTGTAGAGAATCATGCCTCTCATGGCGTGATATGGTAGTTTTCACCAAGGAGTATACAGCACGAACTCATAGCATTACTCTGTGCGCTACCCGCAGCTATCTCTATATGAGGCGCAGCTTTCCCACGCAACGCGCGCCATGCGCGCACCATTCCCGCGCTTCACGATGTATACGCGCGCGTGCGTTCCCGCGCTTGCGCGCCCTATAGCGCCAGCCATCCAGATGCATCCATCCACTGTCCACCAAGCTCCCTAGTATGTATATTTCCATTTCCTTTATTAGCATAGTTCCACCTTTCTTTTTATCCTAGTTTCTCACTCATATATATTTTTACATACCTACTCGGTAGCGCTTCGGCTCCGCATGAGCGCGCTTAGGCGCGCTATATAAGCGCCAGCAGTACATACTACACAAAAAACCTACTTTTCCTACTTTTCACTTACTAGTTACTACCCACTTACTACTTAGCAGAATATAGTAGAAAGCTATTCCTTTACATTTTGCACTCTTATATCTCTTATCTTGCTTTATATCACTACTTAAGCTTAGTTTCTCATTTCCACATACGCGCGTGCACTTTCCCGCGCTTCGCGCTAATACGCGCGCGCATTCCCGCGCCTTTGTACCTTGCGCGCTCCTGCGCTTTCTCGCGCTTCGCTTAAGCGCACACTTCTAGATCCTTGCTGCACTCACTTCCCCTATAGGGTCGAACGCACTTGCTTCTCAAGTAACGCAGACTAGGCAGCGCACGACCTTACAACTTTTACAGATACAGTCAGGAGCTTCTTTTGTTCCTCATTGTATTGTTGTTTCTACACCGCCAAAATGATTGGGTAGACTGGCTCCCGATAGCAGAATTCGCTCACAATAACTCTGTCACTGTAACGGGTCATAGTCCATTCAAAGTACTCTACGGATACGATCCAGAGTTTACTTTTTCACCAATTTCCAATTCTAAAGTACCTGCAGCTGATGAACGAGTGGATGTAATGAAAGAGGCAAAGGAAGACGCAGAAAGTATGCTGCGAATGGCAAATGAGCGGATGAAGAGATTCTACGATAGAGGAGTAAAGGACGCACCACAATTCAAGAAAGGAGATCTGGTCTGGCTCAATGCCAAAAATATCCGTCAAAAAAGACCAAATAAGAAACTCTCCGATCGACGACTTGGTCCGTTTGAAGTGCTAGAGAAGACGGGTGATGTAAATTACCGCCTGAACCTTCCAGCAAAATATCAGATTCATCCGGTATTCCACGTAGAATTACTCACTCCACATTCCCCCTCGACCTTAGTCCAAAGACCTCCACATCATCATCCGCCGCCAGAGATCTTATCAGAAGGCGATTCCGAATGGACAGTACGAAAAGTCCTAGACTCGAGACTGCACAGATCAAAACTCCAATACCTAGTAGAGTGGGAAGGATATCCGATAGAAGAAGCGACATGGGAACCTGAGGAAAACCTTGAGAATGCACGGTTGAAAGTTCAAGAATTTCACCGGCAAAATCCGAAGGCATTAAATCCCCGCAAAATTAACAAGTCGGTGTTCGAAACCCAAGAGTTTTTGGAATGGCGCAAGAATTTTATTCGTCCTAGTTTCATTCGCGATGACGCTCATCCTAGAGAGGGGGTAATGTCACGAGTTCCAAATACAAATCATTATTCGTTCCTTAATTCTAAGTCCTTTAAGCGCTCAGTCACAGCGCCTGTTCCTAAGAATGTATTCACTGTTGAAGAAGTTCCTATTGTTGCGTCTATTGTAGAATTACCAGAGTCACGTGATCGATCGGACAATGCCAAAGATGTCGATGTCATGCCTCGCGACACTCTTGGAATGTTCCAGAGTCTTACTGCGGCTGCGGCACATGTTATGACATCATAGTTATATATAGAATCGTACGATACCTTTAATTATTCTGATTGGTTAGTTAGTTCATACTCAGTTTCAATCTCAGTTTCAATATGTGTATATAGGTAGCTCGTCGTAGTCAGTAGTTCTTTAGTTCAAACCTCTTGTATCTCCAAGTGAGCAATCCAAGACGTACCTGCTGCCTTATCCTCTTTGTGATTATCTTGTTGTTTGAGTCCTAGTCTCTGCCCTGCGTTAATTCGTTATTGGGTTGTGACAGCGAGCACTTCCCACAGAAGCTGAGGATATCCATACTGTGGAACCATCAACTAAAGTCGACAATACCATAGCATCGTCGTTGATAGTCTTCTTGATTGATGCCTCATCTAATCCATTGTTGGTAAAGTACCATAGTTCGACATATTCTTCTTTGTCTAACTTGCATAGCGCATATGATGATGGAGTGATAGCAGGTTCGTCAGGAATTCCAGTGTTCTGGGTTGGAATATACTTGTATTTATTCTTTTTCCATTCTTCCTTGTGCGTGTCCTCCTCTTCATTGGCATGTTCTTGATTCAACCTCTCTTGCTTGTTATCTTCAAGATGCTGATGGGGAGCTTGTTCTTCTCTATCATCATTCTTCTGCTGTTGCAAATGACGCTTGTCCATATTGTTGTTGGCTTCCCAAATGTTCTTAAGCAACTGAACAGCTTGGATGTCCGTAGTGTTCTCATTGATAAGTTGAGCTCAGGTGGCAACAAAGTCCTCCAATGCATAGTCTGGACATATGTCCAGGTTTGGGTTGTTTCGAATATGAGGCATTTAAGATTTATAATGATAAAGCTTTAGATAGAAGATAGCGATGAAATGAGAGTGTATTTGTGTACTCGAGTACTTGCGAATGCTAAGTGAGAGTATGAAACAAGAAAGAGTGGGAAACCTGAGAAGTTGAATTGCCACATAGATATCATTCTATGTTTGTCCTCATTCCTTGGACTCACATAGAATACAAGCCTTGGACATGGTTCCTTGACAGCGGCTCAATCACACATCATTAATGAAAATATGTTTTTTTGGGGGGTATCTAGTATTGGGATAGCTTAGTTATGGCTGACTCAGCTCTGGATTTCACTAGTTATGCATCAGTTCGGTTGGCAGTAGGTTGGCTCAGTTAATTTTTTAGTTTGGTTCACCCTGGTTAGCTGCATGAACCAGCTCTAAGCCCATTATGTGCGAAAGGTAGTTTGAGCTGGCTGAAGCTGGCTTCAACAAACTTGATGCCAGCATGCATGTAGCCCTCTTCAGTTGTTTGCTGTCTAACAAAACTTCAAATATCTTAGTGTACCATGAAAAACATCCTAATTTGAGTTGATGGCAGATTCGGGCTGGGAGACGTGTTAGGATCTGGCTCATATGGTATGTTCTTTACATGTATAATCTATATGTTGAATTTGAATTTAATGCACACTAGGTGTTGTTACCATGCATGGAACATTATCAATGATGATGAATTTGCTGTCAAACTTGAGCCTCTTATTGACAACTCATCCTCTTTAGAACACTTTGAAGCAACTTGAAGGTGGAGTTAGGATCCCATGTATTGTCTGGTTTGGTAGAGAAGCCACATATGATCATCAATTTTGGTATCATGAAGGAGTACTGGAGCTCTACAACCCAAGCCCATATGCCATTTTATCAAGGTCGATGTCTTACTGGCACTCCTGTGTTTGGATCAATCAATAACTACCTGGGAGTCATGCCTGGTCGCTGTGATGACCTCGAGTCACTCATATATATGTTGATTTATTTCATTCGTGGCTCCCTTCCATGGTTGACTAGCGACCATGAGAAGCTCTCTAGCTCCTCGATACTGGCACACAAGGTGGACACCAATATCGAAGCCTTGTGCCTCAGAATTCCTCCTGAAATCACAACCATGCTCATTTACTCACGTAATCTCGCATTCTCAGAGGATCCTGACTGCAATTATCTTCGATCTTTGCTACATGATGTTTATGCCACATTACCTGCACCAGCCATGCACTCACTGGATTTCAGCCAGTCTAATGATCTTGTCACACATCCGGCTTGTCATGTGTGAGTATTTTGTGTTCGCTCTTCCCACTGACTCACTAACTCAATCCTTCAAGTTTACGTCCACATAATGTTGCCCCATGCCTGTAACTACTAAGACATCACATTGTAAAAATGTTTAGTTATGTACTATATCATTATCATTATCATTCTATTTCTCTCTGTTGCTACCCCAACACATGTTTTATGTAGATGCTGAGACATGTTTGTGTACATTTATCATCACATGAGTGATGTGACACATTACTAATGTACCAAGTGATAACTTCTTATTGATATGAACATGTATGCTATCTTGCGTTCTGCCATCATGCTGTCCCCACTGTCCCCTACAGATTTCATCTGCAAATCGGCAATGTGAGGGACCTTCTACCAACACACTGTTGAAATTGCATTTGTGATTGGAATTCAATCCAGTCACTTAGTGATTACAGAATGGGTTTGTAATTCTGTTTCATTTATTCTGCCAATTGTATCGCTAATAGTGAACTAGAGAGGAGGCAGACCTAAGTGTCTGACTCATGATCACATGGTGCAACCAGCTTTATGCTGCATGTCCAAGACACTACACAAGGGTATTACTACACACTTATTAGATGATGAAAGTAACTCCTGAATCCTAGATCTTACCATTACTGAGGCTCTGCAGCATTTTGGAGTTAGATGATCCCTAGATTCTGTGACATTCTAACTGCATCTTCCTTTGCTAATTGGTAGCAGCTGACACACCCTTGAATTTGCAAGACTCAGTGACCTAGTTACATGTATGTGGCATTATGATTTACTATCAGGTGAGTCAAGATCACTGCATGTGTGTGTTTCCTGAGACTCACAGGGCATCTATTTATATAGAACTGTCATTAACTCATTGGATCCCCAACACTTGCAATCATGCCACCTCAACAATGTCCTCCAAACAAAACTCGGACTCCATACCCTACTGCTGTAGCTCTCCCTGTCAATACATCTGAGACTTCACCTCCTGCTGTTGTAGTTCCCCCTGTTAGTACACACCAGGCTTTACCCCCTGCCACTGCAGTTCCCCCTGCTACACCTTCCTTGCTGCAGCTTCCCATATTGCAGTGACCATAACTCTCTAGAATCTCCACAGAGCTCAATGGCCCACCACAAAGCTTCAAGGCAATAAAGCTCCAGGGCTGGTCCAGGCCATGCAGTGGATGACAGTGAGTTTGACATTGATGATATTTATGAGGAAGATGAGGATGACCTACTAACTCTAGCAGATGCAGCCTGCACAGGCCTTGGCCCACTTCAGATACACATAGGTGCAGATACAGCCTGATCTGATACCTTAGCCATGGGGTGTTGAACAAAATGGATAGGATCAGAAGTGCATTATTTTTTCACTAAGGATGCAACATCAGGCCAGTGCATATGTGAACTCTGCATATGAGTATCATCTCTTGAGTCTTTTGTTCTTCTCTTTTTTTATGCTATTTACTAGGGATATACAGAAAGAAGATGTTTCATATGATGTTGCCAAATACAGTTCGTCAACCAGTACAAGCATTCTTCACAGGCATTTGCTCAAATTCCACTTATGTGCCTACATCACTGCACTGGAGCAATTCAACTTGAAAGTTAGGGCCAAAGACATCTAGAACCTTCTTGATATGGGGTGGACTCTCACCCAGATCCATCAGGAGCTTGACCAAAACCTAGATAAGTCTCTTGAGTCATTTGGTCCCCCCCTGGTGGGGGGGGGGGGGGGTCCTTGGTTCAGGACCCAGGCTAGGGGTGTCAATGCTTGCAGATGAGATACCAGATTTCACTATTGAGGAGATGTATAGACAACTTGTCAAATTCATTGTGGTCAATGACCAAGTGAGTATGTATTTGCTCTCTATGATGCTGTTATTGAATGACATCTTTAGGTGATGAATTCAATGGAATGCCCTGAGTTCTGACAGTTACTTTGACTTCTGCAACAGGATCTAAGCAAGTCTGACATTCCTCATCAGACAAAACCCCGCAAATTGATAGTTGAAATATGGTACAAATATTTTGATGTTTTAAAGCAAGATATGGCCGTAAGTGTATATGTAACTGTTTGATCTCACAAATTATCTCATAGTCTCTCAGAAAGCAAAGGGAAAAATCTCATTTATGTCTGACCTCTAGTCAGATGAGAATCACCGTCCATTCATGACATTGGTGGCCCACTGGATGACCCAGCAAGCATCAAAGCTTATTCTCAAGGTCACCCTTATAGCTTTCAACTACATTCCTGGTTCTCATGATGGGGTGTCACTCGCCACAATTATATTGGGGCCCCATGGACTGTGCAGGGGTGACAGACAAAGTTAGTGATTAACTGCAGTGTATAGCATATTCTGACTTGGTCTAGGTTTGACATTTTACTCTAGATAATGCAGCAAACAATCAGACTGCCACATCTGGATGGCTGGCGCTATAGGGCGCTCAAGCGTGGGAACGCGTGCGCGCGGATACATCGCAAAGCGCAGGAATGGTGCGCGCATGGCGCGCGTTGCGCAGGAAAGTTGCGCCTCATATAGGGATAGCTGCGGGTAGCGCACAGAGTGACACTACAAATTCATGCTATGTACTCCTTGGTGGGAACTGCCATATCATGCCATGAGAGGCATGATTCTCTACACCGGGCGCTTAGTCAAGCCTGGTAAGGCATGTGACAATGAGCAATGATGTGCGCTGAGCAGAGGTGATATGCATGTGCAGGTGGTGGAGTGAAGTGACTCTTAATGAGTTGGAAAACAAACTGAAGAGGTTCTAGTAATGTATGACAGCGGGCACTTATATTGTACTTAGATTCCCAATGTTGGTCGGTAGATATGATAGAGAATTTAGACTTAGAGTCCAACAATGTGCAGGAAGACAGATGTCCATTATACAGTGAAGTGCAAGTATATATATTCTATCTATGTAGCATTAAGCACTGTCAGGCACTAAAGCAAACCAAGAAGTGGAGCAAATACATGATAACATGTAATATAAGGGTCCATGACAAAACATATGGAATATGAGCATAAGCGCTGGAGATATGTCAGAATAAATGAAAATATGATAGGAATACACACCAATAAACCAAATAGACATGGAATGGATTGGACAGAGGATGAGCGACAGAACTGGGGATGAGCGACTATTGCTACATACATGACCCAGAAGCATATTTGGACGCCAGCTCCAGCTTTGGCATTGCTGTCATCATTGGGAACAGATGGCAAGCATGGAGACTTAGGAAAGGCTGGCAGACACTTGATGGCCAAAAATACATTGGATGGGCCGAAGCGGTCGGATTCAAGTTACCTACTCAACACGTTATCAGCTTGGGAGGAACACAGAAGCATTTTAGGGTCTATGGAGACAATCAAGGGATCATTGAAGGCTGGTGTAACGGAAGGAGCAGGAGCACTTCGGTCAATGCAGTCTTCAAAAGAATCTTTGGTTATATCTACAATTCCCCCGCATCTTACTCTTTCCACCCAATGTATGTCGAAAGCAAAAACAACCCAGAGGATGGGTCATCTAGGGAATTTATGGAAGTACTGAGTTCCTGTTACCATCCATCCCTATCGCCACAGAATTTGATGCTTCATCATTGATCCCTTCATCATGTCCACAGACCCAGTGGATTACAGTACAGATGAACTCCTCCCACAATCCAGCAAGCTCTCTTCTCGCAACCATTCCTATGCAGTGCCAGGTCATGAATCTCAATTTGGTGGAGACTCACTCTACTTCATATGCCAGCATCAACAGCCCCATGATTAACAAACCAAAATTCAGAGCTACAATCCTCACAGCACATTCTATGACACCGCTACCATATAAAGTTGAACTTGTACCAATTCCTTTGGTACTTTGGCCTCATTGTCTAGCTCAAGAGAGGCTAAGGTTATGGTTTCCATCAGAGTCACAAGTAGCTTTGGGGCCGAATGGAAAGATACTGGCCATTTCGGAAGAAGATTTGGAAAGAGTGTTAACAGTAATGAATCTATCATGGGCAGTAGGAACGCGAGAGTGTTATGGAGTGGGATTACTGGTATTCCACATCTTTTGTGACGAAAGGAAAGTCCCAGAAGACCAGAGATGCCTTGTGGATACGAGAACACTCTTAAATTTTGTTTTGAGCTGTGCAGGCTCATATTTGGGGAAGATGCTGATGAATTATGTTTATGCGATAAAGGTGTGGCATATTCTCCACAGGCAATCTTGGTTAGTTCAGCAAGACAAGCTTAAAGCAGCTTTGGAAGGCATATCAGAACTCACTCCAGCCACATCCAAATATACCAAACATGAGCCATTTATAGTCAAACTCATTCTAATCATTCGGTCGCATCTCAATCTGATGACTCCTCTGGATGCAGCAGCATATGCATGCTTAACAAGCGCCTTTTTCACTCTATGCAGGCTAGGAGAACTCACTGTGAAGATGATCAAAATGTTTGATCTGAAGAACAACATCAAACACTCGAATGTAGAGTTTGATGTTGAAGATAGACAAGGTTTTAGTGCAACCAAGATTTTCCTACCACACACAAAAGTATTGGCGGTCAGTGAAGGAGTTTACTGGGTGCAACAGGAGAGTTTGGCGGATCCAAAAGCAGCACTCCTTAGCCACTTTGAGGTGAAAAATCCGCGACTGGAAGATCATTTGTTTGCATGGAAACACGCTAAAGGATTGAGACCACTTATGTGAAGTGAATTCTGGAAGAGAGTAGGAGGAATAGTGAAAAGAGCTGGGCTAGGAGATCTCAAAGGCCACAGTTTGAGAATTGGAGGCACATTAGAATATCTGCTTCATGGAGTTCCTTTCGACATTGTAAAGTCAATAGGAAGGTGCTCCAGTGAGGCCTTCACAGGATACCTACAAAAGCATGCACTGATATTAGCTCCATATCATCAAGAGTCTCCAGCTCTATAACCGTTCACCAGATGTCTATATATGATGGTTCATATTCCAACAGTTCGACTCCGCTAGGCACATCGCGTTGTGTCACGTGCAAAGCACTAACAGATTCCAAATCAATGTTTTTGGTTGCAAACCCTTTGGGTTCGAGCCCAAAAAGCATCATATACTCTTACTTTGTTCTATAAAAATCAGCTTATGTCATTGATCAAATATACCTGATTTTTTACGCACTGACACAAAAGTTATCAGCTACACATAGACTATTGCATATAAACAAAATTTTAAACTATATACAGCTGCCAGCTGTATTGGGAATTAAGCCATGAGTGTTTTATTGAAGGGTGCAGTGATTTAATAGTAGCGTATTTTTTTTAGGAGTACACACTGTTATTATTTACATCAGAGATCTTAATACATTTTATATGTTGCGAAAACATCGAATCTCTGCTACCTACTTCAATGCACGGATCACCGACATCATCTGATTGCTTACTTAAACTTAAGTTTACAACACTCCCCCTCAATCGGAAGACATTCCAAGACTTTCAATAAGTCTTTGGTGATCCAGCTTAGGTAGTGCCTTCATTAGTATATCCACTATCATCTCTTTGGTAGGACAATATTTTTTGTGAATTTTATTTTCACGAATATAATGGTTTTTGATGTTGAAATGTTTGGACTTAGCGTGATATTGTGGATCTTTAGATATTGCTAATGCTGCAGTGTTGTCTCCATATAAGGTTGTGGGCTCATTTTGAATAAAATCTAATTCCTGAAATAAGTTTCGAAGCCAGATAGCTTCACGTGCTGTGTGAGCCATTGCAGCATACTCGGCCTCTGTTGAGGACAATGATACTGTGTTCTGTTTTTTCGAACTCCAGGTAATCGCCCCATTTCCTAATTTGAAAACATACCCGGAAATTGATATCCGGTCTCTCGGATCATTGGCATAATCGGCATGAGACCAACCAACAATTTGGACTTCATCATTGTAGGTAAAGCCTATATATTTGATCCCTAAACTACGTGTTCCAGATAAATATCTAAGTACTTGTTTAGCCGCAGTCCAATGTGCTAGCCCAGGATTCGAGGTAAATGAGCTTAGCCTTTGGATAGAATAAGCTATATCTGGATGTGTTGCTACCGCTAGGTACATTAAAGATCCGATCAGTGATGTGTAACCGTTATTTTGGTTGCCTGTCTGACCATTGTCTTCTTTTTCTAGCATTATTTTTGGATCTAAGGGCATACCTACAGTGTTTGACTTTTGGAGACCGTATTTTTGTAGGATAGATTCAATGTACTTAGTTTGAGATATTAGGATCGATCTTTAGGCCGATCTCTAGTTATCTCTATTCCTACTATTTTCTTCAGTTCTCCAAGGTCAGTTATATGAAGGATTTTATTTAGCTGTGCTTTTAATAGAATCATTAAGTCCTCATTACTGGAGAACAATAATAGATCATCCACCCATATGGTGATAATCTCTGTTCCGTTCTCCAATCGTCTGATGTATACACATGGATCGGACTTAGTACATCTAAATCCTATGTTATTCAAATGTTTATCGAGCTCAATGTTCCATTCTCTCCCTGATTGTTTGAGTCCATATATGTCGGAAATTTCTAAAGGGTCCTTGCAAGGCTGCTATATTTATACCGAATTGTGATGCCTGCCAACCATATTGCATCCGAGTTGCAAGTCAGACCGAGTGGCTCGCAAGATGCCGTGTGAATTCCAAGGCAAGTTGACAAAGTTTCAAGGGGCTTGGAAATCTTAATAATAGACCAATGTTACAGTCATCACATTGCCTATTATTATTACTACTCCGATACAACTGCCATCAACAATAACCACTATCTGTGTCTCTAATTGTTGTTCCATACTGTATTCTACTCAGATGTCTGGACCATCATCTACCAACAGATGTGCATATATACGGTCCTCAACATCATCTGCACAAGTGCAATGTAAGTTTTGTAATGAGCCTTTCTCTACTCGTGGTATCAAGTCGCATGAGGGGAGCTGTTTGCGGAAGCGGGAGAAGAAACGGTGCAATAAAGAGTTTGCTGATATTGCGGCTCATGTAGTCGAGGCTCAAAAGAAAGGTATGTCACACCAATAAATTTGTTTGATACTTATTGTCTAACTTAAATGTTGCCCATAAATTTTTATATTGCAATGATCAGAACATCGTAAGGATCGACAGCGCCTCTGAAAGGAATGTCAAGCAGCTGCAACTTGTGATATCAATGTACCTTCACAATCGGCGGATGATCAACATGTCAATGACACAACAAATGTCGAAGGTGCTGACAATGTATTAATGTATTATGGCGCTAATATGCAGGCTACATTCAAATTGTCCCTGCCCTATCTGTCTTGTTCCCTCAACCAAACTTTTTGATCTCAGCACAGTGTATCCTACTCGAACCATCGAGGATGCAAAAGCTTTCTTAGAGTTGTATTCAAGGGACCGTGTTGCTGGAGAAGCAGTACTGAAGGCACACGGCTTACGTCCTGTTGCGGTTCATATTTTAATTGTTTTCATAAGCTATTATCTTAGTTAATACTATTGTCAGAATGCGCTCTGGGAAGTTGAGAACTCTAATCCTCACGAGACGCTCTCGTTCGATCCCTTACATGTCAATGATATCGGTAACTGGGGCACCCACTTTTTCGAGGAGCTCAAAATATGTCTGAAGGCTCTCGGTCGTGAAGCTGAGGCGAAGATTGATGAACAGTATGTTTCGTCATTGCTTTGTGCATTATATCTGTACCAAGACTCTGCAGGTTCAACACATTTCCGCGATGGCGTAATTTAAACCATTTCAAGTCTGTCATGAAGATATTGTTTAGTGATGGCAACAAACTTAGGGATATCGCTAAGGTGAGCACTAATATTATTCACTGGTATGTTTCAATCAACCTTCTAACATCCTGGACTCCAGCAAATGCTGTATGCAGCACAAAACATATTGACACACAATGAAGATACTGTTGGCTATGTGCTGTTGCAGTGTATAGCCAGCTACCTACAACTGACCATGTACATAGCGCTTGATGTGCACACCGAAGCCACACTTGCTGCTGGAGAAGTGGAGCTTCTAGTGTTCGAAACGCACCTACATGTAACTATATATCACATTTCCTTTAACTTTCAGCTATATCTTAACACATTTTCAGGCATATATTGACATACAGGGTGAAGATTTAACCAAGAACTGGAATTTTCCCAAGGTGCATGCCCTGACGCATGCTTTCCCTGACATCCACGCAAAAGGAGCAGCACGCAACTTCAGTACTCAACCGAACAAGAAGCAACATGGACCATTGAAGCAAGCATACTTGCGTCAAATGAATCGTAAAGATGTTGCCAATCAGGTACGCTGTCCTTTAATTCAAACTGCTTGTGATACTAACATATTACTGTACAGGTCCTCAAGCTTGATCATATCAGTGTAGTTTCTGAATTGGTCCACAGTCGTATTTCCCACCTTGATGAAGATCGGTGCAAACACACGATGTCACAGGGAGAACTCAAAGACAATGATACACTAGATGATCAGCCATTTTTGGGCCATCTCCATGTCGGCGCTCCTCAAATTCCTGTCACTCTCGCTGCAGTGGAGGAAGGCAACACATCAAACCGCACATTTCAGGATTTCCGAAAGAAGTTCATGAAGTTCCTCAATAATTTCGTTGTTTCAAACAACATTCCTTTGGATGGTGTTACATGGTTGCAGCCTACAGCTAACAATAAAGTTGTTTTATTCGTCTACATCCTTCTAAACGTCTACTGATTATGGTTTTTTTTCATCACAGCTTCAAGAATATCGCTACCTCAAAGTAAACTATGAGTCTACTGTCGACTGGAGACTGACCACCGACTATCTCCGATGTAATCCGAGCTTCCATGGGTGTGAACATTGTTATTGCGCCTTGATACAGACCCTAGACAAGGACGGGAATGACAAGAATATCTTTGTCCAGATATTGTTCATGTTCAAGTTTACGGTCAGCAATCACACTTTTGAACTTGCATTAGTCCTATCCATGGATGCTCCCACTGGTTCAAGACAAAGTACAGATCGCGATCTGGGACTAACTCGTCTTTGGGCACGACCTCTAGCTTCATTGGAATTTATTTCCTTACAATCTATCATTCGCAGTGCTTTACTGGTGCCAGATTATGATAACAATGGTGATTTTTTCCTTGTTGATCTTGTCGACACAGATATGTTCCTCCGTGCGAAGAGTTTGAGGTCTAGGTAGAGAGGTACAAACATGAGTGAGTCTTATCAGCTTGCATGTGCATTACTAGATGATACTAATAGTTATTACAGAATGATTATGTGCAACCTATCATAGACTTGACATATATTATTACTATAATGTGTGCACACGCGGATTCTTTGGCCAAGAAGATGCATTTCATGTATGGATGAATGACTCAGTTGGATGTAGGCTAGTATATAATACAAGTACTAATATTACTATAATGTATGCAGACACGGATTTGGCCAAGAAGATGCATTTCATGTACATCGGATGAATGACTCAGTTGGATGTAATAGGATGATAGATAATATATACTATTACTATAATGTATGCACACGTGGATTTGGCCAAGAAGATGCATTTCATGTACAGATGAATGACTCAGTTGGATGTAGGATAATAGATAATAAATAATAGCACCACAGTTTTTGTTTGCAGGAAATTAATGAATTCGTGGTCTTTTCTTGGTGCTGTCTGTCTCTCCCATCGAACTGCAATTGTAAATCTCTCTGTTCTTATTATATTACAATGTGTAGATACATGACAGTACATAATGACATGGCATGATGCATAATCTAGTTGAAGAGACTGAAACCCTGTAGACCAGCACGTAAGATTTGTGCAAACCAAGAGCAACTTACCATGTCATCATTAGACTCCTCCTTCTCTTTGGCCTTCTCTGAGGGATTCAGAGTGCGCGACCAAGATGATGGTGGGGTAGTTGAGGGCAAGTGAGATGGCAGCAATGGTCTGGATACCGGATAAGAAGTGGTCGATGAGCACCGACCTGGACCTCGGCCGAGATTTCAATAGTACCACGAGTGATCTTGGTGGGGATACCGAGGGTCTAGAAGGAGGAGGTCTTTCCGGACTCCATACCATCAGTGTTTCTGTAATAGTAATGATAATAATAGGATAAATGGTTCAGACACACCTGATTCACTGCAGAAATGAGAAATTCACCTGATAGGGTTGAGGTAGAAGTAGTGATGATAAACATATTAGATACAAGGACTTGGAACAGGATGCACGATTGACAAGTCACCTGACTGACACGACGGAAGTTACTTCCGTCGTGTCAGGTGACTTGTCAATCGTGCATCCTGTTCCAAGTCCTTGTATCTAATATGTTTATCATCACTACTTCTACCTCAACCCTATCAGGTGTGTCTGAACCATTTGTTATCTATTACTCGGTGATGGTGACATATTAATAATAATAATTATGTCTGAATCTGCCAGGCACCCAATTTGAGATCGGTTCAGACAGCACCTGGACCTCACCTGATGATCAATTACGTCGTGCATAATACTCCTGCCAGTGATAAGACGTGTTTGGTCAGGACTCACGGAGGTAAGTTACTAATAGTACGTGTTTGTATACTGTGTGCAAGAGCGCAGGAGGTAAGCGTCTGAATCAAAATTTATATAAATGTCTCATGGGAAATTTGAAGACCTTGGGCCAAGTTGCATCTTGTCACCTCCCTCTTAATCATGCCTTAGCCACAGCGAGCTCAAGCTGAAGATAATTCAGACTTCGAAAGTTCACAGGACTTGACGGATTCTGATTCCTCTGATGAGTCCAATGAAGATCTCGTGCAGGTACGTGCTGCTATTGCACCTACCAGAGATGGTGCAACTGTTCAGGAAGTCCACCAGGTGTGTCTTATTCTTGTTAATGTTGTCGTTTTACACTACTCACATACATACAGGCGCTTGAAATTGCACAGAACCTGCTACTGAATATGCGTGGCAAATGTTGAGAACTACTGAAATGGAATGCACTTCTTGAGGCTTCTACAGCCAAAGGACGTCAGTGGCATTCACTCGGAAATGGTTTCAGATGTCAAGTCTTGCGCAGGTGCTATATTTGGGTTGAATCCCGAATTTTTTGTTCGAGGCTACCCTCACGATACTCAGCCAGAATGCTGTACTATGCTTGTGAATCCCCGTGGTGAATACACAAAGTTTACTCCCATACTCTTTCTTCATCCAGAGTGTCTCAACAAAGACGAATTTCTCAAAACAGCAAAGCTTGTTCAGGTGCGTTGTTTTTATTAGTATGTACATGTGCGAGGTCTTTATCATCTAGCTATTAGGTCTTAAAAGTAGCGCTTTTGGGAAATCCTCCCTTTCTGCCACCTACGCTCCAGCCCCCAAGACTAACACCAAACTTTGGCAATTATGGAATACCACTCCGGGTATGATTGCTGCTGCTGCTGTTGTTGTAAGTCTTCATCAGATATTGTATCTCTGAGTGTGTACTGATTATGTTTGTGCCACTGGCAGGCAATATTTGTTCTTTTGGGTGACAAGGATTTGTACGCGAAGGGTGAAAAAAGCAATATCCTGTACCACCAATATCATAACTACTATCGCCAACATCTAATGACTGGAGGTGCCTGGACACGAGACATCCTCACCTTTTTCAACAATGCCCTCTTCCCTGAAACCTCATCCTCGCATGTCGGTCCAGACACGACAGATGCAGGCACTTCCCACAACAGTTTGGAAGAGGAACTTGAGCATTCCATGGAAGAGGGAGGCAACGGGCCAGCTTTTCAATTTGATCCTGTCGTTGCCCCTGTTACTCAGTGTTCTGAGTCCATCGTGGACCAATCCTCTGCCTCTGTCACACGCCCACCATCTGCCTCTGTTGCACTGCCAGCATATTATGCTCCTGCTGTTGCATTTCCACCTGCCCCTGTGACTGCCCCTGTTACTTTGCCCTCGGCTGCTCCTATCATCATGGCACCATCTGACTCCATCTCTTCGGCAATGCAAGACCTTACCTTGGCAGGTGGTCCTCCCCTTGTAGAGCCTGATGTGGTTGGGGCTGTCCCCCCGAAACCTAAACCAAAGCCAAGGCAGATGAATCAGGCGCTGAGGTTTGCAGGTCTGGCCGAAGGAAGTGATATATCACGCACTATTTGTCTGAATATCATTACTCTGCACTCACTTATCACACACATTTTCAGATATCTTCTTTACTGTTAGTGAAGTTTTTTGTCGTTTAAATTGTCTCTTCAATGATATTTGTTGTTTATCGTTGTGCCTTATTGTGAATCATGATAATCATTGGACCTTTTCGAACATTCAGTCTCGCCGTCGGCAATGTCACAATCATCGCTAAATTAGGTCAGAAGTACACATAATAAAACAGCTGAGTAAGCTAATTACATTCCCAGTCATGCCAACTTGACTTTGGCTCTTGAAATCCAACCACAACTTGGCTCTCTTATTAACTCTCACCTGGACCATTACCATTATTTGCCACCACGTCAGACATGATGTCAGGTGGTTCCATTGTGACCTCGTGCTGGTATGAACACAAATCAGACAAGCAAACCAACTCTGCTTGTATGGGATCAGTGACAGCAGCGCAGGTATTGTTTTTTATTTTATTTTTCGAAGATTATCCTGCCTCTGACATCAAGACTCCCGATCTACCCACCGTCAGTGCTTCAGCCTTGGGTATATGGCTGTTACGACTGTAGTAATGAGATGTATGGTTGACCACAGGTATGTTTGCTTTCCCAAGTCCAATCTACTGAGTGCTAACGTGTTTGAAACATTTCATGCGACACTGTCGTTCCCTCAGACTTGGGCTCCCTCCTCAGTGGCACCACCAACTCATCCCATCATGTGTGCAAGCGCCTCCACTCTCTACCTGCCCTGACTCACTTCAGAGTGAAACACTGACCTCGCTCGAGGCCACAACACCCATAAGCCCTCCTTCTGAAATTCATCTAGCACCCTTGTGCACTGATTCTATTGCTGCCTCTCCCGCCACTCAGCTATTCCTCTCCTGCAACCAGTGACAGCGGTGGCAACAACCACATGCAGCGCTCTCAAGACAAACAGAAATTGGGCATTGTCAGGAGCTCTGGTAGACGAGTTGTGATGCTGCCGGAATCTGTACATTTGTAATTCAGTGTTTTATGCAATTTAATCATAGTAGTTTCAATTCAGTTTATATCGTTGGAATTTTATTAGTGTGATTGAAACTAGCATTATATGTCGAAATTTGGTTGAAATGATAAAATATTATTGGAAGATATCTTTGTGCTTGGAACTGTCTTTTAATGCCTTGTAAGGCATGAGGTCTTGGCACTTTAGCACTGCCTTGGAAGGCAGTTGCAAGACCAAATGGGCCACTGCCAACTGGCTTATGGCAATTTCGGGTGTTCTTGCAAGTCAGTTGTAATGCCGCCAGTAAATTGAGGCCTTTCAATCCATTTTAAGGCATGGGAACCCAAAATATATATTTCTGACATAGGGTTTTCTTAAGTCAGCACACTCAGCCAGTACCATCATTGTACCCTTCTGGTTGTTCCATATAGACTTCTTCTTTTAATGTACCATTTAGGTACACTCCCTTTACGTCCATTTGCTCTATCTCCCAATTGAGGATAGCAGCTGTGGACATAACCGATCATATAGTCTCTAAATCGACTACCAGGGAGAAAGTGTCTGTATAGTCCATTCCCAGAATTTGTGAGTATCCTTTTGCTACAAGTCTGGCCTTGTACTTGACTATTTCCCTTTCTTTGTTAGTTTTTCTCACCAGGACCCACTTATTCCCTATGATCTTACGATCTTCGGGTGGATCTACAAGTTTCCAGGTACCCATTTCATTCAGTTGGGTAAGTTCCACATCTACGGCTCCTTCCCATTTGGGCCAATCCACTGATTCTTTTGCTTCTCTCAGCGTTCTTGACTCGTCAGGTTCAAAGCTTCCATTTTTGGCATATGCAGCAAGAATTATCTCAGCTTTGGTGAGCTCTTCCTTGTTCTTATATCCGCTTTCATGGTCGAGGTAAGCCCATTCTATTGCTGGATCATTCAGCCTTCGATAATCTTGTCTAACTACTTTCCTTTTTGTTCTTCTAGGCAGTGTTCCATCTGCATTTTCAGGTGAGTGCAATCTTTTTCTATTTTTAGTGCCGCTTCTTTCGGTACTGGAAGCATCATTGATGCTTCCATTTTCATTTGATCGTTCACTACTCCCATCAACTTCAGATATTGGTACATTTATATTTTCATTTTCCGTGTGCTGATTTTCTTTCTGGAGTGGATTTGTAGGTGTCTGCATGTCATCTTCCCCTGATGGCTGCACGTCCATACTCCCTACCTCCCCCTCGCACTGTACATCAGGCACTTAGGGGAGTTGTTCACAGCAGGAATTTAAAATTCCTACTTACCCAGATCTGGCGTGATTGCATGTCATAATAGCGCACCACTCTAGGTCCGTCTTCGAATCCTACAAACATGTGTTTTATTGACTTCGTGTTCATTTTTGATAGTCTAGGGCCTTCCTGCAAAATGTATACTGGCACCCCAAACTCATTCAGGTGAGATATGTCTGGTTTCTTACCACTCCATAACTCTTCAGGGGTAACACTTTCTAGTGCTCGTATCGGCACACAGTTTCTTAAATAGGCAGCATGTGCTACAGCCTCTGCCCCTAAGAATTCAGGTAAGTCTTTAGCTATTAGCATGGCACATGCTAATTCTGTTAGAGTTCTATTAAATCTTTCAGACATGCCATTTTGTTCTGGTGAGTAAGGTGCTGTTGTCTGAAGATCAATTCCTCTATCCTTGCACCATGCTTTTAGCTCATTATTGACATATTCTTTGCCATTATCGATGCGGATCTTTTTAGGTTTATTCTTGCAGTCTTTTTCTAGGTAGGTAAGGTGTCACTTCATTTTTGTGGTGGCCTCACTTTTTTGTTTCAGAAATTTGACGCTACTTCTTTGGGAGTAGTCATCTATAAATGAAATATAGTATTGTGCCCCACCGATCGATTGCACCCTCGCCGGTCCCCATAGATCACTGTGAGTTAATTCCCCAGGATCTCTAGATTTCTCATCTACGCTATCAGGAAAAGGTTTGCACACCTGCTTGGCTTGTATGCAAGCCTTGCATTCTTTCATAGGTGAGTCTATGTCAATGTCTAATCCATTGACTAAATTTTCCTGATGCAAACATTTCAGCCCACTATACAAGATATGTCCGTACCTCCTATGCCATGCTAACCAGTCTTTATTCGGATTTTCTTGTATAGTTTGTATGCAAGTCTTAGGATATTTTTGTGCTCGTGTATCTAACTTGTACAACCCATTAATTGATTTTCCTTTGACAATGGCTCATCCCCCTCTAATATGAAGAGTGACTAAACCATCTTTCATCTGCGCACCTCCACCTTCTCTATCGAGTTTACTAATTGATATGAGATTGTTAGAAGCACGCAGCACGTATAGGACATTCTGGAACTTTGATCTGATCAATTGATTGCCTATTTTACTAACGAGTTCTATAGTACCACACCCGAGTGCTTCAAGGGATTCATTCCCGATACCATTCACTCGGTGTCCATTAAGTGGCACATAATTGATCAACACCGATCGAATCTTCGTTAAGTGGGATGATGCTCCCAAGTCAGCATACCAATAATACCAGGAAAGTTGCTCAGATTCATCCTCACCTATATTTACATTTTCTTCAGTCATATAAGTGACGTCTTCAGCAAGTCCTGACATATTAGCCATATAGGCTACGTCTTTGATGGTCTCGTCCTGATCCATCAGCACTTCTTGGACTAATTTAGCTTTGTCCTTCTTGAAGCACTTCTTGGTGGATGGCCCTTCACCCACTTTACTGCCACCTTTCGCCCAGCAATCCTTCTGTTCATGCCCCATCTTCTTGCAGTTAGCACACTTTTGGACCTGTGCCAGCAATCATCCTCCATGTGACCGATCTTTTTGCATACCTTGCACTTCTTTACATTCCCATCTTTCTTGGTAAACTTTCTTTTCTTTTCATTTACTGCAATCTTGCTAACCACAAACTTGGTTCCTCTTTCCTTTCTTCGACAGTCTTCCTCAAGAATCATCGAAATGAGTTCATGTGATGTCATCATCATATTACTCCGGTGAGTCACTACAAATGTCTCCCATGAGGGCGGTAGTGATCCCATCATTATAGTTTTGAAGTCTTGATCCAGGACTATGCTCCCCATCATGTGGAGAGTCTCCTGGATCATTCTCAGCTCAATGATATGAGCAGGGATGTCAGTGGATTCGGACACGAAGGTACGATACAATTTATGCCTCCAAGTGTAGATACCTTGCTGACCTCATTGGAGTAGGGCACCCCCTAGCAAGGGGTGAGCAAGGCAGAGGATTAGCAGGGCAAGTAGAGTCTGAGAGAGGCCGAGAGCAGGAGTCAGGCTAGCTTAGTCAGCACATAGACTTAGCAGGGCACAGTTCATAGTCTCACACTATCACATCCAGGAGGTCACCTTGACTCTACACACTAGCAGGAGTTGCCACTCCATCTTGGTGAGAGAGTGGGATTCAGTCTTTGCAACAAACATTCTGCCGATACTGAAAGTAGAGGCTGATTAGACAGATATGATATCTCATTTAAAAATGTCTAAAAAACATCAATGAACGCATACCAATGTACACGTGTAAAATGCATGGCCCCAATAAAACATAGAAAAGGCCAGGCAAAAGGCTCCAAAAAAGCTGTACCCATTCGAGGATCAGATGGTCGATTCCTCCCATCAGACAAAAGCCTAAACTCTTCCATTGCCACTTCTTCTTTAATGACAACGACTAATTCATCACCTCTAGACACCCCAGAATTAGCATCTCACGTCTTAGACAGTGATACAACAGACACCAAAGACTATGAGGCAGATTTGGAAGACAACCAGGAAAAATACATTGACCAAGACTCTTTACCTGGAGCCCCCAATCCAGAGTCAATCGTCTGGCCCATAGAAGGAATCCCATCACCCCTGCCCGACCCATCAGAACAACTTTGGAGATCTGTCCGCAAGACTCCCAAACCAGCCACGTTACCTATTGCACCAACACCAACGAAACCATCAGCGATAGCCCCCATCATACTCCCAGCATTATTCAAAAATTTGCAGACAACTCCACCAACAACTATCCAAGCACCACAATCACGCAAAATGAGCAACAATGTTGCACCAGGATGGTTTCACAGCAAACCAGATGAAAATGCACAAAATTTCTTGAAGGAAGCAGACCGCTATATCACACTTAATGACCTGAAGACAGAAGTGGCAAAAATCATTGTGTTCAGTACGCTCCTCTCAGCAGGATCGGTCGCAGACCTATGGTGGACTAAGTTGGACAGCATGAAGAAGACAATGTGGGCAGGCGTCCAAATAGTGTTCAATGATAGATGGCCAGCGATCACCATTGCAGAGAAGACAGGCCTTGACTATCAGCATGAGATGTTAGCATTACGCATTGATGAAGAAGATCTAGGAATGCAGGTCACAGTTGCAGGAGTTCAAACCTGGGCACACTTGCAATTCTATGTCAAGTTACAACAACTTGTTGCAGAAGCAGGAGCAAGTGAAACAGCAGGACTGGTTTATCAAGTCAGAGAGAACTTGCCATCAGTGATCAAAGAGCTCACCACTCCAGGGCTCGCTGACTGGACGAAGTTCTTAGATGAAATCAAAGGCATTGATACGAACAAGTTGCATGAAAAGGCGGAGGTTGTACAGAAGAAGAAGGCATCATAAAAAATGCAGAACACTCGTTTGGCCAGACTTGAAGGTCTGCAAACAGATGCGATTGAAGTCTTACGACTACAGCTCCAACACAGTAACCTGGGAACCCCTCAATCAGGAGCAGCAGTAACCAATGCTGCTCCACCTCACATATGCTACATACCCAGAATACCCATGGCTAGACCACCAACACGTCAATGTCAACCACTCTCGCTGGAAGAGAAAGACTTATTGCGCAGTCATATCAATGACATCCCTCACCACCCTGACACCACGGCAGGTATTGCAGCATATCAAGAACAACTCAAACAGTGGTTCATGAAGTATGGGCAAGATGGCAGAGTCAATGAGAGCACACAGTTTCCTCTTTGTCCCAGCAGTGCAATGATATGCTCAGGAGAGTGTTTCAAGTGTGGATCCCATGGACACATAGTGGGAGCGTGCCCAGCACCAGAGGCATCACAGCTTGTTATCCAGAAGAAGATATGGCGTAGTATTGCAGCGCGAGAGTTGGGGAACTTCAACCAAGGGCATGCCACACAGATTGACCTGATGCTCGAAGACAAGTTCATATAACAATGGGAGCAGGGAAAAGGACAAGGGTCGTCAGTGTAGAGGAGCATCAGACAACCCAAACAGAACACATACCTCGCCCAGTAGAACAATCGGTCCTCGTATGCAAAGAGGCAACATATGAGGACCAGCCCATCAGCCACATCGAAACAGTTCTAAGCACAGACTCTGTCATTGTACCAAAGTCAGACGAACTATGCAAGATCATTGAGTTGTACTCAGCAGAGGAGACTAAGAGCAACACACACTGTAACCAGCACTGCCTACCATTCATACATCACATGTCATTCATGAGACCAAAAGGAGAAATAGTTCGAGTCCAGGCACTGTTTGACGAAGGAGCTATGATCAGTGCCATGTGCACATCGGTCTTTAATCAAATCAAACACCAATTAGGGAACTGGGGCCCATCCATGAAGCATCTTCGAATGGCCAACGGAATGATCACCCCATCAGAGGCTGTGTGGAAGGGCAAAATTGTAATTGGAGGTATATGGGCAACAGGAAAATTTGAAGTCTTTCAAAGCGGAGGAGGGTGGAAGTTTCTTTTTGGGAAACCACTACTACAAGCATTCAAGGCAGTCCACGACTATGAAATGGATGAAGTCAGCATCACAGGAACAGGTGGCACAGCGATATTGCGCAACTGCATGCCAATGAAAATGAACATAGTCAATATGGAGGAGACAGCAAGAGTACAGAATGTAGTAGAAGCGGACACAGGTCAGAAGGAAGGAAAGGATCAGCAAAGGCGAGTCGATGATTTTGAACCAAGCACAGCACTCACACAAGAGCCAACAGAAGCCAAGTCATCCATGGATGAAAATAATGAAAATATCATCCCCATATGCATTAACAGTAATGAAGACCTGATGCTACCGGCTGAGTTAAACCCGCCGTTGAAGGAAATCCCCACTGACTTTTTGAAGGACAACGCAGTGATATTCACATGGCTCACAGACCTGCACAATCCATTAAGAATCAAGTGGATTACGAAGTGTGTTCAATATGGCGAGGATCTGACCCCAGATAAACTAACAAAGGTCAAGGAACTAGTTGCGGAATATGAATATGCTGACATTTCTGCGTGTTCCTTAGGTGAAGTTATACCAGTCCCAGGAGCAACTCACTGACTGAATATACTGGACAGAATGACATTCAAACTTCGGGTTCATCAAAGACTGCTTATGCCACTGCAACTACAGTTTCTCCACAGCAAAGTCGACGAAATGCTGAAGGCTGGAATCATTGAACACGCACTGCCAGAACTCATCAAATGTTGTGCAAACATGGTCCTAGCAAAAAAGGCACATGAGCAAGAAGGAATGACGCTAGAAGAACTTCAAAGAGCAGTCAACAATCAGTGCCTATGACACAATCAACCTCCGGCATTTATGCTGCCAGACATAGAAGTAGCAGAAGGGCTGGAAAAGAAGACCCTAGAGAACAAGCCGCAGAGGATATGTCAGAACTTCAATGAGGTTAATCGCATTATGAACATAGCACCACACATACTACAGTGACCTATCTCCGTATAATACGAGGGAACGGACGTGCATAATATCCCGTATGATACGGGCCAGCGGACCATGGGCCCATGATAAAAATATTCTCGACTATGACGGATGGGCTGGGAGGCAAATTATTCCCGATGGAGGCGGGTGGGCCCATGCAGGGAATATATAGAGTAGATGAGTGGGCCGATGTAAATGAATATTAGGTAGACGGGTGGGCCGAGGTAGCTGGATATTATGCAGATGGGTGTATTAAGGTAGATGTGTATGAGATAGATGGGTAGGTACTTGTTATCACATTCACGGGTGGGCCCAGACACATATTAAATTAGACGGGTGGGCCGAGGGTATTATAAAATATTGTATTATACGGGTGGGCCCAGACGCATATTAATTAGACCGGTGGGCCAAGGGTGTTGTATGGGATGTTGTATTAGACGGGTGGGCCGAGGGTGGTATACAATATAGATGGGTGGGCCCATGTGTATCATAATTGTAGACATGATGGAGCTGAGGTAGTTGTACATCAACCAAATCAGAGGAGGTAATAAATCAAAGTTACCAAGTTCCCGGAGCATCAGGTGATCTCCTGACATGGCAGTGCGAAGCTTGTGTTGCCCAACGAGACACCAAGTTCCGGCCACCAAAATTGGAGTCAACTGTACCGAGTTCCGAGTTCCGGGACCCGGAACTCACCACATAAGTTGGTTAATACTTTTTGATGGTGCACAGGTTGTCTTGCAGAATGTGGAATCCGGGGTGCGAAGCTTGTGTTGCCCTACGAGAAGCCAAGTTCCGACCACCAGAATTGGAGTCAACTGTACCGAGTTCCGAGTTCCGAGTTCCGGGACCCGGAACTCAACACATAATTTAGTTAATACTTTCCGTGTTAAATGGCCAACTGAAGTTGAGATGTTTCTGAAGAGAGCAGCAGGTGCTCTCTTGACATGGCCTCTGATGGTGCTTAGGTTGTCTTGCAGAATATGGAATCCGCGGTGCGAAGCTTGTGTTGCCCTACAAGAAGCCAAGTTCCGACCGCCAAAATGTGAGTCAACCGTACTCAGAGGAGGTAATAAATCAAAGTTACCGAGTTCCCGGAGCAGCAGGTGATCTCCTGATATGGCAGTACGAAGCTTGTGTTGCCCTATGAGACGCCAAATTCCGACCACTCAAATATGGGTCAACCGTACCGACTTCCGAGTACCGGGACCCGGGAGTCGACAAATGAATATCTGATGACCAGCATACTTCCAATCAGGTAGTATTTCATTGAGCAATGGATAATAATACATCTTTGACAGCGGCCAAAATTATCCATGGCTCCCTTATCTGATCCTCTCTATCTCCACCCCCTATAACACCAAAGTCCGGACATCCAGCATGAACGGTTCTTCCCCTTCCCCTCCTGATAGCATAAACATCTGGCGCACTTGGGCCCTGACTGTGACTTATGAAGCAGGGGAATATACTGAACAGAAATTCAAGGCAGAGAAGACTGGAGGAGGCCCAGTCATACCTTCCCCCAACCTAGACACTGATCTGGTGATGGCGTGTGATCGCTTGGCTGATGTACTCATAAAGGCATCTAAAAATCCCAGTGGGTCTTCCTGCAGATTCGGAAAATTCTATTTATCATTCAAATTCCTGCATGACAGTTCAGATGCAGATGGATATTGCAAGATATAGCAAATTGATCTCCCCGAAGGACACCGGGCATAATGAACATAAAGAGGCGAGGTTGCTTGAGAGGTGTCCTCCTGGCCATGAAGGCAAAAGATTGGTCGATGAACCTGCAATAATTCTTGATGCATCCGGTGCCATCATTGCATGGTATCTCCCAGATGCCCTGACAGACACCACCCAGGTGTGTAATATACATTGTTACTCGATGGATATCGAATATTAATGGAACCTACAGAAGGAAATCAGGGAGGCCACCTATTTGCTCTCTCCAAGCCTCGAAAAAAGTGTAAGGGCTGATGGCAATTGGCGAACTAATCAAAGGTTGTTCAACCGGGGCTCAGAAGATGTTGGAGCAACTCCCGGATGCATCAATCTATCTCCGGCATGGTTTCAACAGGGACACGAGGTAGGATCTGATGAGATGGTGATTCCGGCAGTCATACTTACCAATCCCAAAGAATGTGTCCGATCCGGAGGTATCTGCATCATTGAAGGGACCTTCCTGCGAGAATATCCTCAAAGCCATTGCAAGGCCAGCAGCCATTGCGTCCGCGGCACTCAGAGTCATGCATCCTGAGCAGTACTGGGCAGGGTTGAGAACCTTGTCAAACCTTGGAAATATAGCAGTAAGCAAGGATCTGCCACAGATGCCGGAGGCCCTGCAGTACTGGGCATCCGTGTTTAACACCCTCTCCATTATTTCCAATCGGGAAACCCCCCATCATCGAGACCACATGTCCATTGCTGAATGCTTCGACATTCTCACCACCGTGGGGGACTATTCTAATGCTCGGATGACAATGCCAAACCTTCAGCTGGAGTTCAAGTACAATTCCGGCTGTATGATTGCGTTTTCCGGAAAGATTGTGAGACATGGAGTGTATGATGTGGAAGGGGATCGGATTGCTTGGGCATGGTATATGAGGGATGCTGTTCATATTTATGCTGGTGTTCCATCATGTGGATGGGCTAGTGTGGATGGTCCATACAGTGTGTGAAAGATCAAACAAAGAGCAAGCATTGTGACCTATATACATTCCAACAAATGAATACCATGTACCAATTGTGATCCGGACCTCAATACTCAATTTTGAGCATTTCCCAAGTGATATGTGGGACTAAATAATTTGGATGCAAGCCTCGGTATTCAATAATTGGAACTCGGGACTTGACATATGGGAGTCCTGAGTGCCGGGGTACTTAGTCCCGACACCCGGACCTCAGCACGTGATATTTGAGACTGGGGGAAGATGTATAAATACGCTCGAATTAACATTTGTTATTGCCATACACATTTAACAAAACCCTGAACCCCGACATTGTGGACTCCGGACTCGACACTGTTCTGAATACCGAGTTCCGGACGCCCAGGTCCCGAGTCCCGAATTTCGGAGGTCGGGGCTCGGAGACCCGGAGCTCGGCAACTGTGTTGGGTGTCAGGGTATCCAGACCATTGGAGATAGCATGTGTCAGTATTTTGCGTTTCATGGTTTATGTTGGGTGAATATGGAATCGGGGATCAGGGACTCGGTATTCAGAACAGTGTCAAGTCCCAGGTCACGAGCTCCGAGTCCCGAGTGCCGAACCCCGAGTCCCGAGTCCCGAATTTCGGAAGTCGGGGTTCGGCGACCCGGAGCTCGGCAACTGCTGGGTGTGGGTTTCGGGACTCGGGACTCAGAGCTCATGACCTGGGACTCAACACTGTTCTGAATACCGAGTCCCTGACACCTGATTCCATAATCACGAAACATAAACCATGAAACTTAAAATACTGACAAATGCTATCTCCAATGCTCCGAGTACCCTGACACCCAACACAGTTGCCGAGCTCCGGGTCGCCGAACCCCGACTTCCGAAATTCGGGACTCGGGACTCGGGGTTCGGTACTCGGGACTCGGAGCTCGTGACCTGGGACTTGACACTGTTCTGAATACTGAGTCCCTGATCCCCGATTCCATATTCACCCAACATAAACCATGAAACGCAAAATACTGACACATGCTATCTCCAATGGTCTGGATACCCTGACACCCAACACAGTTGCCGAGCTCCGGGTCTCCGAGCCCCGACCTCCGAAATTCGGGACTCGGGACCTGGGCGTCCGGGACTCGAATGTGAGATTTTTGAATGCATAGAATATGTTACATCTTGTATACAATGAAGAGTGAATGGGACTACACTCCTTTGCCTTTCCTCAATTTCTCTAACATGTCAGTGTACATCTTCACCTCTCCCATCTTAGCTTCGATGCCCTGATCTTGCTCCTCCAGCAATGCTTCCATGCGTTCTTTGATGAATCTCAGTCCCATGAGTGGTGGAGTCGAAGTGTTTTTCAACTTCTCTGGAAGTACCAAAGCATCATCCTCAACATTAAGCTGAAACAGATAAGTCATCAATCAAGGTAATTCAGCTGACATCTTACTGCCCAATACTGGTAGTGAGAGACGCAGGAAGCCATTATTTCATCCCACTGCCATGGTTGATCAGGGATTGTGGTGTTTCCCATCCACCATGGACATGTATATGCGAACACAATCCGGGACGGATGTCCTGCAATTGGCTCATCATGAAATGAAAGGAGGTGGAATGAAAAGACGTCGTCCGGAACAGTGTTCCAGGTCAGCATGGGATACAACTTAAGGATATAAGCGACAGGGACCGGAAGACACCGACACGATATTCTGTGAAGCGGAGTACTGCAGGAGTGGTGTGACAAATGTCTGCTCAAATTCTTAGCATTGACCAACAAAGTCATCAGGGCAGTGGTGACATACATTCATCTCCCATTGCAGCCCGGCTTTAAAATACTTGATCCGGTCAGCAGATAGACCATTGTTGGCAGCTTCCGTCCGATATTGAGAGATGATTGCACGGACGCGCGATCCAGCCATTGCCAATGTGCAGGAAATAGTTGCAAGGCTCAGCTTCAGAGGTCGGTAATGGCTTCCGGGATTCAGAGTGCCAGAAGTGGATGCATGAGATGCAGACATGGCTAATACAGGACTATGGCGCTGGCAATACAAGTGAAAGATGGTCAAGATGTGAAGATAAGAATCACTGATGGATGGATACGAAATTCAAACTCCGACATGGGCTGACCCGGACAATTCCCGGGCGTCAATTATGTATGTGGAAAAAGGGACTTCATGAGAAAACAATGTTCATTCATCTCCAGCCTCTATCAACACGTTTTGTAGGTCTTGAAAAGCTGCCTGCGCATCCTGTGCCAGCAATGAATACATGTGGGATTGCCTTCCGGCGTAGCATCCGTGACCCGGAAGTCGTTTCTCCAATGATTCCTGCATGTGCTCGCCCCATATGGTTGTTTTCCACAAAAAGAACTTACATGTCCAATCCATCTCGAATGTGACCAATAGCATTTCTTCCCTCCATCGATCCCGTAGTGCCTTTGCCCTCAGCCAATGGACTCGGTAAACTTGGCATGGGTCCAGTCAGGTAACCGCGGGATATGACATGCAAGCGGGAACTCACATTCTTCATTCCACGATTGATCAGGACCCCCGAGGTCGACTTCAACAGACCAAAACCAAGCCAAAGATTCATTTCGTTGACCTCGGGCATTTGGGTCGCCCACTGCAGTGCTGATTTTGAGTTGCTCGCGAAGCAGGGGTTTGTATTTCTGAAGCTGGTCTTGCCCCGGCTCAAGTTTCATCATTTGCTTCCTTGTCTTTGTATATATGCTGGCATGGAGGGAGACTGCCTGCTGCACCGACGTCACCTGGGACCAAGCTCGAGTTTTCAGGGCCTGGGAATTGGCCTGCCTAACGGTTGTTCGGAACAGGATGGCCTTGTTGCAAAGGTAAATGCGGAGATTGTGAAGGGCATCATTGGCCTGCCCTTCACGAAGCGACATCTCCAGGGGAATCAGATCCTCTGCCATGCATCGTCTGCATCTATCAACCCCCAGGTTTGATGGCAATGGGATTACAGTTAGCTCGGGAGAGTTTGTCCATGTGTGAGATGTCTCTGTGAAATCCGCCGGCTCATCATCGAGATCATCTAGAATGTCTACGTCCAAGTCTTCAGGTTCATCATCTGCATCAAATCCCTCCCCGAGATGTGTTAGAGCAGACCGAGCAAATCCATCTATCTGGCCTTGGAGCCGATCTCTTTGACGGGCGATGTCTAATCTCTGTGTCTCGGTGGATCTTCTTCCGATCCTTCGGACCTCGATGAGCAATGCAATCTGAGCCTCTTCAATTGCTAACCCTGTTGATATCCATGTCGCCACAGATCTGCGAGAGGGTGCTGCATTGCGGGCGTTACCCTCCTCTAACAATCTAAGCTCGATCTCCTTTTTGCTAGGTGCTGAGTGCAATATTAATTCAGTCCTCGACGGAGACAATGGAACTCAATGTACCCTTTTTGATATTGATCTCATATTCATCCATGGCTGAAGGATCATTCAATCTGCTTGACTGAGCTATCCTCTCCCTGGCTAACCATTCTGTCTTCAAATGTGAGGGTGCTGCTTCATCGAGTCTGTCGAATGCCTTTCCACTTTCTAAGATACCATTCCTAGCCAGTTTGTATTTCCGGCATAGAGTCCTTTTCATGCGAATCATCTTGCAGAAATTGGAGTCATTCATCTGATAATCAAGGCATTCCTTTCGGTGGGGAGATGACATTCCCCGAGCAGCAGGGGAGATCAAATTGAGCCGTGCCCATAGCGTCTCCATGATCTCTCCATCGATCCGACCAATGCCTTCAATAAAGTTAGAAGCATATCGGACATAGCAGCTGTCCTGATGGCCATGAACGTGCCACAACCCAATTCCGGGAATGATGGTTAGTTGTGGTGCCATTTCTAGAAATCGACTTCGATCCACCCGAACCCGAAAGTGTTTGTTGTATTGACAATTAATATCATAGAAGGTGACAGCCCTGGTGATGCCTTCCATGTTGTGCCGGGAAGCCTCGCAAAGGGCATAGTCCATGTTCATTTGTCTGCAAGTGACCCATGGTTAACTCGTGAATGGGGAATGGTGGATGTGGCTTGCCTTTCGCCTTTCTGAAAATCCACCATGGAGTGAGGGACAAAGCAACCGTGTCTGGCACAGGCAACTCCCCCGATACCGGTGGACTCCAGCTTGTGCCGAGCAGCATTAGCTTGATTTACTGCCCGGTGATTGTTGCAGCTTGATTTTTCCCACTGTGTCAGCAGCCTCTGCCAGGTGCATTTTATACCTGTCCTTTCCTACCATGAATCCAAGCCCATCGGACAGCCAAACTTCATCGAATGGCTTAATGGGATGCAGATGTTCGGCTTTGAAATTTCCGTCCATCACAAATGACCGGGTGTATTTCCAGCTTGGATCCCTAGTATTATTATGGAGGCCACATAGGTTGAGAATAGGACTCACTCATCAAGAGATTCATCCTCTGACAACAGCACATTAATCCCAGGCTGAGGACATGCCGGGCAAAATAATGCAAGTTCTCCTGTGCTCGGGTTATCAGAACGATGGCCAAAGCCATGCCATTTCATTGTCTTCAACTGCCTCCACTGTCGAGCGACCCTCATGAGCTCTCTGTATCGGTCCTTGCAATGTGCTTTGTCAATATGATGTCCAGTAGATCATGAGGGTAAGGCATTACCGGAACAAGGTGTGGAAACATGCTGGAGGTCATTCGCCGGAGCTTGCTGTAATAGTTCATCGCCGAGGTGCCGCATTCAAGGCTGTCAAGTAGAAAATCATTGAGCACTCTGAAGGTGAACACAGTCTTTGGCCTGTTAAAAGATGCAGGGAAAAATCCGTGTCGAAACATTTGAATGTCCGGACTCATGGCATTCGGACATTCACAGCATCGAACCTCCAGGCGATGAACTCCGGACTTGTCCACGATGACCATGGTGTTTTCCTTTGGCTGGAACTCGGGTCCGGACACAAATGGCAGATCTTCAGGCTCGAGCAGGTCTTCGGGTTCATCTTCTTCAAACAAATTCCACCGATCGGTGACCGCCGGACATTGTTTGCCATCATGGCCAAGGTATATAATGAGTCCCACATGAGCTAGACAACTCCGCTCGAAGAATCGCCCATTCCATTGACTGATCCAGTGGAAAGGATTGCTACGATGTTGACTCCTGCAACAGCCCGTGCAATAAAGTGGCTCGCCAAGACAATCTTGACATTTGTACACCCCATCCTGTTGGCAGATGATGCATCTCCTGTCTTCGGGTGGAGCTTCTCGATCGAGGAGGTGATGTAGATATGATTCCTGCCTTGGCAGCCATTGCCTGAGGTAGTCATTTTGACTCTGTATTTTGAATGCTTAGCCATAGTTTGAATGACACTCCAACATTGTACATGAACTTGCCATGGTTTTTGGGAGTTGCAATGGCTCAAATGAGCCTTGGTCCTGCTCGTAAGTATTGTCAGGAAAGTCTTCCCAAGGAGGCGGTGCCTCAACAGGCTGAATTGTTGGTGATTCCGGGGGAGAGTTAGGCATGGACCTGTAGGCATGTCGCCTCGTGCTTGCAAGTGGGACCTTGACCCAAGTCTTCCTACCTTTGCTGCCCCTTGCTTCCACCCTGTGAGATTTTTGCACTGGGGTGCATCTACCTATCTTCATCTTGTTTATTAATGTTGCAAGCAAGGCATCAGCTCAGGTGTAATGAATTGTTATTGCAATATGATGCGGTGCAGTCCTGTTGGCTTATTACAAATTCATTTCCATTAATGGCTCAGGGTCCAATATGGGCCGATTAACCTATCATTAGGCTTTGCTCAAAGTTCAACTTCGCACAATTCATTAATACTTTCACCTTGAAAATCCTTAGCCATTTCTGCATTCTGATTCACTATGGCAAGAACAGGTCATTCCACCAACACGACTTCCGGAAGACACAGGATGCGTCAACCACAGTCTCAGAAGCTCACGGACAAGGAGATTTTGGAGTTGAAGAACTACCTTCCTGAGTGGACTGCTGCCAAAAGGAGTGAGAAGCGAGCGATTTTCACTGCCATAGCAAGGGCGGCCAGGTTGTTTGCTCCGAAGTTGGACCAAAAACAATGGAAAAAGAGGAAGCAGGTGAGGCTTCTTTGTTGCGTTGAAAAACTAAATTTTTAATGTCACATTCTTTCATCAACTCTTAGGTGTACAAGACTTGGTTGTTCAACAACAAGAAAAAGAAGGAAAGGAAGGACATGATCAAGTATGGGAGGAAATGGACTCCCAGGATGGTGGTCTACCAGCAAAAACGCGAAGAGGTGCTGAAGAGGATTGAGGACGAGTCCGGGGTAAAGCCAGGAGATCCTTGTATGTTCAAACATTATCAGGCGGCGGTGAAGAGAGTCATGGCTGAATTGGACGACGACGAGTTGGAGAAGGCTAAAGAAACAGCCGAAGAGTGGTCCAACAACTGTCCGCCTCCAGAGATACAAGCACAAGTCGCTCGTAAGAAGGGTCCGGCATATATGGAGCACTTTTCGAACGAGATGTGGAGGCAATGTGGGATGAGAGTGTTTGTGATGTCGGCTTGGAAGAATGAAAAGGGCGAGGTGCTGTTCGGGATGTGAGTACATTTATCCATCGACGGAGATTTTTCGTCTCAAAATATTCATGCAGGCATGATGATAATGAGGCCTTAGGAGATGGGGACAGCTTCATGAAGACGAAGGACTGGGAGGACATTGAGCCAGTGTGGCAGGAGTACGCGCAGGAACAGTTCGGTGAGTGTGTGAACCATGTATACCAGATTGAACATATTGAGCATCACAATGATAGGCGCCGGGGCACGGGATGGAGGACGTCAGGTCAAGGGAGGTCGAAAACGAATTCGAAAACCAGCCTTCGAACTCGAAATGGACGGGGAGGGTATGCCACTCCTTCCGGACATCACCGACACCAAACTTGAGGAGAAGAAGGCCATAGTAAGGGCCTTTCTTACATCGCACTATCGTGAGTTTGTCGTCGCATCACCTGACAAATTGTTCAATGCATGGACAAAGGGATATGCTCCGGGAAGGACAAGGCGGTTGTGCCATGGAGTGCCATTGTACAAAGTCAGGATGACTTCGTGGCCCGGACGTATCTTCCGGCGGATGTTGACTTGAAGGAACCTTCGAAGCTGCAAATTTGGGACACCACTACCTTGCTCCAGTTTTGGCTCGCTCGGCAAGAAACAGGCGAAGGGCCCACATTTCTGTTCAAAGCATGGAAGAACAAAGATGGGGACATGGTACCATCTGTCATATCTGGCAACTCGCCCTCTCCTCAGACTCGTATAGTGAGAAGGCAACAGAGGGTTACCATCCGAAGGCCTCGGGAGTCATCGACAGAAGCCGAGAGTGATAAGGAGAGTGCCACTCATCATACGGAGCATAATGTGGATGATGACCTGGCTGACGGGAGACCTCCGCTGAAGAAGCCCAGGACGGGAGGTCCTACACCCAGAGGGCCGGCAGTCCCACGTCCAATTCCAAAGCCTCGCCCGGCCAAGCCGGCCAAAAAAGGTGCATTACTGACATCACGATTGGGAGACCTCCTCGCTGGGTTAACTGACAACGCGACGGGCGAGGTTAGAGATGATGTCGAAATGGAAGAGAGTATCACACCGCCGGCACAGAAAAGGAGGAGGGGCACTCGAGTCACTGTTGAACCATCCACGAGGACGACCCGGAGTAAGTTGCAAATGCCAGTAGACAGTACACCTAGAGTAACCAGAGCACGGGGACGCACTTAATGTACATATATCTTCCTGCCCTCATGTGTAATGTCATAAGTGCTATTATGTATATGTCAAAGTACTAACAAACAAATTATAATTGCCAAATGCCAAATCTCGAGTACCAAGGCCCGAGTACCGAACCCTGAATACCGAAGCCCGAACGCCGGTCACCGAGTACCAAGGCCGAGTACCGAACACCGAGTACCGAGCCCCGAGGCCCGAGTTCCGAGGCCCGAGTTCCGAGGCCCGAGTTCCGAGGCCCGAGTTCCGAGGCCCGAGTCCGAGGCCCGAGTTCCGAGGCCCGAGTTCCGAGGCCCGAGTTCCGAGGCCCGAGTTCCGAGGCCCGAGTTCCGAGGCCCGAGTTCCGAGGCCCGAGTTCCGAGGCCCGAGTTCCGAGGCCCGAGTTCCGAGGCCCGAGTTCCGAGGCCCGAGTTCCGAGGCCCGAGTTCCGAGGCCCGAGTTCCGAGGCCGAGTTCCGAGGCCCGAGTTCCGAGGCCCGAGTTCCGAGGCCCGAGTTCCGAGGCCCGAGTTCTGAGCACCGACTACCAAGCACCGACTACCGAGCCCCGACTGCCGAGCCCCAACTACCGAGCCCCGAGTACCGAGCCCCAAGTACTGAGACCCCAAGTACCGAGCACAGAAAACCTGGCAGCGAGTACTGGGTAGGTAGAATATACAAGTACCAAGGACTACCTACTGAGTAGTACTGCAATGTGTCTACTATCAGACATTTATCAATATTTACATGTTATTTGAGTCCTCAAAGGCCTCAATGAGGGTATCCAATACCTCAGCATTTCGGAGGTTGACTCCCTTACCCTTTGCATCCTCCGGAGGTCCGCATCTGCTTTCCGCAGCTTGTCGCATGTTTCAGCCCATGCCATCCTGAATGGTCTGTCAGCCTCAAGAATTTGGGCTACTGTAGGGGCAGGAAGATTTCCATGACGCTGTTCGTAATCTCCCAGGCGATCTACAATTGATTGAACTTGCAGGATATTAGCAGAGATAAATAATCAACTGTTGTATACTTACTTTCAGCTTGATCATAAGATCCGTTGGCATGAAACTCCCAAACCATGGCACGCAGGGCTTCTGTTGAGTTCCGGCTCGGGCGATTGACGTTCGGGAGTTTCTGACATAGTTAGGAGATAGCATGAGTAAAGCACATGAAATGATATGAATATACCTACAAGGTATGGGTGCACATGGTACACCCGGATCGGGCTCCGGAGTTGATTCATTCACTGGGGAAATGCCATGAAAGGTGACC